>NW_027532406.1:6690413-6779656 GCF_008692635.1 Crocuta crocuta | reverse complement strand
CCACCTAGCCGACTCCAGACCCCACCAAGCCCCTTCCCACCAGCGCCGGGCCGCCGGCAACGCGCGAAGCCGTTAGACGTTAACGCCTCACCCCGAAATGGGCGGGCCGAGGCCTGCAGCTTCCGGCGGCGAATGGCGAGGAGGCGCGTGGCGCTCCCCACCGGCCCCGCTTGGGCCTGCCCACGCGCCATCCCGCAGGGCACGGGCCCCATTCCGCCGCAGTCGAGGGCCTTACCAGCCCCGGCAGTGCACCCTGGAAAGCCCCAAAGTGTCTCCGCAGTGCCGAGGCGGAATGTCCGGAGTGGGGGAAGGGGAGAGGAGGAGAGGAAAGAACACCCGAATCATTTTATGCTAATAAGCTTGCGCATCCTTTATGGAGATTGGCCCGGGTTTTACCCTAGCAGCCAATCACATTAGAACAAGGGTGGGCCAGTCGAGATCGCTCACACTCATTGGCTGGCAGGTTGCAACGCAAAGGAAGAGTTTAAACCGAGAGTATCCGGGATTATTTTTCCCCGCCGCGCGGTGCGTGTCCCGGAAGTGACGTAGGCCCTGGCCGGGCGGCCGCCCTGCCCCCGCTTCCTTTCACGCTGCCGCTGCCCGTAGGTGGTTGTGGCCACCGAGCCCAGAAGGAGGCGGCGGCGGCGGCGAATGATGCCTGGGAAACTCCTCTGGGGGGACATTATGGAGCTGGAGGCACCCTTGGAGGAGACCGAGAGCCAAAGGAAGGAGAGGCAAAAGGTGCGCTGAGGATGGGCCGCGCCTCCTTTTGGGCTGCGCCGGCTTGGGCGGGGAGGGGAGCTGTCTCTGAACTGATGGCCTGTCACAACCTGGCCGGAGCATCCCACGGCCTCCCCTCGCGCAGCCCTCGTCCCTCCTGAGGTCGTTCCGGGACCATTCCCATTTCCACACCCCGAACCTGGAGAAGGGCTGCACTAGGCTTTGGCCCGGCCTCCGGTGCTTCCTCAACCCTTCCCGTCGGCGCCTACGAGATGGGCAGACTCAAGTTCCCAGCGCCGCGGAATCTGTTCTTTCTTTCCTCTCCTTGTTGAAGCAGCGAGGCCTGTTACTTGGTTCTTGTTGGTCGCCTTAGAAGATGGTTGAGAAAATGGTTGCCTTTAATATGTGTTACTTCTCTGTCACTCTGACCCGTGAGCGAGAATCTTGGGGAAAGCGATCTCAGGTTTACAAATCTCGAGACCGGTCTTTAGAGGCTTAAGGAAAAGTGTCACGGCCAACATTCCCAGGATTTGGCTGTAATGGAGGTCGTGTGGGTTGTTTTACTAGTAGCTTTACTGTTAATATTTTTATTCAGACCTCAATATTTAAGAGCCTAAATTGTGCCACACTCTTTGCTGGGCACCACGGAATTTAAATAAGCCCCTGCCTTCAAGGACCCTGTAGAGGAGTTGGAGAGAATTCCCACCCTAACCCTCAAAAGAGAGAGACTTGGAGAAAAGAAAACAGAGCTAAAGTGGGTTTCGAGGAAGCGATATTTGAAGGCTGACATTTGACCAAAAAAGTGAAAATACTCTGAATAGCCCCAGAGAGCAGAACCTACCTTTCCTACCTTATCACCGAGGTAAACTTTGCCTTTACAGCCAAGCAGTTATTTTTTTAATCGTGGTGAAATAGATACGACATAAAATTTGCCGTTTTAACTATCTTAAGGTGTACCGTTTGCAGCGTTAAGTACATTCATATTGTTCTGCAGCCGTCACCACCATTCATCTCCAGAACTTTTTCATCCTCTAAACTGAAACTCTTCTCCTTAAACACCGACTCCCCATTGCCCCCTCCCCTCAGTCCCTAGCAGTCACCATTTTGCTTTCTGTCTCTGTGAATTTGACTTCTCTAGATCCCTCATGTAAGTGGAATCACCAAGCAGTTATTTTAATTTTGGCTTCTCCTGAAATACCTCTCTCTCCTTTTGCATTCAAATCTTGTGTGTCAAGGTTTAGTTTATATGTGTATTCTAAAAACTCCAGTGTACACATCCAGTAACCTCATTCCCCTTTGAAGTCTTGTTCCAGTGCTATTTTTATCATTCGATTGGTGTCTATTCTTTGCCGCTTTGTAAAGTTAGGTCACTTTTCTTGTGTGTGTTTTTCTGAAATGTTTCCAAAGATTTTTGAGAGAAATGGCCATATGTTTGTCCATCCTTACATATTAGCACGTTTTTGTAAATTGATGGCTTTCACATTGTACATTCTCCAGAAATACTTGTTGATTTTCCTTTAACTATGAGGGATATAATTAAAGATTTGGAAACAGATCAGAGTACCAACTAACAGAAACAGAGCATTTGGGTAGTGATCTGGCATTGAGTTGAAGATAACTTTGGATTTGGATATGTAGAGCTATGAAGCTGGGCCATACGTTCTCAAAGCTGGAGTGCAGGGGAGGAAGGAATCATGGAAGTGTTGAAGCCATGAAAACGGTATGAAAGCGTACACAGAGAACATAGACTTAAGGAGCATCTACAGGAGGAGGGAGAGGAATCACTAAAGAGGGTAGAGGTGAGAGGACAAGGAAGGAATATAGAGTGTCAGGGAAGCCAAGGAAGTGAAGAGCATCAAGCACTATGGATCTGAGGTGAAACAATGTATTTCATCGCCTTGGGATATCTCTGGGCTTGAACTTAGAGGTCTCGCTTTACCTTGCTTCATTTCCCTGAAGTACATGGCCCAAAAGGAGTTCTGAGCCCAAGGCTGGCTCTGTAAATAATCTTGTTTTTCTTTGGAACTTACTGGTTTGGGGAGATGTGGGTTAGTTCAGTTAATGAAAGACCAAATGCTATAACATGTAACTGTATAATTTATGTTAACGTAAAGCTTTACTGTTTACAAAGCATTTTCACATATGCTGTTCTGTTTTCACAGCATTTCCTCCATTTTATGGATGAGAAAAGTGTATGTGAAAGTACTCTGTAAAATTTATGTAAATCATGGTCAAAATTTTGGTGGTGGCAGTGTTTGCTATCACTAATAATTACTATCTAATTTATTTTGAACATTTGACCAGGTGATTCTGAAGTGCTAAATTGCCGTTTTGCTGTTTGCAAATACTAAAACACTGGTCACCAGTTTGGTATTTTAAAAGTAAAGTTGCAGAGTAGTTTTTTTTTTTTTTTAAGTTCTATTAATTAACTAAGAAAAAAACTTTCTAAAAGTTCCCAGGATTACTAATGTACTTGTCTTTCCATGGGAGTATAACAGTCGGAGCTTTACATGAATTTTTGAGGTTTTGTTAGTTGTTTATTCATTAACCTATTAATTATCAAAGTTCAGAGAGGCAGCATGATGTGAAAAGAGCGTGGGCTTTCAAATCAGACAGAGCTTGATTTCTAGAACTTCCACTTGAAAGGAAATCCTGCATGTGAGTCTTTGGCAAATTATTTATCTCTAAGAGCTTCTGTTTCCTCATCTGTACAATGGGAAAGGTAATACAGGTTCACTATCCCTTATCCAAAATTCTTGGGGCTAGATGTGTTTTGGAATTCAAAATTTTGGGGATTTTTAAAAGGGTAACACCTCAGTAGGGCTTGGGACCCCCAATCTATGATCAAACACCTTAATATTAAATATGAATATGTATACTAAGTGGAATAAGTAAAGGTTATAAATATCCTCACATCAGTTTGAGTCAAATTTTTCCACCAAATGAGTTCAGGTTAGGTAAGGTTTTGTCTCCAAATAAGTTACCAAAAACTTTCGGTTTTCAGAGCTTTATGGATATCGGAATTTCGGATAAGGGATTATGGACCTGTACTTCCCTTATAGGGTTGTTACGAAGATTTAAACAAGATAACCCGAAAACATTACACAGTGCTGGGTAGGTACTCAATAATATTAACTTTTTTTTTTCCCATGGAGATTTTAGAAGTTTTTGTTTTTGGATTTGAATATGTTTTTTAATTTATAAATCTTGGGTTCTCATATTTTTCTGAAAGGAGCTATTGTGATTTCCCTTAAATCATGTAATGGGATTAAAGAGGGGAGGGGTTGAGACCAGGTCTTGAGAATGCAAGAAATAGAACGAAAAAGAAAGCAATAGATGAGGCTTAGGCTCGGCATTTCTACCAGGTAACTTTTCAAGGTGACGATAGATTGAGCTTTGTTGGTTCGGGAGTCACGCTCCAACTTCTCTAGTCTTAAGAGGAGAGCTTGTGACCCTCTTGTCACTGCTTTTTTGTTTTTCCACAGAGTGATAGAAGGAAATCAAGGCATCATTATGATTCAGACGAGAAATCAGAAACAAGAGAAAATGGTGTGGCAGATAACTTGGATGCTCCCAAGCCCAAAAAAGCTAAAATGAAAGAGAAGCTAAATGGAGACACTGAAGAAGGATGTAATAATAGACTTTCAGATGAATTTTCTAAATCTCATAAGTCAAGAAGAAAAGAGCTGTCAAATGGAGATATTGATGAATATGAAAAAAAATCAAAGAGAGTGTCATCCTTAGATAGTTCTACTCATAAATCAAGTGATAATAAACTAGAGGAGGTATGGATACCTTTTGTTTTGCATTTGCCATTATCCTTGAAATACAGGTTAATTTGATTTTTTAGACTAATTAGAATTGATTCCATGATGTTTCCTGCTTAGTGTTCACTACCTTCAGTTGGACGGGGAATCTGTACAGCTGAAATCTGAGCCCTTTTTCCTTTGTCCCTTGTTTCTGTCATTGTATTTCCTTTTTCTTGGGGGTGGAGGTGGGGAGGTGGTCAAATCTAAACCTTTCCTATACATTTGGGTTCCTAAATAGTTTTTCCAAATTGCTTATTGATGGTCATCTACTTGCATTTCTTATGGTTATTTCAGTCCATCCCAGTATTCATGAATTGACATCTGACTTCCTGAAACAAGGTACATAAAGCCTCTTGACTTTGTGTATTTTGCCTTCTGCTTTTGTGCTTCTGTAACAATAGCAACTTTAAGTGATCTTTAGGTCATATCGTAACTCAAAAGCTGTTTGCGTTTTTAAACAGAAATGAACCGTATAAAAATGATCTGAAGAAATCTGTTTTCCAGAGTATTAATATTTAGGGAGTTATAGAAACCATGCTTAGTATTGAATTTGCATTCCTGAACCCACGTTTTTACCTTTTAAAAAAAATTTTTTTTTTTTTACATTTATTCAGTTTTGAGAGACAGAGAGAGACAGAGCATGAGTGGGGAAGGGGCAGAGAGAAAGGGAGACACAGAATCTGAAACAGGCTCTGAGCCATCAGCACAGAGCCCGATGTGGGGCTCGAACCCACAAACCGTGAGATCATGACCTGAGCTGAAGTCAGATGCTTAACTGACTGAGCCACCCAGGCGCCCGCCCCCCCCATTCTTTTACCTTTATCTGTTAGAATAGACATTTTCTTGTACAGAATTTGTCCAGTTTGTTCTTGCAGTTTTCCTCTAGCAGAGTTCATAGATTTGCCTAGGTAGCATAAATTGTCAGTTCCTCAGGTCCTCAGACAGAAACAACTTTTGATAGTCTTAGTAATTCTTGGTATTAATAATTCTTTATATTTAATTCTTAAAACTGGGGCGCCTGGGTGGCTCAGTTGGTTAAGCGTCCGACTTCAGCTCAAGTCATGATCTCGCGGTTCATGGATTCGAGCCCCACGTCAGGCTCTGTTCTGACAGCTAGCTCAGAGCCTGGAGCCTGTCTTTGAATTCTGTATCTTCCTTTCTCTCTGACCCTCTCCTGTTCACGCTCGCTCGCTCTCTCTCTGAAAACTAAATAAAACATAAAAAAAATTTAAAAAAATACTTATTTTTGGGAGAGCGCAAGCGGGTTGGGGCAGAGGGAGTGGGATGGACGATTGGAAGTGGGCTCTGCACTCACAGGCTGATAGCAGCGAGCCCGATGTGGGGCTTAAACTCACAGTTGGTGAGATTGTGACCTGAGCTCAAGTTGGACATTCAGCCAATAGAGCCACCCAGACACCCCAATAATTCTTTATATTTTAAAATCTGATGGTTGCTGATAATTTAAATAGGTCTTAGCCTAACTTACTATGTAAACTTTGGGGAAACCTTGACTTTTTGCCTTAAAATATGGTGTTTTTTTACTTGTGAATTTGATAACTTGTCTGGAAGCACATAGGTTGAGAGTTGATCTAAATAAGGCCCTACAGGGAACCCTGAGTGGCTCAGTAGATTTTGCATCCAACTTTTGATTTCGGCTCAGGTCATGATCTCAGTGGTTGTGAGATCAAGTCCTGTTATGGGCTCTCTGCTGAGCATGGAGCCTGCTTGGGATTCTCTCTCACTCTTTCTTTGCTTCTGCCCTGTTTACGCATGCTGTCACTCTTTCTTTCAAAATAAATAAATTAGTAAACATTAAAATAAATAAGGCCTTACAAATTTGTATTGTTAGTAGCGAAATGTACAGAGTTGCTTTTGCTCTGTTGGGATTTTATCTGGTATAACGCTCTGTATTAAGCTTAATTGTTTATTATTCTGTTTAGATCATATTAGGGTAGGAATTCTATTTGTAAGCATGTGTCCTCTTGAGATAATCATGAGGTGTATAAGGATGTATGAAACTCTCATCACAATTTTGTTGATAATATTGAAAAATTTATGCATTCTAAATGTCTGATAGTAGGCAGTTGGTTTTAAAAAATACACTATATGCAATACATGACATCTATCCTGAAGGTCATAGAAGAATGTTAAAAAGTATTCAGTGTATCTTATTAAATGAAAAATGCAGATTATGAAACAGTATATACAGTATTATTTAAAAAAATTTATATGTGCATAGAGTGAGGAATGAAGGAGTGTTTGTTTCAAATGTGGCATTAGCTGACTGGATTATAGTTTTGTTTCTGTTTATATGTTGCTTCTATAATGAAAATGTATTACTTTTGTAATGAAATTTTTTTCTTTTAATTTAAAAAAAATGATAGCCTTGAGGTTTGCTGAAATTGCTTACAATATCAGTTTGATATTATGTCTTTTATCTGGTTCTCTGTTTGAAAATTGTTATTGTGTATGGTTTTGGAGCAACTTTCTCTAGACACACCAATAATAAAGTTGACAGGTAGATAATACTGTCTTTCTTCTGTACATCTATTGGCTAGTACACAAAGTTTTTAATAGATGTTAAATGGTAATATCATGCTAACCTGTATATATGTTAAGGAAACTTTCAAGCTTGCAGAACTTTGTTTCGATGACCTAAAACATGCTTTTTAGAGCCATAGAACAACTTTTTAACATTGAATTTTAGAAACAATTTATTTTTCTCATTGTGTAATTTTTTAGGATGGTTTACAGGCTTCTGTTAGTCCTTGTAATTAATACTGTCTGTATCTGTGAATATGGCTTAGATGATCAAATAGTGTTTTTGTAATGTCTCAGTCAAATGAAAACATATTTTGATTTATGTAGTAGATATATTCCCAAAGGGAGTTTTATGTGTGAATGAATCATTTTTAAACGCACTGTGGGAAAATGTATTAAGTAAGCTTGGTATTTAAAGGGATACTTTTGAAATTAAAAGAATTTTCTACTAATTGATTGTGTAAGTTAATCTATACAATTTTTGCAAGTACTAACTAACTGGTTTGTTAGCTCACTTAGGAAAACTAAAAATGATAAATAAGTAAGAATCTAAATACCTAGTTGAATATGAACTATATTAGTTAGAACTTTGATTTCATTTTAACAGAGCCTGACACGTGAACAGAAAGAAGGAGCCTTCTCCAATTTCCCTATTTCTGAAGAAACTATAAAGCTTCTAAAAGGTACTATGAACTTTAATAGATATACAACTGAAAGCCTGCAACTAGATTTTATAAAAATCTTTGCCTCTTCTTACCAAAAGGAGAGTATAGAAAGTGTAAGAGAAATAGTCCTTCTTTAATTGCAGTTATTTCTACATCATCCTTTTTGATATTCTGACTGGTTTTTAACTTTAATAATTGTATGTATCTCTCAAGAATTCAGACCAATTTTTTAAAAATTCCTTTTTGGGGTAGGAATAACTGTAAATGTCACTAGGTGGTATATTTTTAGGCTGACATAGAGGAATCTGGATTGTCATTTTCAAATAAATATATTTTTTCCTAACTTTAGTCTTAAATATATTTCAATGAAATCTCATTTTACAGGTCGAGGGGTAACATATCTCTTTCCTATTCAAGTTAAGACCTTTGGTCCTGTATATGAAGGAAAAGATTTAATTGCTCAAGCACGGACAGGAACAGGAAAGACATTTTCTTTTGCTATCCCCTTGATTGAAAGACTCCAAAGAAATCAAGAGACAATTAAAAAAAGCCGCTCACCAAAGGTAACCACTATAGGGAGTAAAAGGTTTAAACATTACTCTAATGGTTAGGGAAAGAAAGAATATACTGATCTTAAGTTCAAGAACCCCCAAGATCAAAGAGGTAGCTCTGTGGCAGAAAGTAAATCTTTAGGTCCTAAAGCAAAAACTAGTGGATTTGTAATATAAATCTCAAGCCAAATGAAGTAGTTATTACTTATGAGTGTAATGTGTATGGATCCATAGATGTCTTTGATAAAGATGTTTGTAAACAAAGATGTTATAAAGCCAGCGTGTCTAACTTTAGGTGTATTTATAGTGAATATATTTAGTGACCTTGTCTTCTTTTTTTTCAGTCTTGACCTTTGCTTTTAAACAATGAATTTGCTAAAGAGGTATTCATTTATTTGGTCATTCAGTTGATAATCAATATGATTTATTTCACTGGTTGATTTTTTAAGAAGAGATTATAAAAATGATACTGCTAGTCCATATGTTATTGGGATACTAGAAATCTGTCTTAATGTATAAGTAGTAGAGAGCAGAGAGGACCTAATGAAATTTTAGCCTGAAATTCGATGTTTTCAGAACCTGTGTTCATTTTACAGTTAATAAAAGAAAAAAGAAAAAAATCATCATGATTTGAACAGACATGTGACTAAAAGTAATTTGTTCTTTGAGACTCCTACTGAATGGTATTGCAATATGAAAGTAAATTCATATATATGAATATAATTAAGTCATAATGGTGTTGGATGAGGTTGGCCAACAGGAAAAACCTATTTTAGAGAGTTTTGTTTCTTTGGTGAAATTAAGAAAGACTGCAAGTAATAGAAATAGGACACTGATTTAAAAAGCTTTTATGCTAGAAGGACATTATTGGAGAGTCCAGCTCCACCACTTCTAGCTGTTTGATCTTGGACAAGACTCATCTTCTCTAAGACTCAGGTTCCTCATCTGTAAAATTGGGATAATCCACCTCACAGAGTTTTTGTGTGGATCAAATTCCGTAATTCACTCAAAGCACTGGTGATTGGCTTATGAACATTTGTTTCTTCATTTAATAAATACTTTTTGAGTATCTGTTCTGTGCCAGGCACAGTCTCAAGTGTAAGGAATTCAGTAACTTAAATTGACATAAATCCGTGCCTTCATGGCAGTTTATATTTTAGTGGGTGAGAGACAATAAACAAAAAGGTAAAAGATGAATATTTTATATGACATAAGTGCTCAGGAGATACATTTAAGGAGGGATGGAGGATATGAAAAGAGGGTTAAGAACCTCATTGAGAAAGTGAGTTTTGAAAAAAAAAAAAACCTGAAGGAAGGGGGGAGGATATTATCAATCAATATAAGTTATCGTTCTTATTGGTATTGGTGCTCTGTCTTTAAATACTATGACTTTAATGTTTAGAGTTCTAGTTTTAAATGCACCTTAGAAAAAAAGTGTTCTCAGTTTGAATTTAGTTGTCTTTAGAAAAGTATCTTTTTATTTTTTTAAATCTCTTGCTTAGGTACTTGTTTTGGCCCCTACAAGGGAACTGGCAAACCAAGTAGCCAAAGACTTCAAAGATATCACTAGGAAACTCAGTGTGGCATGTTTTTATGGTGGAACATCCTATCAAAGCCAAAGTAAGTAAATATGTATGAGAGTAGTGCAAAGATGTATTTGCTACTTAAATCTAAAGAAATAATTGAAAATGTATTTTGATTTTTATACATTATGATATATCTCTCCTCTAACAGTTAATCATATTCGAAATGGTATTGACATCTTGGTTGGGACTCCTGGTCGTATCAAAGACCATCTGCAGAGCGGCCGATTAGATCTTTCTAAACTGCGCCATGTTGTGCTTGATGAAGTGGATCAAATGTTAGATTTAGGATTTGCTGAACAAGTGGAAGATATCATCCATGAATCCTACAAAACTGGTATATCCTAATTCAAAATAAACACATTAGCAATTATTCTTATATCTAAAAGTGATAAATTTTTCATTTCATAATTATTATACACTGTCCCCAGCCTTCTAACAAAACTAAAGTTATTTGGTATCTGTTCTCTTTCTAAACAACAGAGTATGGTGACGTACTTTAACATATTTGTTAGCTTCCTACACTTTCTTTCATGTATTATTTTTTATAGTCCATAGTTAGATTTACTAACTCATTTTTACTGAATTCTCTGATCATTGTCTCAAATTCTCATGTTTTTTTCTGGGTTCAGTTTTCTTCATATTTTCCCTCAATTTTGAAAGTTGAAAGTTTTAATAATTGGAGTAAAGTTCATGTGTTCAAAATTTACTCCAAGTCTTGAGTTTTTTATTTCTTTGAAGGTTGGGTGGGGGGGGGTTTGAAGAGCTGATAATGTCATGGATATTAAGAAAGCATTTGAATTCTTTTTGTTTATTTAAGATTCTGAAGACAATCCTCAGACTTTACTTTTTTCTGCAACTTGCCCACAATGGGTATACAAAGTTGCAAAAAAATACATGAAATCCAGATATGAACAGGTTGACCTTGTTGGAAAAATGACTCAAAAGGCTGCAACTACTGTGGAAGTAAGTAGCTTTCTAGCATAATAGATTGTAGCTTTTAGTTGGTATTTGAAATTTGTTGAAGCTGAACTTTAAGTTTTAGGTACCAGTTCAGGCCAAATCTCTTTTTTACCTTTAGTCAGTAAGATACCTATGTATTTCTGTGGTCTGAGACTAGGAAGCAGAATAGAATAAGTAGAAGAAAATATGTTAATAGGCAAGTCCTAACAGGAGATACACAAGCAGCCAGAGAGAAGGACTTAAAGTATGTAGAAACTGACAGAGGAGACAGTTTATATCAATATGAAGAGAATAGTGCTGATAATAGTTAGAGCTTCATCTCCTACCCTACACCAAAAAAGTTCCTAAAATAATTTTAAAAAGTGAACAGTAGGGGCGCCTGGGAGGCTCAGTCGGTTAAGCGTCCGACTTTGGCTCAGGTCATGGTCTTGCGGTTTATGGGCTCGAGTCCTGCATTGGGTTCTGTGCTGACAGCTCAGAGCCTGGAGCCTGTTTCAGATTCTGTGTCTCCCTCTCTCTCTGCCCCTCTCCAGCTCGTGCTCTGACTCTGTCTGAAAAATAAATAAGCTATAAAAAAAATTTAAAAAGTTTAAAAAGTGAACCATAAAATTTAAAGCAGGTGTAGATGAACAATTATTTGGTTTCACGGGAGGGAAAGCTTTTCTAAACAGTCAGAAGAAGATACCATAAAAGAAAAAGTTGATAATTTTCCCTCCATAAAAATTTAAACCAATAGTATACATATTTTTAAAAAGAGTGAAAGGGGCGCCTGGCTAGCTCAATTGGTAGTGCATGTGACTCTTGATCTCAGGGTTGTGAGTNTATATATATATATATATATATATATGCAAATAAAAATAGGCTAATAAATAGAATGTATAAGTACAGTGGAATGGTTAAAAGAATGAATTTGAGTGATAAAACCCAAATTACAAAGTAATATGTACAGAATTATATACACAAATAATGCTAAATGGATTCTTTAGGTATTTATGTAAATGTATAAAGATAGATTGGAAGGATAAATGTCAAAGTAATAGTAATTACTTTTGGGGAAGAAGACTTTTATGGTACAGGATCGTCAAAGGGAACTTTCCCTTAAATTTTGTAATCCTTGAAAGTTTTATAAGAATAAAATGTGTCAGTGAAAAAAATTGATTAAGGAAGTTTCCAAACATATGCAGAAATGGAATATTATAAGGGACCTGATGGTACCCATCACCAGGCTTTTTTTTCTTTTTTAATGTTTATTTATTTTATTTTTGAGAGAGAGAGAGAGAACAAGAGCAGGGGAGGGGCAGAGAGAAAGGGAGACCAAGAATCCCAAGCAGGCTCTGTGCTATCCGTGCAGAACCTGATATAGGGCTCGAATCCACCAACTGTGAGGTCATTACCTGAGCTGAAACCAAGAGTCTAACGCTTACCCCACTGGGTTACCCAGGCGGCCGTCATCACCAGGCTTTAATGATGATCTTTTCTATACCCCCATACAGTCTTCATTCCTACATTTGAAGCAATCCAGTCATTGTTTCATCTTCATGTAATTGTGTATATTTTGAAAAGAATAAGTGTTCTTTAAAAAACAAAACAAAAACTACAAAGTAATCACAAGAAAAAAAACCTTATAATTTAATATTATTGAATATCTAGTGCCCATGTTATACTAGTTGTCTTTTTCTTTAGTAGTTTCAGTCTGGATCCAAATAAGATCTTTGAATTGCCACTGGTTTAGATTTCTCTTAAAGTCTTATAATCTACAGGCTCCTCTGTCACTTTTTACTTGTAATTTTTTTTTTGTTGAAAGGACATCATCATTTTTCAAATGATGCATTTCCCACAGTCTTAATTTTGCTAATTGGCAGCCCTGTGGTGTTATTTAACATGTTCCTCCACTTTCATTTTCCTGTGAATTGATGTTTGGATTATGAGGCTTGATGAGATTTAGGTTCTTGGATGTTTTTTTGAACAATGGGGAGGAAGAAGCAGGAGTGTCATAGGTGGTACAAAAGATTCTTCGTTTTCTTTGTTCTTTTCTCTACTTTCCAGATGCTCTATAGTTAATTTATATTACATTTTATTATTATTTTTTTAAAGTTTATTTTGAGAANCACAAAAAAAAAAAAAAAAAAAAAGAAAGAGAGAGTGCATGCACATATGTGCACACCTGTGGGAGTGGGAAAGGGTCAGAGACAGAGGATGAGAGAGAGAATCCCAAGCAGGCTCTGCACTATCAGCATAGAACCTGACTTGTGGCTCAAACCATAAATCATGATGTTGTGACCTGAGCCAAAAACAGTTGGCCACTTAACAGACTGAGAGCCATCCAGATGCCCTATTATTATTATTTTTTAAAAATGTTTATTTATTTTGAGAGAGAGAGAGAGAGCACGCACACACCTGCACAAGTGGGTAAGGGCAGAGAGAGAATCTCAAGCTGAGAATGGAGCCCAACCTGGGGCTTGATCTTAAGACCGTGAGATCACAACCTGAGCTGATATCAAGAGTCCAATTTTTTTTAACGTTTATTGATTTTTGAGAGAGAGACAGAGACAGAGTGTAAGTGGGGAGGGGCAGAGAGAGAGGGAGATCTAGAATCTGGAGCAGGCTCCAGGCTCTAAGCACAGAGCCTGATGTGGGGCTTGAATTCACGAACTGCGAGATCATGACCTGAGCTGCAGTTGGACACTCAACTGATTGAGTCACCTAAGTGCCCCTGTATTATATTTTAAAAACAATTTTATTGAGTTATAATACATGTTAAAATGTACAGATTTAGAATATACAATATCAGTTTATCCCGAGCATTTTTTAGAAGATTTTTATTTTTTTAAAGATTTTTAAAGTTTATTTATTTATGTATTTTGAGAGAGAGAAAGCTTGTAAGAGTGGGGGAGGAGTAGAGAGTGATTGAGAGAGAGAATCTCAAGTAGACTTCACATTCAGTGTGGAACCTGATTAAAGATTTTATTTTCTTTTTAAGAAAAAGATTTTTTTAAATGTTTGTTTTCTGAGAGAGAGAGAGCGTGAGCAGGGGAAGGGCAGAGAGAGAGGAAGGCAGAGAATCTAAAGCAGGCGGGGCGCCTGGGTGGCTTAGTCGGTTAAGCTTCCGACTTTCGCTTAGGTCATGATCTCGCGGTTCATGGGTTTGAGCCCCGCGTCGGGCTCTGTGCTGACTGCCAGCTCAGAGCCTGGAGCCTGTTTCAGTCTGTGACTCCCTCTCTCTCTGACCCTCCCCTGCTCACGCTGTCTCTCCCTCTCTCTCTCCTAGAAATAAATAAAACATTAAAAAAAAAAAAAAAAAGAATCTAAAGCAGGCTCCAGGTTCAGAGCTGTCAGCACAGAGCCCGATGCAGGGCTTGAACTCAGAAACCACAGGGTCATGACCTGAGCCGAAGTTGGACACTTAACCAACTGAGCCATCTAGGCACCCCTAAAGATTTTCTTTTTTAAGTAATCTCTATACCCAACATGGGGATTGAACTCACAACCTTGAGTTTGTTGCGTGCTCTACCAGCTGAGCCAGTCAGGTGCCCCGCCAACATTTTGTCATGAAAATTTTCAAATAATGAAAAGTCAAAAGAATTCTATATTAATTATCCATACACATTATAAATTTTTTATCATTTATTTATTTATGTATTTTTATTTGAGAGAGAGAGTGTAAGAGTGCAGAGGGAGAGAGAGAGAATCTTAAGCAGGCTCCACAGGTCATTGCAGAGTCTGATGCAGGCCTTGATCCTATGACTCTGGGATCATGACCTGAGCCAAAATCAAGAGTCAGATGTTCAACCAACTGAACCATCCAGGCACCCCTACAAGTTTCCTGAAGCAAAATTCACAAAAAAAATTTTTTTTTTTAAAGGTTTTATTTTTTATTTATTTCTAGGAGAGAGAGAGAGAGACAGCGTGAGCAGGGGAGGGTCAGAGAGAGAGAGGGAGTCACAGACTGAAACAGGCTCCAGGCTCTGAGCTGGCAGTCAGCACAGAGCCCGACGCGGGGCTCGAACCCACGAACCGCGAGATCATGACCTAAGCGAAAGTCGGACGCTTAACCGACTAAGCCACCCAGGCGCCCCGCAAAATTCACAAAATTAACTGTATAACATGTACAGTTCAGTGTCGTTTAGTACATTCATGATGTTGTGAAACCATAGCTTTTGTCTACTTCTGAAACATGTCATCGCCCCAAAAGGAAACCTGATAACCATTAAGCAGTTGCTCCCCATTGTCCCTTTTGCATCGCCTCTGGCATCACCAATCTGCTTTCTGTCCCTATGGACTTACCTATTCTTAATGTTTTTTTAATTCTTTTTTATTTACTTAATTATTTTTGTTTCATTACGTTTGTTTTATTTATTTATTTAAAACTTTTTTTTTTTTTTTATTTCTAGGAGAGAGAGACAGCGTGAGCAGGGGAGGGTCAAAGAGAGAGGGAGACACAGACTCTCAAACAGGCTCCAGGCTCTGAGCTGGCGGTCAGCACAGAGCCCGATGCGGGGCTCGATCCCACGAACCGTGAGATCATGACTTAAGCAAAAGTCGGACGCTTAACCGACTAAGCCACCCAGGTGCCCCTATTTAAAACATTTTTAAAAAATGTTTTACTTATTTCTGAGAGTGAGAGGCAGTGTGAGCAGGGGAGGGTCAGAGAGAGAGGGAGACACAGAATCTGAAACAGGCTCCAGCTCTGAGCTAGCTGTCAGCACAGAGCCTGACATGGGGTTGAACCCACGAACCATGAGATCATGACCTGAGCCGAAGTTGGATGCTCAGCCGACTGAGCCACCCAGGCTCCCCACATTTGTTTTATTTTTAATTTTCCTTACGTTTCATTACATTTTATTTTTTCAAATATAACTTATTGTCAAATTGGTTTCCATACAACACCCAGTGCTCACCTCAACAAGTGCCCTCTCCATTCCCATCACCCACTTGCCCCCCTCCCCCACCCCCATCAACCCTCAGTTTGTTCTCTGCATTTAAGAGTCTCTTATGGTTTGATTCCTTCCCTCTCTGTAACTTTTTTTTCCCCTTCTCCTCCCTCATGGTCTTCTGTTAAGTTTCTCAAAAACATATGCAATGCTTCACGAATTTGCATGTCATCCTTATGTAGGGGCCATGCTAATCTT
This sequence comes from Crocuta crocuta, assembly GCF_008692635.1. Classification (NCBI taxonomy): domain Eukaryota; kingdom Metazoa; phylum Chordata; class Mammalia; order Carnivora; family Hyaenidae; genus Crocuta; species Crocuta crocuta. Next base: position 6,763,695 of record NW_027532406.1, on the reverse strand, counting down.
CTCTGTATCATTCCAATTTTAGTACATGTGCTGCCGAAGCGAGCACTGGACTTACCTATTCTTGATACTTCATATAAATGTAATGATACAGTATGTGACCTTTTTGTGTTGGGCTTCTTTCATGTTAGCATATTTTTGGGTTTCATATAATATTTGCAATTTTTAAAGATGAGATTTACTTATTAAAAAACCAGAATTTTAAGTATATTTTAGTGTTGACAAATTCATAAATGTATATACCTAACTCCCTACCCAGTTATAGAAATATTACCATCATCCCAGAAAATTCCCTCATACCTCTGCTTCAGTGAAGACCCCATTCAGAGACAGCCACTGTTCTGAATTTTTCTACATAAATTAGTTTTGCCTATCATAGAACTTGGTATAAATGGAATCCTACTGTGTGTGTTCTCTTTCTGTAAAGCTTTATTTACCTAGTGTATGTTTTGAGATTAATCCATATTGTTGCATCAGTAGTTGATTTTCTCTATTATTTTTTTGTGCCTTTTAATTACTGAGTAGTATTACATTGTATAAATATACTAGATTGTATATCCTTTCACCTGTGCCCATTTGTATATTATTTTTAAGTGGGGTTCAGAAGAATTGCTGTTTTATTATCTCCCAGAGAGACCAATTCTTGAACAGATTAGAAAAAAATATACAAGGGGAATCATTTTCACTAATTTCAACGAAACAGATAATTGGTATTTTCTTTCCTCAAAGCATTTGGCCATCCAATGCCATTGGTCTCAGAGGCCAGCAGTTATTGGAGATGTCCTTCAAGTCTACAGTGGGTCTGAAGGGAGGGCTATTATTTTTTGTGAGACCAAAAAGAATGTAACTGAAATGGCCATGAATCCACACATAAAACAGGTAAGTCTTTTCTCATACTTCTCTAATTGAGATTATAGGGATGACTCACTGAACAAAAATATTGTTCTTTGTGGACCAGGTTTGATAGTCATTTTTAGAATAGAATCTAAATCAGAATGAAGTTATAGCCAACTTTTCATAATTCCACCCATTTTCATGAGAAAGTTTCTGAAGATTTTCACAATGTGGTCTTGAAAATATAAGCGTTGAAACAAAATGAGTTTCTGTGGGTTAGAGTGGGTAATATTTCACTTTTTAAAAATTAATTATTTAAAATTTTTTTTAATGTGTATTTTTGAGAGAGAAAGAGAGACAGAGTGTGAGCTGGGGAAGGGACAAAGAGAGGGAGACACAGAATCTGAAGCAGGCTCCAGGCTCTGAGCTGTCAGCACAGAGCCTGACCCAGGGCTCGAACTCATGGACAGCGAGATCATGACCTGAGCCGAAGTTGGACGCTTAGCTGACTGAGCCACCCAGGTGCCCCAGAGTGGGTAATATTTTAAAGTTGTTGTTATAAAATGAATCACAAATATTTATTGAATGGGTCAGAATACTAAGTTCGTATGTCTTTTTTTCTTTTAGCTTTTTTATAGTAGAAAATTTTAAATATATACAAAAGTTGACAGTGTAATGAACCCCTGTGTGTTCATTCTCCAGCTGCAACAATTACCTTATTTCATCCAATGCCCACTCACTTCCTGCTCCTGAATTATTTTAAGCAAACCCTAGATAACATACTATTAAATCCATAAATATTTGGGTATGTATCTCTAAAAGAAAAGAATTGGTTTTTTTCTTCAACCTATAATACTGTTACCACACCTAAAAAATTAATAGTAATTAATATCATCAAATGTCAGTGTTTAATTGTCAATTGCCTCATGATTGCTTTGTTTTTTCTTTTATAGTTTTTGTTAAAAACTTTTTTTTAATGTTTGTTTCTTTTTGAGAGAAAGAGAGACAGCGCATGAGCCAGTGAGGGCCAGAGAGAGAGAGATAGACACAGAATCTGAAGCAAGCTCCAGATTGTGAGCTGTCAGCACAGAGCTCTACACAGGGCTCGAACTCATAAACTGAGATCGTGACCTGAGCTGAAATTAGATGCTCAATCGACTGAGATACCCTGGGGCCCCTATATTTTTTGTTTTTATAGTTTTCTTTTATAGATTCAAATAAGATTCGTAAATTGTGTGATTTTATTATATCTCTTTATTGTTTTACTTTTTAAAATTTTTATTTTTTGAGAGAGAGAGCACAAGGGAGGATGGGCTGAGAGCGAGGGGGACAGAGGATCTGAAGTGGGCCATGTTATCAGTGTGGAGCCTGACATGGGGCTCAATCCCACAAACCATGAGTTCATGACCTGAGCTAAAGCCAGACGCTTAATTGACTGAGTCACCCAGTCAAAGATCTAATCTTTGTATGTGTTTCTTCTCACTCAGTATATTCTTCCTGAGCATAGTGATTAATACCATGGATTTAGGAATCAGATTAGGGTTTAAATCCTAATTGTATTACAGGTTCTGTAACCTTGAATAAGTCACTTCATGTTACTGTGTCTATGTTTCCCTTTTGAAAAATGACACTAAAAATAATTTTTTCCACTTTTAAGGTTTAAGTGAAATCATTTATTTAAAGTATTTAGGACAATGCTTTTCTTATAGCAAGCAGAGAGTAAGTATAGAAATAAAGAAGCATAGCTATGTATATAGATGCATGTGACTATTCACTCCCATGGTTCCTGTGCACAGGCTAGTAATGTCCACATCTTTTTCCAGGTTAGCTCTTTCTCTAGAATCCAGACCTATGTTCATCCTACTGGCTACAGACACCTCAATCCATTATTGGGTACCTAAAATTGAATTCATTCTCTTATATTTTACTGTACCCACTCTGTCTCCAGCATTCCCTATTGTTGAATGGTACATCTACCCATAGCCTAAGCCAGAAATCTACATATCACCCTTGACTTTTCTTCCTTACCATTTGCCATTCAGTTAACTACAAAGTATTTTTATTTTTTTATTATTTTTAAAATGTTTATTTATTTTTGAAAGAGAGAGTGTGAGTAGGGGAGGGACAGAGAGAGAGAGAGAAGGAGACAGAATCTGAAGCAGGCTCCAGTCTCTGAGTTGTCAGCACAAAACCCAACAAGGGGCTCGAACGTGTGAACTGTGAGATCATGACCTGAGCCAAAGTCAGACGCTTAACCAACTGAGCCACCCAGGTGCCCCAGCTACAAAGATTTTTAGATTCTATCTTCCATGGCTGAAAATGGTCCATTTCTTTCTTACTACTGTTGGAGAAAATTAAAATCTGGGAGTCAAGAATAATGCTTCTTTCCTTTATACCTCATTTCTCCTCCCTTCACCAAGGTCCCCCCAGTTTCATCTATCAATAGTTCTTGAATTCATTTATGGCCTAGCCCCTACTTACTTTCCCGCTTCATCTTATTATACTTTCCTGTCATTTCTTTTGTTGTTGTTGTTGTTGTTTCTTAATTTTTAATTTCTGGTTTATAATTTTTTAAATAGTTTATTGTCAAGTTGGTTTCCATTTCCTTTCATTTCTGCACACTCTCCATACCTGCCATGTTGCCTCACACCACAGGGCTCTTGAACTTGTAATCTTCCTTGAGTAGCAACTCGTACTCCTCTTTCAGATAAAAATCTAGAGCACCACTTTCAGGGAATTCTTCCTTGCTCCAAACTAGGTCAGATTGTCCTCTTTTTTTTAAACAGATAAATAGTTTTTTTTATTCCTCCTCCGCCTCCTCCTCTTCATCTTCTTCATCTTCCTCATCTTCCTCTTCCACCTTTTTTTCTGGCAACTTTAGCAGGATCCTTTCTTTGTGCCATCAGACTTTCCTTTGGACTTATAGTCAGCATCATCCTTCTCATTTTCCTTCAGCTTTGCTGCCTTATTGTTGTAAGGCTGCTTTTCACTGTCACTAAAGTTATTCCACCTCTCACCCAGCTTCTTTGCCATGTCTCCAATGAAGATACCAGGGTTTGTGCATTTGATCTTGGGGCAGAATTTTGAACAAAACAGGAAGAATCTAGACGGTGGCCTTTGGGGCACTAGGGTCCTTCTTTTTCTTACCTCCCTTAGGTGGTCCATAATTCTTCTTTTCCTGATCATAGCACACTTTATCTGCCTTTGCCATTTCATCCACTTTATACTTCTCTCTCCCAGACATTGTCTTCCACCTCAGAGCACTTCTTGGGAAATTGTGCAAAATTGACGGGGACCTGTGGGTTCCTGTTCCTCTCTGCATGTCTGCACAAAGAAGGCATAAGCAGACATCTTGCTCTTTGGTTTCTTGGGATCACCTTTAGCCATCCTGGCCTTACAACATTTATCTTGCTGATTGACAGGCTTCTCATTAGACAGTGACCACATGAGGGCAGAGACCTCTGTTCTCTGCTGTTTCTTCAGTATCGGATTGCCCTCTTATAAATGCTCTTTCCCTCTTAGACCCATGCGTCATCTATTACATTTGTTGGCTGAATTTATTTGTGTGTTTCATTATTTGATTAACTTCCATCTCCTCTACCAGAGTATAAAGATCATGAGTACACATGCAGTCTTATATTTGTTTGCCTTGGTGCCTGACATTTCTTAGGTTACTAAGTATTTGTTGAGTGCATAGATGGTGATTGCCACTGCCTTGGTGAGGCCACTGATACGTCTTTTGAATTCTACAACAGCCTGCTACCTAGGTCTCTAGCTTTTGCCTTGCTGTTTTGCCATTTTCTAATACTTTCTATACATTGTAATCAAAGTGTTCCTTCTACAGTGTTCATGATAATCCGAATGTGTTCATGATAGTCCTGCTTACAATCATTCAGTTGTTTCATATTGTTCTCAGGATACAGTTCATTTTCCTTTCCAGCCTCATCTCTCATCACTTTTCCTTTTACACACGAAGCTTCATCGATACTCAAATATTGTAGATCCCTCAGACACTGTTTATGAATGAAGCTTTTTTTGCCCAGAACTCCCTCGCCTCCTGCTTTCCTTCTACCTGATTACTGGTTCCTTATTATCTGTCACATCTCAGTGTCAGTGCTGCTTTCCCCTTAAACAAAATTGAGTTAGATTTCCCTTGTAAGTATTTCTATAGCATCCTGCACCTGGTCATAGTATATATCATCATACTGTATTACAAATGCCTGTCAGCCTGTTTATCCCAGGGATATTTTCTTCATGATTGTTCAAGAATCTTGGGCACACCAAGTACGTGAATCACTCAGGAATTCATTAGACTTAGTTACTAAGGTTTAGATATGGACTGTTACTTTTATAAACTTTTTAATTTTAATAGTGGATAGAATGCTAGGAAATTTGTTTATAATAGTAGGAAAATTGTTTCAGTACAAATGAAAGATAATACATAAATCATATAAAGAAGGCTCAACTTCATTTAATATTATAGAAATGTACATTAAAAAATTGGGAAATCATTTTTGCCTAAATGATTAGATTCACAAAGATTGTAATGATTCACAATACACAAGGTAGGCAGGTTATGATGAAATAAAGACTCCTAAAGGTTGAAGAGTAAATGGGCACAACCTCTCTTTATAACACACAATAGCTATTAAAATGTTAAATGTTTGTAATTTTTAAAATTACTTATTTTTAGTGAGGGGATGGGGAGAGGGAAAGGAGGAGAGATTCTTAAGCAGCCTCCATGCTCAGTGCAGAATCTGATGCAGGGCTCAATCCAACGACCCTGGGATCATGACCTGAGCTGAAATTGAGTCAGACGCTCAACCAACTGAGCCACTCAGGTGCACCAAATATTTATAATTCTTGACCCCGAAATTCAACTTCTAGTTATGTTTCCTACTGAAATACATCTCTATGAGTTGTCTAGAGATAAAAGTACAAAGGATTATAGTATAGTATAGAACTTGTATTGTGAAAGGTGAAAACTTGGATATGACCCAAACATCAGTAGGATATTCCTAAAATAAATGACACTGCATCCATATGAAGAAATCATATCCAGTTTTTAAAAATTAAGTAGAGTATGTCTATAGATGTGGAAAAATGGCTAAGGCAATAAGTTTATAAAGCAGGTTTCAAAACAGTGCATATATGCTATGATCCCATTTTTTTTTTTTTTAAATGTTTATTTATTTCTAGGAGACAGAGAGAGAGACAGCGTGAGCAGGGGAGGGTCAGAGACTGGAGTCACAGACTCCAGTCACAGACTGAAACAGGCTCCAGGCTCTGAGCTGGCAGTCAGCACAGAGCCTGACGCGGGGCTCGAACCCACGAACCGTGAGATCATGACCTAAGCGAAAGTCGGACGCTTAACCAACTAAGCCACCCAGGCACCCTGCTATGATCCCATTTTTATAAGTATATACATAATATTATATGGTGTTATGTGTGGGTTGTGTGTCTTGTGTTTTTTTGTTTTTGTTTTTTTTTTAAATCTGGAGGACAATTCACCAAATGGTTAATGAACTATTAAGGGAATAAGTGATATTGAGGGAAGGTTTTATATTTCATATTAAATATTTATTTTCTGTAATATTTGGACAATAAGCAGCATCACTGTAATTACCGGAAAATAAGATTGGGGCACCTGGCTGGCTCAGTCAGTGGAGCATCTAATTCCTGATCTTGGGGTTGTAAGTTCAAGCCCTACATTGGGTGTAGAGATTACTTTAAAAAAAATTAAAAAACAACAAAAAGAGCACAGACTGTATGATGTTATGGTGCTATCAATTGCAAGTGTGAGTTGTATACTTTTTCTCTTTTGTCAAATAGAATGCCCAGTGTTTACATGGAGACATTGCACAGTCACAAAGAGAGATTACATTGAAAGGCTTCAGGGAAGGTAGTTTTAAAGTTTTGGTGGCAACCAATGTGGCTGCTCGTGGTTTGGACATTCCTGAGGTGGACCTGGTGATTCAAAGTTCTCCTCCCCAGGTAAGAAATGAGATTTTATTTATAAATTACCATTTTATTTATTTACAATATATTGCCTGAGATATGCAAAATATGTTATCTGTTCTTGTTCTTAGCCATGGTTTTTTTTATTAATGCAGTATTAAATTGTTCAGAATCTGATGCCTTAGCAAATGATTAACTTTGTTATTTGGATTTGAAGCATGCAGTCATGCAAAGGAATTATACAAAGCTGTCATACGAAGAGAGGTAGATTAAAAAATCTAAAACTTCAGCATAAAAGTTCTTTGGAATGGTGAAAGAGCAACAAGATTGAAATAATATTATTATTGGTGGTAGTAGTTTTGTTTTTGTTAGCATTATTATTTGAATGTTGGAATGACTGTTTAACTTGCCAGATGTTTTTGGTCAGAATTTTTTAAAAAGTATTGAAAAATGCCTATTTTATTCTTAGGATGTTGAGTCCTATATTCATCGTTCTGGACGCACAGGTAGAGCTGGCCGGACAGGGATTTGCATATGTTTTTATCAGCCAAGAGAAAGAGGTCAACTAAGATATGTGGAACAAAAAGCAGTAAGTAGAGTTAAATTATTTCAGGCTTATTATCTAAACGGTGCCTTAGAGAAGAACTCTTTTTATATTTGTTCTTACAAATAGATCCTTATAACCATTTTCTCAGTTTAAGCTGCATTTGGATGTGAAGCATGTGGAGAGCTAAATTTATATGAGCCGCAAGACTTTGTTTTGATACAGCTTTTATTGTGAAGACAGAAGAGCTGACTTTCTCAGTTTTCCCTTGAATTTCTCCCTTGATTCTAAAATCAGAAGCACATTGTGATTTCAGTATCTCCTAGTCCAGCATTGTGAAGGGGTGACTGTGACATAGTCTTGGTGTATTTATTAAGATTATATTGAGTCATGGTACAATGGCCAATTTCTTTAAGAAATTATGTACATATTTTGTGGCCTGGATTTTTTTTGTGGTATTTTACATTTTTTCCTTTTTTTATGATGTCTGTTTTTAAACACTGTTTCATCTACTTTGTAAAAATGAGATAGGGTAATAAGAAAAAAAAGTTGATAGACATAAATGTCTTTTTTCCTGTTTTGGAATCAGCTTTATTTTGTAAGTGAAATTTCAGGATTGTCACTAAGGGCAATTAAATTTTTTTTCTCTTTCTAGAATTTGTAATTGATGATTTATTAGAAAAAGCAGGTCTTTTGATCTACTGGGGCTTGGAAATCTTTAAGTCCAAGAAATGGAAATTCAACAAACTATATTAATTTAGGAATTAATTGTAAAGACTTCCATTTTTCTTTAATGTAATTCTTTCATTTTCAGGGAATTACTTTTAAACGTGTAGGTGTTCCTTCTACAATGGATTTAGTTAAATCTAAAAGCATGGATGCCATCAGGTATGCTTTCTGACCTTGCTGAATAAGTTTTTCTTTTGTATTAGGCTATTCATCTTTAAGCTCTCCTAGTTCAAATATCAGAAAACTTAATCACCAGTTTTACCAGCAGATTTTTAGTTATATTAAAATACGAAAACGTTGCTCTTTCTTTTCCCATTCATTCTCTTATCTTTAATTTTTTACATTTGTCTTGACCAAAAAAATGTACTCTTTTTAAACCATAGGTCTTTGGCTTCCGTTTCTTACGCTGCTGTTGATTTTTTCCGACCATCAGCTCAGAGATTGATAGAAGAGAAAGGAGCAGTTGATGCATTGGCTGCAGCATTAGCCCACATTTCTGGTGCATCAAGTTTTGAACCACGATCTCTGATCACCTCTGATAAGGTAGAAATCTATTAGAAAATCATGTGATTGAGAAAAGATTAAAATTGAACCATAGATAATTTATCTATCTGAAGAGATAAACATGAAACCTTTACTTTGCCAATATTGTGTTAACTGAAACTTTACATACCAGAACCTGTTTATTTTGTAAGTTGCCATGGAACCATGCAAATCAAAGCATAGATGCTGTGCAGTTCACACAGTACCACGCAACGTAAGGATTGTGTGTGCGTGGTGTGACACTATCTGACCTAGTCCCCTGCTGGGTCAGTGTCAGATGTCAGAACAAATCACATCAGAGCTATTGGCTGAAAATAGTTCAAAGATTTACAACTCATCATGGTATAAGTGAGGAGAGTCCCTGGATGACAGGACCCATCAATAAGAGAGCTCTGATGTCTGGGTGGAGAGAGAGCAATTGAGAGAGAGAGAGTTGGTGGGAGAGGAGAACAAAAAGAGCAAGGCAGGTAAACTTACATGTGACTCTTTGGTGGTGTAGGATAAATGAGTACATCTGGTGTGTCTGAGGTTTTCCATCTGGCAAGTGTTAATGGTTTAAACAAATGTCATTTTGCTGGGAGTGACTTCATGTGTCCATCCCTCCCGCCCCCACAGCCCCACGTATACTGTGTATTTTTAAAAAAAAACATCAGGACTTGGGGCACCTGAATGGCTCAGTTGGTTGTCTGTTCGACTTTCAATCATGGCTCAGGTCATGATAACACGGTTTGTGAGTTCGAGCCCCCCATAGTGCTCTGCACGGAGCCTACTTGAGATTCTCTCTCCTTCTCTGTCTGCCCCACCCCCACTCGCTCTCATTCTCAAACAAATGAACATTAAAAAAAATTTTTTTTTAATGTTTTATTTATTTCTGAGAGAGAGAGAGAGAGAGAGAGAACAGGGGAGGGTCAGTGAGAGGGAGACACAGAATCTGAAGCAGGCTCCAGGCTCTGAGCTAGCTGTCAGCACAGAGCCCGACACGGGGTTTGAACCTACAAACCTCCGCTGAAGTCAGACACTTAACCAACTGAGCCACCCAGGTGCCCCACAGATGAACATTTTTTAAAAACCATCAGGATCCAATTCAGGTTCATATATTATATTTGGTGTTACGTTTCTTTTAATCTGGAGCTGTTTTCCCATCTTTTTTGTTATTTTTTTTAAAGAGTATAGGTTAGTTGTCTAGATCAGAGTCTAAAATTTCTCACCTGAATTTTTCTGGTTTTCTTTTCTTTTTTNCAGTGTGAGCAAGGGGGGGGGGGCAGAGAAAGAGCTGGACACGGGGCTCGAACCCACAAACAGTGAGATCATGACCTGAGCCGAAGTCAGATGCTTAACAGACTGAGCCACCCAAGTGCCCCTGGTTTTCTCTTTTTCATACATCACATAACTTTTGCCTTTATTTAAGAAAGTTTCCTGTAAATTAGAAGTAATGTCAAAGTGTGATTTTATATTCAGGTTAAATAGTTTTGGCCAAAGTACCCTGTGGGTGATACTATGTATTTTATACTATATTACATCAGGAGGCATATGATGTCAGATTGTTTCAGTATTAAAATTGCTTAGTTTGATCACTTGTTTACAATGGAAAACTGCCATGTATTCCCTCTGTGAAGGTATCTTTTACTTTCCGTAATTATTTTTTATTTATTTTTATGATTATTTTTAGTTTATTTATTTGAGAGAGACAGAGAGAGTGTGAATTGGGGAGGAGTAAGAGAAAGAGTCCCAAGGAGGTTCCACAGTGTCAGCACAGAGCCCGATGCAGGGATTGAACTCACAAAACTGAGATCATGACCTGAGCTAAAATCAAGAGTCAGTTGCTTAACCCACTGAGCCACCCAGGCACCCTGCCACCAAATACTTCTTAGGAAAATACTTAAAACATATTTTTTTAGGAAAATGTTGATAGACTTTTAGGCAAAGGAGTACCTAAGAGATCATTTATTCCCAGCCCTTATCTAATAGAGGGATCCCTCTTTGGCAGATGGGTCATCTAACTTCTGATTAAATATCTTAGAAACAGTGTTAGTGGGTTTGAAATTTTTTTTATAGGTTAAACCAAGATCCAAAGTCTTTACCACACATGCCCTATAGGGTCTTCCCCTCTGTACCTCTTTGACCTCATCACTTAACACTCTCCCCTTGCCTGTTTCAGCTACCCTAAGCTACTTGTTACTCAAGCGTAAACCTACTTCCACACAAGACCTTTGCACTTACTTGCACTGTTTCATATATTCTTTCTTTTTACCGCGTGGTTTCCCCCTTCACTTCATTTAGGTCTCTCTTCAGATACCACTGTGTTATAGAGGTCTTTCCTGATCACTCTGCAGTCAGATGCTCTACCATTGAGCTATACCCCTGTCTAATAGCTTACCTTTCCCTTTGCTCTCAATTTCCTTGTCTTGCTTTCTTTCTCTTCATGATGCTTATTACTATTTGGCATTTTACGTTTGCTTATTTGTTTACTACCTACCCCATGTCATCACCACCACCCCTACTCCCAATATGAGAATATAACCTTCATGAGAGAAAGGACTCTTTACTGCTAAACCTTCAGCACCTACTATGTATGACTCTGGCACATACATAGGGGACAGTCAGTAGATATTTCTTAGATAAATGAGAGGATCCTGGCTGGCTCAAGTCAGTAGAGCATGGTACCCTAGATCTCAGGGTTGTGAGTTCAATTTGCCTGTTGGGCTTAGAGCTTACTTAAAAAAATTACTACATGACTCCCTCCCTGTATCTTCTTCATGCTGATCCTTTTGCTGTCCAGTGAAGTTTTACGGAACAAGTAATCTTTGCATATGTAATAGTCCTTCAAAAGTTCAGAGAGATTTAGGGGCACCTGGGTGGCTCAGTCGGTTAAGCATCTGACTTTGGCTCACGTCATATAAGCTCATGGTTTGTGAGTTCAAGCCCTGCTTCGGGCTGTGTGCTGACAGCTCAGAGCCTGGAGCCTGCTTTGGATTCTTTGTCTCCCTCTCTCTCTGCCCCTCCCTTGCTCATGCTCTGTCTCTCTCTCAAAAATAATAAACATTAAAAAAAAAGTTTAGAGATATTTATATCTTCTTTTGTTTCCATGCCAAGCTTTGACTCTTTCAGCATTTTCTTAATTCTTTATTACTTTATTTTTTTCTCTCAAGCTCTGATTATTTCTTAAATCATGAGTCTTTACAGCAATACAAAGAAGAATGGTTCTTTCAACGATCTGTAAACATTAGTCTTCTATTAATAAAGTTTCAAAGAAGTTATTTTTTGGGACACCTGGGTGGCTCAGTCGTTTAAATGTCCAAGTTCAGCTCAGGTCATGATCTCACGGTTCGTGGGTTTGAGCCCTGCATCGGGCTCTGTGCTGACAGCTAGTTCGGAGCCAGGAGTNTGCCCATCCCTCCCTCCCCCCACATCCATCAGTCCTCAGTTTTTGTCAGCATTCAAGAGTTAAAAATATTTTTTAAAAAGTTATATTTTTAGCAGCCATGTAATACTGATGTCTCATGAAAAATGTACAGTTAGGTCATAAAGTTAGAACTTCATTGTCCTGCTTTTGCTGCTTTTTTCCCCCAAAGATAATGTGGCTTTTAATTTTTAAGGGGTTTGTGACCATGACTCTGGAAAGCCCAGAAGAAATCCAGGATGTCAACTGTGCTTGGAAAGAACTTAACAGAAAACTGAGTAGTAATGCTGTGTCCCAAATTACCAGAATGTGCCTCCTGAAAGGAAATATGGTAGGTTTTTCTAGACAAATAAAAAGCTTTTTAATCAACTACTATAATTGTTTCTGAAGACCAGGAGATTTTGTTTCTTTCTTTTTTTCAATTCTCATAGGGTGCATAATATAGTTTTCTCTGTGTGATGGATTACTTCCAGTTGTAAATTTGGGGAGTTATATAAATAAATAACTTCTCTAGAAAGCTGTAAGTCATCTGCTTAGTTTGTTTAATATCCAAGTTATCTAAGTTTCTGCTCTTGTACACATATTATCTGTGGTTGTATGTGTTTTACTCTATGACTAAGTAACTTATAATTTCAACAGCTGAACAGCTCTGTTATTTAGAGAATATGCAGTGTTGACTTTTAAGTGGCCTGCTGTGGTTGCTAATACATTCTTGAAATAGCAAAGTTAAAACCATTTCTGATCTTAGCGACTGTTTCTTCTAATGGTTTTGAGAAAAGATGTTATATTTATTCATCCAACTCTGCTACATAGATTTATTCTAGTCTAGAATTTATTAACTTTATTATTTATTGGAAATAATCATTTCTCTCAAAGTTTAATGTTACCATTAAAAAACGTCTTGTAGCAAATATGAGATGCACATTCAGGAAAAACGTGAAGGGCAGGGAAAATCTAACAAGATCTTTAGGCCAGACTAGTTGCTGTACTTGAGAATTAAAGTATCTTTCAATTTATTGACAGCAGTATCAAAGAAGAAACATCTTGGGTTATATCATATTCTCATTATGTGATAATTACTGCATCTCTTCAGGATAGAAACTTTCCAGCACTAAATTTTCCAAAGAATTTATTACATGGATCATTTTACAGTGGACATGGAACAACATTAAAGTGTCTACAAGAACTTTTCTAGAGAATACTTTACATTTTTAGTAGTAGATTCCTGTTGGATATTGTATTTACTTTTCAGATTTAGAAAATACAGTAAACAGCCATTCTCATGCATTATTTATATGTTGTTTTAATCTTATAAGCATTCATGGAACACACCCCCTTTTTTTTTTAAGCTACTGTAAGATTACCAGCAAGTATTAGTAAAAATTCAACTCATCTGCATCTAAATAAAAATTTTTTCATTTTGCTTTCAGGGTGTTTGCTTTGACGTTCCTACAACTGAGTCAGAAAGGTTACAGGTATTTTAAAAATATTATGTTAAATAGTTGAATATTTAACTATTTAAAATAGTCATTTAAAAGAAGTCACAATATCATTATGATGCCTAAGTCAATTAACTTTCCTTTATGTAATATATCTAGCCTATATCATCGTTTAAAACATTTTTTATTGTATAGAATTTCAAATATAAAAAAATAGAATTGCATGATGAATATTCATGTGCCTATCAATCAGCTTCAGTTGTGATCAGCTCACAGCTGGTTTGTTTCATGTCCCTTCCATCCATTTTCCTACTCTCCTGTATGTATGATTTTGAGAGAAATTGTAGGTATTCTATCATTTCACCATAAATATTTCCATATACCTATTAGGGATACTTTTTAAAAATATAATCATAATGCTATAGTTCAAATCCCTAAAATAATAATTCCTTAATATCACCCAGTTTTGTGTTTAAATTTCCCCTATTGTCTCCTAAGTATTTTTATTTTTTTAATCTCCTGAATATCTTAGAAGTCCCATACGTTATAATTTAATGTTTCCTAAGTCTCTTTTAATCTGTAGTTTCTTGCTCCTTTCTCTGCCACTTTAAAAAATTTTTCTTGTATTTGTTGAAGAAAGAGATTGTCTACTAGATTCTTACAGTATAGAATTTGACTGTTGCACTACTGTGCATATTTATATATGTATTTGGGTATTCTGTTTTTTAAGTCTTTTTAAAAATTTAGAATATATTGTGAACACATTCCTTTTTTAATAGCTCCCTGCATTAGGTCATGTGGGTGGTCAACTTTGCTCTTTTTTTTAATTTTAAGTAGGCTCCATGCCCAATGTGGGGCTTGAACTCATGACCCTGAGATCAAGAGTCACATGGTCTACCAACTGAGCCAGCCAGGCACCTTTGGTCAACTTTTCTTAATGTTCTGTTTTCTGACATTTAGGTTATTTCCAATAATATACTGTTATAAACAGGACAGCCATGAATGATGGTATAGCTAACTCTTCTTTTTTTGGTTTTTAATCCAAAATCTGTTTATTAGGATAGTTTCCCACTTGTGTTGGTTCAGGGTGCTTTTATGCTGTTTCTGTCTGAAGGAGCATCCTTCTGTAAGCCTTGCTTTTCCTCCTGTTGGCTGACACAGGACGGTGGAGCAGCCCTCGCACACCACCACTTGTTTGTGTGTGGTTGAAGATGGTGATTTTGTAGCACCTAGGGTACTTCATATCCATGAAGTAGGAGTTGGGGCTCTGCACCAGGTGCTTCTTTTTGTCCTTCCTCTTTTCTGGGGCTGGGTATAGGAGGTCCTTTGTGAGGGGCTTGTTCTTTTGGTCAGGTTGTCACCATCAGAAAGGGGTAGTATAGTTAACTCTTTATGCATTGCCATGTTTATCTCTTTAAGATGAGTCTTTAAAAAAAATGTTTATTTTTTTTTTGAGAGAGAGCAGGGAAGGGGCAGAGAGAGGGAAAGAGAATCCCAAGCAGGTTCCACCCTGTCAGCACAGAGCCTTACATGGGGTTGAACCCATCAACCACGAGATCTTGACCTGAGCTGAAGCCAAGAGTCGGAAGCTTAACCAACTGAGCCACTCAGGTGCCCCTAGATGAATTTTTTTAAGTTTATTTATTTTAAGAAAGAGAGAGAAAATATATGAGTGGAGGAAGGGCAGAGGGAGAGAGAGAGAGAAAATCCCAAGCAGGCTTCTAGCTGCCAGCGCAGAGCCCAACCTGGGGCCCAGACTCATGAACCGTGAGATTATGACCCAAGCTGAAATCGAGTCCGAAACAGTAAACTGACTGAGCCACCCAGGGCCCAAAGATGATTTTTTTTTCTTAAATGTTTATTTATTTACTTAGAGCACATGTGCACACAGGGAAGGGGCACAGGGAGGGATAGGGAGAATCCCAAGCAGGCTCCGAGCAGTCAGCAACAGAGTGTAATGTGGGACTCCGTCTCATGAACCCTGATATCATGACTAAAATCAAGAGTCGGTAGCTTAATTGACTGAGCCACCCAGGTACCCCTAAGATACTCCTCATTTAATTATAATTTAGGGGCACCTGGGTGACTCAGTCAGTTACGTGTCTGACTTCGGCTCAGGTCATGATCTCGTGGTTTGTGGGTTCGAACCCCACGTCGGACTATGTGCTGACACCCAGCTCAAAGCCTGGAGCCTGTTTCAGATTCTTGTCTCCCTCTCTCTTACCCTCTCCTGTCCATGCTCTCTTTGTCTCTCTCAGAAATAAATAAAAAACATTTTAAAAAATTATTTTATTAATTTATTTTTTCAGTAGAATTTATTGTCAAGTTAACTAACATGCAATGTACACAGTATACTCTTGGCTTTGGGAGTAGATCCCCATACTTTACTGCTTACATACAACACCCAGTGCTCATCCCAACAAGTGCCCTCCTCAATGCCCATCACCCATTTTTCCCTCCCCACCGCCCTCCCTCAACCCTGTTTGTTCTCTGTATTTAAGACTCTTGTGGTCTGCCTGCCTCTCTGTTTGAAACTAATTTTTTCCCCTTCCCTTCCCTTCCCCCGTGATCCTCTGTTCAGTTTCTCAAATTCCACATGAGTCAAAACATATGATATAAGATGATTTTCTAAGATGATTGCTTCGCCAGAAAGTTTGTGCATTTTTAAGGCTTTGGTCATATATTGCCACCAGTGGTATGTGTGTTTGTCTCTGCTTGCTCTTAACAACAGGGTATTTTAATATTCACTTTCCTTGGCAACTCACGATCACAATGAACAGTTAATGTAGCAGGGTATAACATAGTGATGCTTTTAAGAGCGCTGATTTGTATGTCTTGAGTTGTTTACCCTGACACCAAATTATTTCCAATGGCTACATATTTTTGTCCTCAGCTGTGTTGACAGGTTTTAATCTCCATCATTAGCTCTCACTTCTTGCTTCTGTCAATATAACTGATAAAAGAAATACAGTATTTATTAATGGCCTACTTGTTTAGTGCCAAGAAATCAGTGCTCTCTTTTAGAATATATAAACTATGAAATTATGAGCCTCAAAATGAGCCTAAGAATTTCTCCTAAGACTAAAATTTAGGAACTTAAATGGATGTACTTTGAATATGTTTTTATTTTTGTTTTCTGGCTTTCAATTTTGTTCCAGAAACTTTGAATTTAATGGAAAGATGGCCTTTAGCTAGTAGTTAATGGATATTAAAAAAAGAATCTCCTGTACCTAGTATGCTTGCTTATGGTTTCTATTTTGCATTTATATTAATCCTCTGAATTCCCCCAACAGGCAGAGTGGCATGATTCAGACTGGATACTTTCATTGCCAGCCAAGTTACCTGAAATTGAAGAATATTATGATGGAAACACATCTTCTAACTCCAGGCAGAGGAGTGGCTGGTCAAGTGGCCGGTCGGGCCGGTCGGGCCGGTCAGGTGGTCGATCTGGTGGCCGGTCAGGTAGACAGAGTCGACAGGGGAGTCGATCAGGAAGTCGACAAGATGGTAGAAGACGAAGTGGGAATAGAAATCGATCAAGAAGCGGGGGCCACAAACGGAGTTTTGACTGAGTATTTGATAGTTAACCTACCAGTGTGAGCTTGCCTAGTTCTGCCTAATCATGTACATTATCCACCAAAAATTAGGTCATCATAGTTGAGGTGTGTGTCTGCTCTTTGCAAAGAAGTTGGTCATATTTTTTTAAAAAGTATTTCACAAGAATGGTTGTAAACAAATCTACTTATCCAGTTATACCTTTGAATAAAAAAACCTCCTTTTATTGTCTCTTTTCACTATGTGTTAAGAATTTTGTCATTGTAACCTATGGTTTCTTCTAAAACATGACAGTCAAATTAATCTTAAGATTACTTGGATTTTGAAAAATGTGGTGTATTTGTATTCAGATCATTCCTTTCATAGGCTATGTAGTAGAAAAGAAATCCCTTCTACATTAAAGGGCTGTATAAACTGGAGACTTGATTGGTTAGGCATAACATTTAAATTCTAGATATAGTTAATTAAAAAAGTGTGCAAGCAGTGTATGTTCAATAATTTATTCACCAAAAAAAAAAATTTATTCACCAGATAATGATTGAAGTCTACTATGTGCCTATCACTGTGTTGATCACTAGAGATGTAGTGGTGAACAAGGCACAGCACTATCTTCAAGGAACTTAGAGTCTAAAGACAAACAGTTATGAATGAGATTAACATCTAAAGGCTAAGGTAGGTAGGATGGAATGTTAAGGACCTCTTCGGGTATACCAAACCAGTCTTAGGAGTCAGAAAGGCTTTCAAGAAGTGACACCCAAGAGAAGAAATAAATCAAAAGTATCTGTTGATCTAAGCAAGTATGTGTGAATGGTGGGAAGAAGAGTTCAGAAAGGAGAGCGTTTGCAGGCAGGGAGAACAGCATATGCAAATAACCAGAGCCAAAGAATACCATAGTAAGTCTGAGGACCTACAATTAGTTCAGTATGGTTTGCATGTGACAGGCAGAGGGCAGGAATAAAAGAGAACAATTTAGTATTTAACAGGGACCTGATTTTAAAGGCCTTGTATGCATTGTTAAGTTTAAACATTCTCTTGAAGACTGTAGTCAACCATTAAATGATTTAAAGTAAGGAATGACATAATGAGATTTGTGTTTTAGAAAAGATTATTGGCTACACTGAAGAGACTGGATTAGAGAAGAACAAGATGGGAGGTAAGGAGACCTCTTAAGATGCTGTTGGAAGAATCCAAGGTAGAGATGATGCTGGTCTGCATTAATAGTAGGTAACATTTTGATGATAAGAACTGAGGCATTTGGGAGCTTATTACTTGTCCAGAATCCCAGCTGGATCATATGTAGTGGAGTGAGGATTTAAACCCAGATAAGTCTACCTTCTGAACCAGCATTCTTAACCACTGTGCTAAATAGTGGTGGGTGACAATGAGAAACATGGATAGATTTCCAAAGTTTTTTTTTTTTTAAGTTTATTATTCTATACTCAAAGTGAGGCTTGAACTCACGACTCCAAGATTAAGAGTTAACATGCTCCGCCAACAAGCCAGCCAGGCATCCCCAAAGTTTTTAGGAAATAAAATGGTAGGACTCAGTACTTAATTGAATTGGAAGATGAGAGAGATGCAGAAGAATAAAACAGATTTTTGTCACTGAGATAAGGTACTAGGAAGAAGAACAAGTAAAGTTATGTGGGGAGGGAAGGGGGATATGATTAGTTCAGTATTAGATATATTTTAATATCGAATAGCCATGAGATCTAAAAAGAAGATATAAGAGGAGGTAAACAGTATGCAGTTGAATTTGTAAGTTTAAAGCAGGAGAGAGATCTAGAGGTGTAAAGATTAGGTAATAATAAAAAAAAATGGTAATTGTAGTTAAGGCAGTGGAAGAGCTTGTCTAGGGAAAGTATAGTAAGAAAAGAGGACTAAGGAGTAGACCCAGAAGCAAATTAATGTATTTACTACATAACAGAGGAGGGAATTCCATCACCATCAAGAAGAGGTAAGAAGGCATAAGGCCCAGAAGTATGAGGCTGTCAGAGGAACCAGAAGATGAGTCTGAGACGGCCATTGGATTTGGCAAAAAGGAGATGTTTGACATAGGGAACAACCATAGTAATAAAGTATTGAGAGTAGAAACCACTGAACAGTGGCTTTAGGAGGAAATGAGAGATAAAGTAAGGACAACAAATCTGTCTTCCAGAAATTTGGCTGTGAATAGGGAAGAATAAACTAAAGCTGGATTGAAAGAAACGACATGAGATGACAGAACTTTTTGTATGTGTGTGCTAAGGGAGGATGAGGGAAGTAAAGAGCATGGGATACTACTACAGGAAGGAGCCAGAAAGGAGGGAGGAAGAGAAAGAACATATGATGGAACAAGATCTCTATGAAGACTTGGAGGATTGAACTTAAGCAGCAAGAATTTAGCATTAGAGGTAGAAGCACATTTTGCCAGGAGGAAAGTACGATTATCATGTAGGTGAGTTTGCAGGTGTTAAGGTAAAAAGTTGAGGGAGTGCCTGCTTGATGTCTTCTGTTTTTTTCTGTGGTATTCTTTCACGGTCATCTGAGGGTGAAGAGGGAAGTAGCAGGCTTGGAGATCTGAGAAACTGGAGAAAAGGTGAGGTATCACCTGTAGAACAAGATAGATTGCTTACCAGGCAAACTGAGGGTCACAGGCAGCTTTGAGGGTCCAGGTGAGATTAGAGACTTCATTTATTCTGGCAGCAATTAGAGCACTTGAGTGATTTCCTGTAGTAACGTTTGATATTCTGTTGTAGGAATGGAGATGGGAGATGCCTGATTGATCCAGGATTGGGGTTTTGCTCTGTGAGATGAAAGGATGAAGAACTTTGGCAAAAGTGACTGGAGTAATGGTCCATGGAGTCTAGAATGCCTAGGGATTGAAGTGGAGGTAGGGTTGATAACGGAGAATATGGAAGGGGCAAGGACCTGAAGGTCACTGAAAGTTCTCTGAGGTTTCAAGAGTGGAGCAGTTGGGGAGAAGACAAGTGCAGGGTTTGGTAGCAGGCCTGTTGAGGGGCAAAGGTCATTTCAGATGAGATGGTCAAAGAAGAGAGTCTAGCATCCTTTGGGTGTTTTCGTGGACAGTGAAGTCTCTAGGACTGAGGAGGGAGAGGAAGACTAAGCCAGTGAATGGTAGAGTTTAAGTTATGTGAACAAGAAAGAGTATAGGGTGATACTGCCACGTATCTTCAAGGGGAAAAGGGCATTTACATGATAGTGAAGGAGCAATAGTTTGGAAGTGGTTTTGAGGAAAAGAAGAGGACATGGATACCAGGGTACATGGGATATGGGGACTGAGCAACATGTGTGGGAGAGCTGCAGGAATAGTATTTTTCAGCAAGAGCCAGATTTCAGTTAAGCCGGGGTGTGTGGGGAGGACTCAGTGCTGGATTGAGAAAGGGGAAAGTTTTGATTATGGGAAATGGGGTTCCGGATAACCATGACTGGGGGTGGGGAGGGGGGAAGTGTCAGTTGACTCTGCATATGAGTAGTTGTGAGCTGTGAGTTTATGAAGATGTGATATGAAGATTTTTGAAGGTGAAATAGGGGCTCCATTCCTACAAAAGTGCATGAGTACTAGTACTTCAGTCAGAGTACGTTGTATACCAACAATGCCCCAGGCACCATGTTCGGGGTACAAAGGTGAATAATGTGTGCCTGGTCTCTGCCCTCAGTAGCTTAGAATCTAGTGAAATAAATGGTCACCTAAACCTAGGTCCATGGCAATGACTAAGTGCAATCATTTGAGAGCTCTGCATAAGGGCACTTAGCCCAGCCCAGGAATGGGGGTAGGAGTTCAAAGAAAGCTTTTTGCCATTAGGACATATATATTTTTTTTACATTTATTTTTGAGAGACAGAGACAGACCACAAGTGGGAGAGAGGCAGAGAGAGAGGGAGACAGAAACCGAAGCAGGCTCCCGGCTCTGAGCTGTCAGCACAGAGCCCGATGCGGGGCTCGAACCCACGAACCATGAGATCATGACCTGAGCCGAAGTTGGATGCTTAACTGACTGAGCCATCCAGGCGCCCCTGGACAAAGCTTTTTGGACATGATGATTGAAAATGAATTAAATCAGGTAAAAGAAGCAAAGTGGGAATGAACATCCAGGCAGAGGCATAGAATAGCTAATAAAAAAAGGTCTCAGTATGGTGAACAAGAAATTGCTCTCATTGCTGGGATTCTCACTGTGAGGAAACCAGTGATGAGAACAAGGTAAGGTCATATCTCAGAAGGCTTTGTAGGCCTTGTTTTGAAACCCACTTTCAGGGAAGTGAGTGAAAAAGATAAGCATGTAGGGGTGTGATAGCAGGGTGGAGGTAGATTTTAGGGGTCCACTTGCTAAAGGCTGGCTTCCCTATTAGCAAGGAAGATGGGGCAGGTCCTAAGAAGATTAATCGCTTTCCATACCTTCTAGAAGAAGCGGAGGCAGAATTCTCAGCTTTGGGCTGCATTTAGCCCCTTTGCTCTTACCTCATAGAGCACAGCACCTTCATGCTTCCATCTTTTGGCTACTCAGAGCCTTCTGTTTGGTATTTGTGCCCTAGTGTGGCCACTTAACAGCTATTTGAATTTAATTAAATCAGTCACCCAGATCTTCAGTTTTTGAACTTGTATAAATGTCTGTTTTATTTCCTCCAGCATTAGAAATTTGAATAATGAATTCACATTTAGGTGTGAATGAGAGCTTCTTCTCACATAGGTTTTGTTTCACATGTTTTGTGGGTAGTGTTTAATAAGGTTTTTTTAAATCATATTCCTTTTTTCATATTAGTAATATGCGTCCATTGTTGAAAATTTGAAAAAATAGAGGAGCAAATGGCAGAAAATAAAAACCATCCATAATCCCATCACTCAGATAATTACTGCTAACATATTGTTGTGCAGACTTTTGAATGTGTGTGTGTATGTGCATGTGCGTGTGTGCGCATGCGCGCGCACGCATACTTTCTGAAATAGAAATCCACCATTTTGTGAAAACACGGTGTTATCTACATCAGAGGAAACTGGTCTGGCAGAATCAATATCCAGAACTTTACTTTTCCAATCAAATGTATATATAAGACCTATTTTTTTCTACTTGTTGCTGAATTTTATACTGATAACTAGATTTAATACAGTAATTTGGCTCCCTTTGAGCCAAAAAGGGCCTTTACATGCTTCCTCTTAGACTTTTGGCCTTATGCCTATGTGCAGGTATATTACAAAGGAAATTACATATTTTCTAAGTCTTGACAACAGTTTTCCATTAAGTAGTGTTCTCTACTTGTTCAACTCACTTGTTCAACATCTATTGGTAATAAAAATGTCCCTGTATTGTTTATTGCAGTGTCATAGAGGTTCCTTAAGAATGGACTGGGCCTTCACTAAGGTACTCCAAAGTCCCACATACAATGCCGAAATCCTAGATGTTAAACATTTTATCAGTTGGTTGATTGCATTCATGCTTCCTCCTGCTTCTACACCTAATACCAGGATGACTGAATTGCTTTCCTGCCTGGGCATACAGTTAAAATTTATTTCAAGAGATTTACTTCTCTTCCCCACACCCCAACATTGCCCTTTTAATGGTCAATCAATTTTTAGTGTCAATCTACTATGTGCCTATGTACCAGGCACTGTTTGAAACCTTTGGGATACAAAACTTTACCAATGAAGGTTCCTAGCTCAAAGATATCGCAGAGTATAAGTTAAAGAAAGAGTTGCTGTAGATTTACATAAATTTACCTGTTAAAAAATTGAGACTGTGAAACATCAAGTAACAGTTTTATGTGAAACATGAAAATTTTCCATTAAACTGTCATTTTAAAATGTGCAGTAAAAACTAATCTTATGAAATACAGAAATAAAACTTCTGCATTTACTTGTCATAAAATGATTACATTTTAAGTTGTCTTTTTAAATATCTATAAGTTTTAATGGCTCTCATTTATTGTGCTTTAGGTGCCAGACACTTCTAACCCCTTTTCATTCATTATCTTACGTAATTTTTTCAGCCCATGAAATAAGTTTGTTATCCCGATTTCATGCAGGAGAAACTCAGGTGCAGACTAAGTAATGTGTGCAAAATCAAATACCAAGCAGTGCAGGCTTTCAAAGCCAGGTGTGATTTAAACGGATTTTTAAAAATGACTCCCAATTCTTTGGATCACTAGTTCTTCAGAGTTTGGTAACATTGTCATAGATCACTCAATGGACCACTATCCTCAACTCCTTGAATTAGTATATTGCCTCAATTATGCAAGATTTAGAGCCCTGTATTTTTTTAATTAAAAAAATTTTAATGTTTTATTTTTGAGAGAGCACAAGCAGGGGAGGGGCAAAGAGAGAGGGAGACAGAGCCCGACTTGGGGCTCAAACTCAGGAACCCCAAGATCATGAACTGAGCCTAGGTCCCACACTCAACTGACTGAGCCACCTAGGTGCCCTTGTATTTTTCTCATAGAGGTGCATGTGGTTTGGGTGCTCTTTCTACTGGTGCTAAGGCCGGCTCGGGTGCCTCTCTGTGTCTTCAGAACAACCGATACTCCTCTATTTCCCACGAGTGTATAAAAGTTCTTGATGACAAGTATTGTATATTGTCTGTTAACTGAATCCTAGCCTTGTTTCTCCTGACACCTGACACTGAATGTTCGGGGATGTCTACGTGCACGCAGGAAGGAATGACCATATCCGACTGAATTGTAGTTCTTATCCAGGCTTGTGAGTCTCGGCATCTCCTTTTGGTGTCGACGTTTCCGCAGGTGATCAAGAATACACACTTCTCGGGGCGCCTGAGTGGCTCAGTCGGTTAAGCGTCCGACTTCAGCTCAGGTCATGATCTCACGGTTTGTGGGTTCGAGCCCCACGTCAGGCTCTGTGCTGACAGCTAGCTCAGAACCTGGAGCCTGTTTCAGATTCTGTATCTCCCTCTCTCTCTGATCCTCCCCTGTTCATGCTGTCTCTCTCCCTCTCTCCTTCTCTCTCAGAAATAAAACATTTAAAAAAAATTCTCGCGTCTGTGCGTTAAAGGATTTTGCAAACTCCAGCAATCTAACATATACACTGAAGAGACACCACCGAAAAACAAGTTATTTATCAGGTCGGGGCTAGGTAGAATCTGACTAGTGTTTGCTAACCTTTGCGGTTTCTCCCGGTTGGACTCTCCAGGCCTTGTGAGCAGTCAGTTCACTACGCGCAGCCATCGGGAGCGGCAGGTGCTCCTGCACTACCGAGTGGGCTGTGGCCTAGCTGGGATTTCCTGCTTCCGCAGGAAATGCTTTGCTACCGGAAGTGACGGAAGTGGGTGGGCTGAGTGGGAAGAACACTCTCTTCCTCTCCACGCGGTGCAACTGACCGGTTGGCCTGAATTGCTTGTCCTGAAAGATGCCGGGGAAACTCCTTAGTGACGTGGATTTGGATTCAGACACGGCCATGGAAAAAGTGGAGACACCGCGAAAGCAGAATGCGAAGGTGCCACCGAGGGCTGAGGGACCTAGGGCCCTGAGAGGAGCCGGGTACAGGATGGGGGGATGCCCGGCTAAGGAGCCTGTGGCTCACATGCGGACCCGGCGCGCCCGGAGCCTGGCGTGGGGCTCGGCCGGGGGGCGCCGGGGAGCGAGCGGTGTCCGCGAGCGGCCCAGGTGGACCGAGCAGGGGTGAGCACCGCTCCCACGTGGTTCTGCAGTCTGGGTGCCCCGCACCTAGTGCGCAGTTAGGTGTTCACGGTTGGGCCCCACGTTGCTGGCTCAGGCTCAGACCTAACCCGGGGTTCGAGCGTGCGCGGAGGGAATTGTCAGTCCAGGTAGAGCCTGAAGCTTTAGCTTAGACTAGCCACACCTCAAACCCACCTGCACACGTGGGCGGCGTCAGCCGTGACATTTTACTATAGTAGTACGCGAAATACAGTTTGTTCTTCGGTAAGCAGCTTTTCGAAGATGAAGTAGTTCAGTTCGGCTTAATGTCTGTTGACCAGATTTCCCTTGGAAATGTAACTGTGTTGTGCTAACGGTACACCGTTGTTGTTTTTTTAATAGAGGCCAGCAGTATGTAGTGGCCTTAGGTTACCTTGATACCTG
This sequence comes from Crocuta crocuta, assembly GCF_008692635.1. Classification (NCBI taxonomy): domain Eukaryota; kingdom Metazoa; phylum Chordata; class Mammalia; order Carnivora; family Hyaenidae; genus Crocuta; species Crocuta crocuta. Next base: position 6,738,654 of record NW_027532406.1, on the reverse strand, counting down.
TCCGCCTCCTTACTGTTAACTTCTTTAGTGATTTCACTTGTGACTGAGTCTCTGTTCTTAGATAAGGTCAGTCAGTGAGAACAAAGATTGGCCCTGAATTTGCATTGTACATGACTTAGAATTTTTTTCCCTTGGATGTTTATGGGTCTTTTTGATGGGGAGCTTTTGCAACAGCAATATTTTGGCGTTGTAGGAAGCTGAGGGAGCACAGGCTTGTCCCCACAGGTGAGGAGGAAGTGGTCCTGGTTTACCTGCTCAGCATCAGTGAAGGTATTCAATAGTGGGATGGTCAAGTGAAGAGGGACAGGGTCAAACACCGTTAACATTCCAAGAGAGGCCATTGGGTTAGGAAATCCTCTCCTAGTGGAACGAAGGAAGGAAAGAACTGAAGTCTTGTGGGGAGACCAGATTATTTTTCAAATGTCTGAAAGATGATCATGTGGGAAAGATCACACTCATCCATGATTTGAGAGCAGAGGCGGGGCCTGACGTTTGAGAGAGACTGATTTCAGCTAAATGTTATAGCCTTCATATTTCTGGGATTGGGCCTTTCGGAGAGGTTTTTACAGAGGCTAAGCACCTGTCTACTTGATTTTGGCTATATTAAGTAATTAATTTTCAGTAATAGGAAAAGTTGGGAAAGGTCACACGTTTCAGGTAGGAGCCATAGTCTGATTTGGCTTTGAGGTTTCACCCATGCCATTTCCTAGTAACTTGTGGGTTTTTTTCCTCTTTAAGTTAGATCATTTTTTTCTTTTTTTTTTTTTTCTTAATCATGTGGGATGATAGATTGTGGGATTCTATAGCTTTTTGGTTCATAAAGTGTCTCTGTAAATTCATTTGCACTTGTCAGATAGCCGAGACAGATATTATGAATCCCTGTTTTACCGGTACAGGAATTCTAGCAGAGAAAGAAATCTGCTTCATATCATCCCATCTGTGGACATTTATGGCCTTATAGTTCTTCTAGAATTAAATTAAACAGTACTTGATCACTTTCTGTAGTTATACCTCTACAGCTCTTGGAGCATCCTATGAGTCACCCCGAATCCCTTATGAAAATTTGATTTTACAACTTGTTCAACCAACACGAATTGAATAGTTACCAAGAGGCATTCTCTTCTGAGATAATGAAATAATTGATGTATACTGCTTATTTCCATATAACTAAGAAATGGTACTAAAAAAGCATTGTGTTTTGCCTTACTACAAGGAGAAGGTACAAATGTTGAAAAATGCCCCCAAATTGTGTTCTTCATAATTACATGATCTTGGAATAATCCAGAATTAATGTATCATGCAGATGTATACATGCTTTGCTCAGTAGTTTGTATCTTCTTTATTAATTTTTTTAGAAAGGTAGAAAAGAGAAGCCAAAGCCAAATTCTAGTAAGACTGAAGAGGCAACAGAAGTAAAGGAAGAAACTATTTCCCTCAAAGCTAAAAAAATTAAAAAGAAAGCTGAGTCTTCTGAGGTTGACATGAATTCTCCTAAATCCAAAAAGGCAAAAAAGAAAGACGAGCCATCTCAGGATGACATTATTTCTCCTAAAACCAAAAGTGTGAAGAAACCAAAGGAATCCTTTGAAAAGAAAGTTGTTTCTCCTAAAACCAACAAAGTAATAAAAAGTGAGGAGCCTTCTGAAGAAGAAATAGGTGCTCCTAAACCAAAGAAGATGAAAAAAGAAAAGGAAATGAATGGAGACATTGGAGAGAAAAGCTCCAAATTAAAGAATGGGTTACCTCATTCTGGACCTGCCTCTAACTCCAGTGAAGAAAGTAACAGTGAATTAGAGCAGGTAAAGTTGCGTTTTTTTATGTGGACCATATCTTTCATTGTGGCTTCAGTAGGTAATTGCTACCCAGATTATTTAAAAGCAGGAGAAAATTTGATGTGTTGACACTTCATTGGGGGTGGTGTCCCTTGAGCTGCATGCTGCCTGCATTCAGGGTTAAGACCTCGTCTTAATAGCTTAGGGTCAGAATGTCCTTTGCAAAGAAGCTGGTCTATTTAAGTTTAGGGAATGTCCTCTCTCCACACTTGGTCTGCTTATTTGCAAGTCAGAAATTAAAAGGAGGGATTATAATTATGCAAATAGGCCCTAGCTTCCCTCAGGGGTTTCACCAAAAAATCATGATTAATAGAGCCACTGAAAAGGCTTTTGTTTGATTTTGCAGAAGTTTTTGTTTGGCTGTTAACTAACTTAAAGTTGAACCTGATGATTGAATGTCCACTTGGAAGCTAGGTTCTGTTACCTTTCAGAAACTCAGTTATCAAAGAAATCCTAATTGTAATAATTATCTGCTTGTGTAGGTCATAATCAACCTTGAAATTTTTTCTCCTTGATTCATATCCAGGTGCCCCTCACAATAAATAAGTAAATAAAATTTTTTCTGATTATAGATATGTGATTTAGAGAGTTTAGAAAATATAGAAATTTGGGGCACCTGGGTGGCTCATGTGGTTAAGCATCTGAGTTCGGCTCAGGTTGTGATCTCCTGGTTTTTGGGTTTGAGTTCCAGGTCAGCTTCTGTGCTGATGGTTCAGAGCCTGGAGCCTGCTTCTCATTTTGTGTCTCTCTCTCTTTTCTGCCCCTTTCCTACTCACTCTCTCTCTGTCTCTCTCTCTCTCTCAAAATAATAAACAAACACAAAAAAAGAAAATACAGAAATTTACTAAAAAGGTCCCTAGAATTTCAGCATTCATTAATTCAGTAAATATTAAGTACTCATTAGCTACAGAGGTAGCCTGTTGAATGTTTGATGTTCCTTTACAGTACTTTTTGTATATATAACTATCATTTTTTTTTTTTATCAGATTAGGATTGCACTATATGCAGTCTTGTCTCCTGCCTTTTCTACCTTTATATAAAGATTATATTCTTTTTTTAAATGTTTACTTATTTATTTATTTTTTGGAGAAAGAAAAAAAACCAGCATGAGTGGGGGAGGGGGAGAGAGAGAGACAGAATCCAAGGCTCCAGGCTCTGAGCTGTCAACACAAAGCCCAATGGAGACTTGAACCTATGAACCATGAGATCATGACCTGAGCCAAAGTCAGTGTTTAACCAACTGAGCCACCCAGGTGCCCCTAAATAATAAACATTTTTATTGGTTCCATAATCCATTATATAAATGTTCAGAAACTCACTTAATTTCTGTATTGGGCATTTAAATTTTTTACTATCAAATAATGCCACGGTGACCACCTTGAATATGATTATGATTTCCTTTTTGGATCTTGGTTTACCTACCAAAGTTTCTGTGTCTTTTTGGTTGATCTGGAAGAGATGTTTTCAAATAGGTTCTTTTGTCTGTGATTACCTGTGGGGTTAAAGTTACTGATTTCTTTCTGTGGCCCTTTGCTTGATAGGAAATACCTGTGGAACAAAAAGAAGGAGCTTTCTCTAATTTTCCCATATCTGAAGGGACCATTAAACTTCTCAAAGGTAATATTTTTGGAACTATTGTATAATGTTACAAAATATTATTTAGAAGCACTCCACCTATTTTTGTTGAGATGAAGGACGATACATGGAACCACATAATGACGTAGATCTATATATATGGTACAGGACTATACTAGTGATGGCTTTGCTGTCTCTTAAATAGGTGATTAAATTTTATTCAAACCAATATGTGTATTAGAAGTGTGAGGACTGATTTACTGGTACAAATGAATGGTTCATGCCATGTTCTTATTTTCTTTGTTATTGTCTTCCACTTTGTGAGGCATTTCTTCATAATACCAACTTGTCTCAGAACTCAGCCTAGCGGTGTGCCTCTGAACAAACTAGGTAGTCACAGATGCGTGAGTAGGTGTTTTCTGAATCAGATGTGGCATAGTCTGGACTGCAAATCCAGATTTGGGGCTTCTAATGACCTGTGGATGAGATTACATGACAAGTAACTAAACTCTTAAAAAAAGGTTTACTATGATTTGGTGTTCTATTTATTTTTTAGAGAGCACGAGAGTGGGGGAGAGGGGCAAAAGGGGGGAGAGAGAGAGAGAGGGAGAGAATCTCAAGCAGGCTCCATGCTAAGTGGGGAGCCCAATGTGGGGCTCAATCCCAGGACCTTGGAATCATGACCTGAGTCAAAATCAAGTTGGATGCTCAGCCAACTGAGCCACCCAGGTGCCCCTAATTTGGTGTTTTAAAGTTTGTTGATATTTTTCAGTCAAGCAGATTCTTCACTACCAGAATGCATTGGTACCTGACCTTGTAGATATTGACCAGAACGTAGAATTCCTTAATTCTCTAGGACTGGAAACATGGCTGGGATTTTAAGAACTGCAGTGTCAGGTAACGTGGTAAATTTGTTCACAGGCCGTGGGGTGACCTTCCTGTTTCCGATACAAGCAAAGACATTTCACCATGTTTACAGTGGAAAGGACTTAATTGCACAGGCGCGAACAGGAACTGGGAAGACCTTCTCCTTTGCCATCCCTTTGATTGAGAAACTTCAGGGAGAACTACAAGACCGGAAAAGAGGCCGTGCGCCTCAGGTAACTATCTTTAACACAGACCTCAGGGGCTCCAAATCTGCACAGGAGAAACCTTTCTTAGACATTGTTTATATATTGTATAGTTTTTTTACTGGGTTCTCCTTAAAGTGTTTTTTCCTTTTCCTTTTCGTCTTTTTTTTTAAAACTTTTTAACATTTATTTGTTATTATTGACAGAAAGAGACAGAGCATGAGCAGGGGAGGGGCAGAGAGAGGGGGAGACACAGAATCTGAAGCAGGCTCCGGGCTCTGAGCTGTTAGTACACAGCCCGATGTGGGGCCTGAACTCACGAACTGCAAGATCATGACTTGAGCCGAAGTCAGACGCCTAACTGACTGAGCCACCCAGGCGCCCCTCTTTTTTTTTTTTTTCTTTTTTTGTATCTTGTAGATCTTTAATTGAAGCTAAAGCAGGATTATTCTTTTAAGATTGTTGGCCACAAACTTGTGTGTTTAAATATTGTAATCTGCCCCATGGTTGTGACTACCTGTATTATTAATGCTCTCTGTGTTCCCTTCAAACTAGTAGATGCCCCCGCGGCTCACAGGTTTGATCAAGTGTCTGACCATTTTTGCCTAAGTGGAGAAAGCAGTTTTAAGTAGAGATGCGTGAATAGAAGGAGGGGTACTCACAGAGGTGAAGAAGCCAGGGTTCCTTACCAGGCTGGTGCTCACTGCGTTCATTTCTGGAGAAACTGGCATTTGACAAACCATAACCTCACTGAAATGCCAATGTGGTCATCATGGCTATGGGTTCTTGCACCTGACTTTCTGGCCCTTCCTCATTTGTTTACTGGCCTTCCAGTGTCCATACTCGCCTCTCATTAATTCACTGTTTATTGCTATAAACAAATGCAGCATTAAACAATGAATTATTCCAGCACTTGGGAGATATTCCAGCCTACGTGTAGTGGATGTTCAGTAAAAACCTGTTGGATGAATGTATCTGATGAATTAGTGAATGTTGTTCTTAAATTATACTTCTTTCATGCTCTTACCCTACTTAAGGATCTATAGTAGTTTCATGTTTTATGTCCTATTGGGTCAAACTCAGACTACTCTGGGATTCAAAGCCCCCTCATGTTGGTCCTGCCTTAACTTGTCTTTGTTCTTAAATTTACTGTAATCTAGAGGTTTAGTCAATAGGTTTTGGTGCCCAGCTGTCTGAATTTAAATACAGGTTTTGCTTCTTAACCTTTTGGTTCAAAATCTTGTGTGTGTTTGTTTTAGGTACAGTTGTCAGGTAGGTCAGTAACTTGTGAGAATTACAGGAGAAGAATGCATAGTAAGTATATAGGAGAGCCTGAGACTGTAAAAGCATAAGATTAGCTAATGTTGTTATCCTCAGTGGTGTTACTCCATGCTCAAGTTGTTGCTTTCCTGGAATGCCTTTTTTAAGTATTGGCAGCTCTATGAAACTCCCCAGTTCCTCCAGCCTCCTCCAGGCAGCCCTCCTGGAGCACCGCGTGTTTGGGCATCTATATCTCTTCTGATTGGTAGGATCACAAACTTTTCTTCTGAGTAGATTTCTCAGGGCTGTACTACATTTTGATCCTTCCCCATGTGAAACTATGTTGCAAAGTACATAATAGATATTTTGAAAATACTTGATAGGATGAGTTGAACCTTCTGATGAATTCCATATTTGTTAATAAAAAAATACTGCATAATACTTTGAATTCAGTGTTAGTTTTTCCTTTTCAGGTACTGGTTCTTGCACCCACGAGGGAGTTGGCAAATCAAGTGAGCAGAGACTTCAGTGACATCACAAGAAAGCTGGCAGTGGCTTGTTTCTATGGTGGAACTCCCTATGGAGGTCAAAGTAAGTAAATCCAAAAGTGAGGGAAGGAAAATGCCAAGCATTGTTGGATGCCTTGGTTGGATTTCTGACCTTGACATCTGGATTTACCTGGTTTAGTCATTTATAGTAGTTTTCTTTTGTTACTATTGTTCAAAAAAAATTTTTTTAATGTTTGTTTATTTTTGAGACAGACACAGAATGCAAGCAGGGGACGGGCAGAGAGAGAGAGAGAGAGAGGGAGAAGGAGAGGGGGAGAGAGAGAGAGAGAGAGAGAGAGAGAAGGAGAGAAGGTGACACAGAAGGAGGCTCCAGGCTCTGAGCTGTCAGCACAGAGCCCCCTGTGGGGCTCTCACCAACCGTGAGATCATGACCTGAGCTGAAGCCAGACGCTTAACTGACTGAGCCACCTAGGCGCCCCTCTTGTTTAAAGATGGTCAAGAACGTGGTCTTGCATAATGATCCGTAAAATCCTGGGTGTAGTTCTTCGGAGTTTTGTTTTATTTGTCTCTGTTTATATGAAGGCTACAAAGGTATCTTACTGAACCCAAGATGATGGAGTCCAGGGGTCTCTTGGAACTAGAAGGTCATGATTCAGAGTTACTCTTTTTACCCATCAAAGAGGATAGATCTGGCCTCTTTTGGGACCTTTGCTGCTTTCTTACAGTAGGTGGACCTTCTTTGGGCTCAGGGGCCAAATGTTGCAGACCCTATTGTAGGATTCCATTACTTACCAGTTCAAGACCTGGAAGCTTTATTAGGTAGAATACTTAATATAATTCAGGAAGGCATTTAAGGCATTAAAAATGTTAGTATTGGTACGTAAGGCTTGTGGTTATTTCTTTCCAGCTTTGGCTGAATAAACTAGGCTTTAGCATTAGAAAAGTGTATGTGTGAATCTAGACCCTGTGAATCTGGACCTTGCTTACAGTGTGATTTTAAGTTCAGGGTGCTTGATTTTTCTTTTCATTTGCTTGTGTGAAAAAATAAGTTTACTGGGATGTCTGGGTGGCTCAGTCGGTTGGATGTCCAACTTCAGCTCAGGTCATATCTCGTGGTCCTTGAGTTCAAGCCCTGCATTGGGCTGTGTGCTGACAGCTCGGGGTCTGGAGCCGGCTTCTGATTCCATGTGTCTCTCTGCCCCTGCCCTGCGTGCACTCGCTTGTGCTCTCCCTCAAAAATAAATAAAACATTTAAAAATTAATAATTTACTGAATTCATCCTGCAGGGGTGTTATGAGGATTGAATTGGAAAATGTCTGTAGAGTGCCTGGTGTGACCCCTAGACTGAAAGAGCAGTTGAGTGCAAAGCTGCATTGTTACTGCCTCACCTCATTCTGAACTCCGTTTTCCTGAATGTCTCTGTGCCTTCTGGGAATACTTGCCCTTCTACCCTGTCTCATTCTTTCTATACCTGATTACCTTACATACAGTTCTTATGTATTTTAAATTAGTTAATTGGTTTTTAAATTTACATCCACATTAGTTAGCATATAGTGCAACCATGATTTCAGGAGTAGATTCCTTAATGCTCCTTACCCATTTAGCCCACCTCCCCTCCCACAACCCCTCCAGCAACCCTCTGTTCTCAGTATTTAGGAATCTTTTATGTTTTGTCCTCCTCCTTGTTTTTGTATTAGTTTTGCTTCCCTTCCCTTAGTTCATCTGTTTTGTATCTTGAATTCTTAATATCAGTGAAGTCACATGATATTTGTCTTTCTCTGGCTAATTTCGCTTAGCATAATACCCGCCAGTTCCATCCACATAGTTTGCAAATGGCAAGATTTCATTCTTTTCAGTTGCCCAGTAATATTCCATTGTATATATATATGTATACCACATCTTTATCTATTCATCCATCGATGAACATTTGGGCTCTTTCCATACTTTGGCTATTGTTGATAGTGCTGCCATAAACCATTGGCACCATTGGGGTGTATGTGCCCCTTTGAAACAGCACACCTGTGTTCCTTGGATAAATACTAGTAGTGCAGCTGCTGGGTCATAGGGTAGTTCTGTTTTTAGTTTTTTGAGGAACCTCCATACTGTTTTCCAGAGTGGCTGCACCAGTTTGCATTCCCACCAGCAGTGCAAGAGAGATCCTCTTTCTCTGCATCCTCTCCAACATCTGTTGTTGCCTGAGTTGTTAATGTCAGCCATTCTGACAGGAGTGAGGTGGTATCTCTTTGTGGTTTTGATTTGTATTTCCCTGATGATGAGTAATGTTGACCATTTTTTTGTGTTTCTTGTTCATCTGGATGTCTTTGGAGAAATGTCTATTCATGTCTTTTGCCCATTTCTTCACTGGATTATTCGGTTTTTGGGTGTTGAGTGTGATAAGTTCTTTATAGATTTTAACTAACCCTTTATCTAATGCTGTTTGTGAATATCTTCTCCCATTCCATCGGTTGCCTTTTAGTTTTGCTAATTGTTTTCTTTGCTGTGCAGAAGCTTTTTATTTTGATGAGGTCCCAATAGTTCATTTTTGCCTTTGTTTCCCTTGCCTCCAGAGACGTGTTGAGTAAGAAGTTGGTGCAGCCGAGGTCAAAGAGATTTTTGCCTGCTTTCTCCTCTAGGATTTGGATGGCTTCCTGCCTTACATTTAGGTCTTTCATCCATTTTGAGTTTATTTTTGTATATGGTGTAAGAAAGTGGTCCAGATCATTTTTTTGCTTGTTGCTGTCCAGTTTTCCCAGCACCATTTGATGAAGAGACTGTCTATTCCATTGGATATTCTTTCCCTGCTTTGTCAAAGATTAGTAGGCCATACGTTTGTGGGTCCATTTCTGGGTTCTCTCTTCTGTTCTATTAGTCTGAGTGTCTGTTTTTGTGCCAGTACCATACTGATGATTATAGCTTTGTAATACAGCTTGAAGTCTGGGATTGTGCTGCCTCCCACCTTGGTTTTCTTTTTCAGGATTGCTTTGGCTATTTGGGGTCTTTTCTGGTTTCATATAAATTTTAGGATTGTTTGTTCTAGCTCTGTGAAGAATGCAGGTGTTATTTTGATAGGGATTGCTCTTATTTCTTTAAGATTCTCATTCTTGGGGTGCCTGGGTGGCTCAGTCACTTGATTTTGGCTCAGATCATGATTTCATGGTTTGTGGGATTGAGCCCCGTGTCGGGTTCTGCTCTGAGAGTGTGGAGCCTGCTTGAGATTCTCTCTACTCCTCCCCCATTTGTGCTCACTCTCTCTTTTCCCTTCTCTCCCTCTCTCTTTCTCCTTTTATCTCCCTCAAATATAAATAAACTTTAAAAAAAAAAAAAGATTCTCATTCTCAGTTTGTCTGTGAAACCTTTTGACACTTTTCTACTACCAAGGAAGTCCTTTCTTTTCTGGTGGTTCCATCTCCCACTGGTGCATTTTTCTGGATTGTCACTTCTTACCTGTTCTTCCCACCAGGTTAAGGAGTGCCTTGAGTATCTTTATCTTTGTTTCTTAGCATATTACCTTATACTTGTAGTTAATAAATATTTTAGATTAAAAATATATTTAATTGGTACCTTAGACTAATAAAAGGACTTAAAACCTAGTATATCTTATTGATGTTCTTTATAGTTGAACGCATGCGGAATGGGATTGATATCCTGGTTGGGACCCCAGGTCGTATCAAAGACCACCTGCAGAATGGCAAGCTAGATCTCACCAAACTTAAACATGTTGTCCTGGATGAAGTTGACCAGATGTTAGATATGGGGTTTGCTGATCAAGTGGAAGAGATTTTAAGTGTGGCATACAAGAAAGGTAAGCTCCAAATTCAAGGAAGTGATAAAAAGATTAGAGAAAGAGTGGTGATTAAGTGGTCTTCTAAGAGTTAAATGAAGCCTTAAGTTGGGGGATGATTTATTTCATTTAGGAAACTTAAATATAAAAAACAACCATGATTTATCACATAACTATAATGGGGAAAGTAAAAGAAAAGATTTGATATTCTGCCAGCTTGGTGTGCTTTGCTTTTGGTCTATTTCTTCCTGACTTTGTACTATTGTTGCATGTGTGTGTGTGTGTTAATTTTAATCTTACCATGCATATAAAAATTTGGCATAACACTCCATGAAGAAGTTTTGCCATGATTTAATTCCATCTATGTATTTTGATTTTTAGATAATATAAATAATTCTGCTTATAGACATTATTATGTAGATAGCTTCCTTCACATTTCAGTATTTGGAATTTATTTTTTAGGGTAGATGTCCAGAAATGAAGTTACTGAGTTCAAAGGTATAAATAGTTCATGTTTCTCAATGTACATTGTCAGGTTGCTCTCCAAAAGGGCTCTATTTACTTACACCACTATTTGAAATACTATATGAAAAAGCAGTGTTCTTCAAAGAGCAAACTAAAAAGGGGGGAAGGGTGAGGCTGGGGAAAGTTTTTAGTACCTGATCTCAAAGAATGAATAGACCAGAATTCTAAACTCAGAATACTCAGGAAATGCTAGAGAGTATAGACAAGTATAGAATCTGTTCTGGTGTTTATTGTAGGTTATTTACTTAGTGATCTAAACTAGATAGTTACTGGGCTTCATGAACAGGTGTTTTCCAGGTGGTAGGTCTCGTTATAATGGATAGATTTCCTTCATGGTGCATAAAGGCCAGTGGTTGGAAAGCGAAGTAATTTTAAAGTACGTTTGGTGTTTCAAGTCTCCTTTACATAAATTACTTAGGCAGTATTTCTTTGCCCATTAGGAATCTCTGTGTCTTTCATTTCTGTGTCATCAGTGCCTGGCTTGGCCTCAAGTGGTTGCTGTTGCGTGTTGATTGACTGTGGAAGAACTGGGTGAGGTAGAGTACTGTATAGGCTTATTTGGGTTATTCATACTGACTTTTTCCCCCCAAAGATTCGGAAGACAATCCCCAGACATTGCTTTTTTCTGCAACTTGCCCTCATTGGGTATATAATGTTGCTAAGAAATACATGAAATCTACATATGAACAGGTGGATCTGATTGGTAAAAAGACTCAGAAAACGGCAATAACTGTGGAGGTAAATGATTCATTCAGTTGTTAGAATTTTGCATGTCATTTTTTTTTCTGTCCGATAAAATATTAAGACTGGTAAATACAGACTGTTTTTCCAGATAAATACTAAATCCATGTGAAGAGCCAATTAAAGATCTATTTCTCTGTGAGTTGTATGTGATTATCCGTGCTTTCTAAATTTCATTATCTGGTAGTCAGATTTCAAAATCTTTTGGAATTTGTATCTGTCTGAATTTTGTAAATAGAAATTATACTAGAATTGATTTTTTTTTTTAAGATTTTGTTTTTAAGTTGTCTCTACCCAAAACATGGGGCTCGAACTCACAACTCCAAGATTGTGAGTTCCATGCTCTACCGACTGAGCCAGCCATGTGTCCNCGAAGTCGGATGCTTAACCGACTGAGCCACCCAGGCGCCCCTCTAGTACTTTGTTTTGAAGCTGTTTTCGTTTTAGGGCCCAGCACCTAGAATTCCTTTCACCCAAGGAATAGACCTGCATGCTAACTGACTAATCACAGTTTTAATTGGATAAAAGGACCAAAAAAGTACCAAAAAATTTGTCAGTTACTTGATTTCCTGTAAGAATTGAGGGAATGGCATTTCTTTTTCGTTTTCCTTGTTTGTGCAGAAAACAGGAACCAGATGCTCTTTGGAGAAAGGGCTCTCGTGTTGATGCGTTTGGGTTTTTTTGTCTACACGGTGGTGGCAGAAGTCTGCTCTAGTCTGTATTAAACAATCGCTTCTAGCACCACTAGTGTTGAACAGGTGATTTCAGGTTCTGGGCGGGCTTTACTAAATGTATCTTTTTCCCCCTCCGATAAGCACCTGGCTATCAAGTGCCACTGGACTCAGAGGGCAGCAGTTATAGGGGATGTGATCCGAGTATATAGTGGTTTTCATGGGCGCACTATCATCTTCTGCGAAACCAAGAAAGAAGCCCAGGAGTTGTCACAGAATGTTTCCATAAAGCAGGTTGGTTCTTCCCCCTTTCCTTTAGGGAGAAAGCATCTTTCAACTGATAGACCCCGTTTACATTTTAGAGCTCACCTGATCTGTCAGTCTCCTCACAGGCGAGGAAATAGTGCCTCAAACCCGAGGTTACACTGACAAAGTAGGCTTGATCAGTCTTGTCTGGTGTTTTTTACCCAGTAAGTATAGATGGACGCAGTTGATCTAATGACTAAGGAGTGGAAAAAAGTTTGAGGCTTGTCCGTGTAAGGCATATATTTCTCCCTTCGCATTATTTTCAGTGGAACTATCACCAAAATCCCAATGTCCTTACAGGCCTAATTTGTGGTATTAAAAGTACCTGGATTGTTAGATCTGGTATTCTTAAGCCAGCTTATTTCTTTGGCAGGATGCCCAGTCATTACATGGAGATATTCCTCAGAAGCAGAGAGAAATCACTCTGAAAGGTTTTAGAAATGGTGATTTTGGAGTTTTGGTTGCAACCAATGTTGCTGCTCGTGGGTTAGACATCCCTGAAGTTGATCTGGTTGTACAGAGTTCTCCACCAAAGGTAAGTGTTCTATACTACAGTTTTGTTTTGTTTCTGTTTGTTGTTGTTTCGGGGGGGGAATACTAAAACTGGAAGTTGTATGGTTTAGTTTCATGTGGTTAGTAATAGCTATCTCTTGAGTGCTAGGAAGCTGTGGTGATTTTAAAAATAAGCCTCTTCTGAGGTCCTTCCTTCAGAATCGACAGTTGAGTAGAAATGTGGTCAGTGGCCAGAGGCTGGAAAGATTGTTTCTTATTGAAGGAGATTTTGGTAGGCTGGTGCAGGTAGTGCAGTTGTGAACTGGACTTTGAAGATGGGTGGGACTTAGGTGGGGTGAGGGTAACATAAAATCATGAACTAGAGGATAGAGAAGGGGAAAAGGGCCTGTGATTAATAGCCTCCGTGGTTAAAACTGCTTGGGTTTGTGAGTGATGGGAACCTCTTAGGGCCGCCGAAGCATCAGGTTAGGTGGTATGGACAGTGCTTCATGTAAGTAAAAGTAGGTCTGAAGGAGTATGCTCTGCTCCCATCACTTCAAATGTGAGGACCTTACCAAGTTGGCAAATTCCTCAGGATTAAAGGTTGTTTACAATGATAGAAAAAATAACCTGATTACTGTGAAGTCAACAGTTCTTAGAAAGGAAGTCTGATTAGTGTGTGACATACATGTTGTTTAAGGGAGCCTGTAGAACTGTGCTGTCCAATATGATGGCCACAGCCATGTGTAGCTGTTGAGTACTGGAAACAGTCTGAATTGACATGTATATTCTAAATGTAATCTACACTTTGGATTTTTTTTATATTTTAAACTTTGTATTACGTATACTGGATTTTGGAGACATATGAAAAAAGAATGTAAAATATCTCAGTGATCTGTCCTTTTATCTGGATAGCATATTGAAATGATACAACTTTTAGATATATTGAGTTAAAGAAGATATATCATTAACTGTTTTTTATAGCTTTTTAGTGGGTTACTAGAAAATTGAAGATTGAAATTACTTATATGGTTCTGTAGCACAATACTATTTAGGTGATGCTTTTTTCAGATTTGTCTATAGGATAGGGTCCACTATTCAAGAGATTTTTTAAAAAATGGTCACAGTCCTTTAGTTTAAATTGAAGTGCTGAAGAACCTCACACTCCGGGTAGAGAGTAAGACCACCACACTTGCCTCTGCATAGACCACTCAGGTCTTTATCTCTTTTTGTTCAGTGTTATTCATGTGCTTTCCTCAATAGGATGTGGAATCCTACATTCATCGCTCTGGGAGGACAGGTAGAGCTGGAAGGACGGGGATTTGCATCTGCTTTTATCAGCACAAGGAGGAATATCAGTTAGCACAAGTGGAGCAAAAAGCGGTAAAATAGTGTTCTTATTTTTCATTCAGCAAATGTTGAATTCTAAAGTCTTTTTTTTTTTTAATTCAATTTTTATTAATTTTAAGTTTTTATTTCTAGCATGTGGCCTTAACTGAAAGCTTGTTAGGTACATGTTGTTTTATACATTGTCCTACAACATAAACCCCATTTTGAAATAAGTTTGCATTTGAAAGCAGTGGTTTTGTTTTTGTATTTACAATTACATGGGCTATTTTTATGTTTTCAGCCAGTGATAACATGAACACACCCCAAATATTTAAGCATAGGTTAGGGGGTCCTAGGAATTGCTTAAAAACCAAAAGGATACCTTTAAAATGGAGAGAGGAGACTGATTTTCCTGACAGATAAATCTCTCCCCATATCCTTGAGCAGACTGTACTTATGTGCCTATGGAGAAGGAGAGGTGCACTCTCCGGCCAGGGCGATTGTCCTTAACATCAATGATTAGCATATGCCTTGAGAATGATATGATGAGACAGCATTCACCTCTGGTTTTCTTCCTCAAAACCTGTAATCTCAGTCTCAAGCATGCAAAGAACCCGAGGCACCTTCACAGCGAGGGACAAAATTCTATAAGATACTTGACCGGCACTCCTTAAAACTATCAAGGTCATGAAAAACCAGGAAAGGCAGAAACTGTCAGAGATCAGAGGAGACTAAGAACATATGACCACTGAATGTACTGTGTCACTGGAACAGAAGAAGGGTATTTGGAAAAAACTAGTGAAATTCCAATTAACTCGAATTCAGTTAATTGTAATGGAGCAGTGTTGGTTTCTTAGCTGTGACAAATGTACCATAATGCTAATAATAGGGAAATTCAGTACATAGTGTATAGGAGCTCTGGGTCCTATTTTTGCAACTTTTCTGTAAACCTAAAACCATTCTAAAATAGTTTATGTTCTAAATGTGTCATAAGTGTGTTTGGTAACATAAAAAATTAGAGAGTTTAATCTCAGTGAAAATATTTGATGGCCATATTGTATATTAAACTATGGTTCATTTTCTTGTAGGGAATTAAATTTAAACGAATAGGTGTTCCTTCTGCAACGGAGATAATAAAAGCTTCCAGCAAAGATGCCATCAGGTCTGTTTCCTGCCACTGCTGTGGTCTCTTGTAGTGCTTGTTCATTTACTGCCTGGCTTTGTGCAGAAATGAGATTTGGCTTTCGAATTTTATTTATTATTTTTAACAATTTACAACCTATTTGTTATAAAAATAGACTGTTCTTAAGTAAAATTTTACAAAACGAAAGTCCTAATTGGTACTCAATCCCTAACCAATCCTGTTCACTAGAGGAAACCATTATGAATAATTTGGTTTGTTTTGGGCAATTTGAGGAACCATATCTTAGATATGGTGTGGGCGCTTCCCATGTGGAGATTGATTAGATTGGACCACAGATTATACTCCATATCATCATCAATCAAGTTCCTCAACTGGTGGGGATGAGTTTATTATTTTTTTTATGTTTGTTTATTTTTAAAGGAGAGAGAGAGACGAAGAGCATGAGCCAGGGAGGGACAGAGAAAGAGGGAGACACAGAATCCAAAGTGGGCTCCAGGCTCTGAGCTAGCTGTCAGCACAAAGCCTGACACAGGGCTAGAACTCACAAGCTCTGAGATCATGACCTGATCTGAAGTTGAACGCTTAACCGACTGAGCCACCCAGCCACCCCTGATTATTTAAGTTACCACTAGATGATGAGGATTAGATTAACCAACAGTGTTTGTCACTGGAAGTGCTACTGGCATTGGGTGCAAGAGAATTATTTGTAGGATTACCCTACAAATTGAAGGATAGTTAGTTGTTGAGCATCTCTGTCTGTGCAGTGTATTCTGGGGGTGGAGTGGGGTTGGCATTGTGAAAACCAGAAGGTCCTGACTATTTTCCAGATGTTTCCAAATGGTGGCCTACATTCTCTGCTTAAGAGAATCACTGAATCTGGGGCCACCCGGGTGACTCGGTTGGGTGTCTGACTTCGACTCAGGTCATTAGAGCCCCGCGTCAGGCTCTGCTGCCAGCTCANTCCAAGCCCCCCCTCCCCCCCTCCCCAATCACGCTGTCTCTCTCTCTCGCTCTCCTTCAAAAATAAATAGACAAATATTTTTAAAAAAGGTTTTTCCTTTTAACAACAACAACAAAAAAGAACCACTCAGTCTGAGGGGCACCTGAGTGGCTTAGTCAGTTAAGCATCAGACTTTGACTCAGGCCATGATCTCACGGTTCGTGTATTTGAGCCTCACATTGGGCTTTGCACTGACAGGAGTCTGCTTGGGATTTTCTCTCCCTCTCTCTCTCTGCCCCTCACCCATTTGTGTTTTCTCTCAAAATAAATAAACTTAGAAAAGGAATGTTCAGCATTTATTCACATCACTTTCAGTGGCAGCATGGAGTTCCATTGTATCTGTTTCAGGGTTTATTTAACTAGTCTATTGTCTTACAAGTTTTATACCCTTTAAAAAATTTTTTTTAATGTTTATTTTTGAGAGAGAACATGCATAAGCAAGAGAGAGGCAGAGAGAGAGGGAGACACAGAATCAAAGCAGTCTCTAGGCTCTGAGCTGTCAGCACAGAGCCAGATGCGGGGTAAACTCACAAACATGAGCCCAAGACCAAAGCCAAAGTCAGTATACTCTTTTCTATATCATAAATAACACTGTGGTGAACATCTTGGTACTTGTTCTGTTATTTCTTTGGGATAAAACTTTATTTACTTATTTGTTTAATTTTAGAGAGCATGTGATCAGGGGAGAGGGGCAGAGAGAGGGGGAGAGAATCTTAAGCAGGCTCCGCACAGAGTGGAGCAGGTTCCCACGACCCTGGAATCATGATCTAAGCAGGAATCAAGGCTCGGATGCTTAACCAACTGAGCCACCTAGGTGCCCTGGGATGAAACTTTTTAAAAAATTTGATAGTAAAATCAAATTAGATGCAGTCAAAAGGATGGATTTATTCTTTTTTCTTTTAACTTATTTATTTTGAGAGAGAGGTAGTACGAGCAGGGGAGGGGCAAGGAGAGAGAGAATCCCAAGCAGGCTTCATGATGTCAGTGCAGAGCCCAATGTGGGGCTTGATCTTACAGACAGTGAGATTATGATCTGAGCTGAAATCAAGAGTTGGAGCTTAACCGACTGAGCCACCCAGGTGCCCCAAGGAATGGATTTATTTCTACAGAAATGTGATCATGCAATGTACATTGCATCAAAATGATGTGTGTTAGATAATATGAAAGATTTGGTTTGAAAGTTACTGATTTATCTTGAGATGCCGTTGCCTTGAAAATGAAATCTGTCCACCATGTCCTCTCTCCTAACAAATATACTCAATCACACCATAGGCTTTTGGATTCTGTGCCTCCCACTGCCATTGGTCACTTCAAGCAGTCAGCTGAGAAACTGATAGAGGAGAAGGGAGCCGTGGAAGCACTGGCAGCAGCACTGGCGCATATTTCAGGGGCCACATCAGTAGACCAGCGCTCTTTGATCAACTCAGATGCGGTAAGGCTTCCTGTCAAACTCTGACACTTTGGTAATTTTGAGTCTGAACAGGATTTAAAAAGGTTCAGTTAGACTTCCCAATTGTTTTAAGTTTTGTACGAAGGTGTGTATATATATATAAACAAATCCTTTAGCAAAAGAAAGTAGATTATTCATTTCCAGTGTCTCAGTTGGGGGGGAATGACATTGACTGCTAATGGGCATGTGGTTTCTTTTTCGGGTAATAAAACATTCTGGAATTTTAGTTAGTGGTGACGGTTGAAACCTTGTAAATATACTGAAATCTCCTGAATTGTATACTTTAAAATGGTGAACATTATTGTATGTGAACTGTATGTCAGTTTTTTTAATCCTTCAAAGAAAACCCCAACCATATGAACACATAAATGGGTATGATCCGTTTGGCCAATATACCTAGAAACTTAAGGTATATGCATTTTTCCTTTTTTTAAATTGAAATTTTTAAGACGCTTGTAGGTTTACACGTAGTTAGAAGAGATAACAGAGAGATTCCCTTTTATACTTTACCCAGTTTCCCCCAATGGTAACATTTTGCAAAACTAGAATGTCCCAGCTGGGGTGCTGACATTGAGGCAAACCAAAAGTCTTGTTCAGAGTTCCCAGTTTTATACTAATTTATGTGTTTATGTTGGGAGAGTGGTGTATGCTTTTAGGAGGAACTTTTCCAGATACGGTTTAGAAATATAAGGGCAATTTTTTTTATCAATCAGGTTTGATTTTGAGATTGTTTGTTCCTCTTTCTTCTCTAAGGGCTTTGTGACCATGATCTTACGATGCTCAATTGAAATGCCAAACATTAGTTATGCTTGGAAAGAACTTAAAGAGCAGCTGGGTGAGGAAATTGATTCCAAAGTGAAGGGAATGGTTTTTCTCAAAGGAAAGCAGGTAAGGAATGTTGTGACCGTCCTTTGGTTCAGAAGCTTAATGTGGACGATAAAACACCAAGTGTAGGCTCCTCCCTATTGTGTGGGGATGGTGCATCTTTTGCTCTCTCTATATAGTCTTTTCTGGGCGATGTCATCCATGACCCTCAGTTGCCACTTAGTCATGGACAGCTACCCCATCTGTATCTCTAGCCTGAACTGTCTGCATGCCGTGACGGCCATGAAGTCCCAGCTGCTCCCCTGACATTTCTACCCATGGAGTTATTAAGTAGTGTACGATTATTCAATTCACAGTCTTTAATTCAAACCTAAAATTTTTTATTTTTTAACATTTGTATTTATTATTGAGAGACAAAGAGAGACAGAGCACGAGCATGGGAGGGGCAGAGAGAAGGGGAGACAGAGAATCGAAAGGATGCTCCAGGCTCTGAGCTGTCAGCACAGAGCCTGACACGGGGCTCAAACTCACCACGATATCATGACCTGAGCTGAAGTCGGATGCTTAACAAACTGAGCCACCCAGGTGCCCCAAACCTAAAACTTTAAATCTTGCCTTCCAAACCTGATATTCTTTCTTCTGAGTCCTGTTCCTCAGTTACTGGTATAGACCACAGCAGTTCTCAAACCGTTTGGTCTCATGACCCCTTTACATTTTTAATGAATGGTGAGAGTACCAAAAAGCTTTTGTTCATGAGGGTTATGTCTGTTAGTGTTTACTGTGTTAGAAATGAAAACTGGAATTCTAAAACCGAAGAATACATTTTTACATTTTTAATGATTGGTGAGAGTACCAAAAAGCTTTTGTTCATGAGGGTTATATCTAATAGTGTTTACTGTGTTAGAAATGAAAACTGGAATTCTAAAGCCAAAGAATACCGTTCCATTTGCCATCAGAGCAGTGATAGCATCATGGGTAATGTGTCCGGGAAACTCTGCTATGTGCTTATGTGAGGAGGAGAATGGAGAGGACACGTGACGTTTTAGTATTAGGAAAGTCGTTTTGACTTTGTGGAACCTCCCCAAAAGGTCTCAGGTTTCCAGGGAGGCATAAACCGTACTTCATAAACTACTTGCCTAGAGAACCAAATGTGGCTTACCGTCACATCACTGCATGTCTGTGTTTACGTCCTTAAGGAACTGCACGTACAGTATGGGTTACAGTGTCCGCTCTCCCATGGCAGGTGAGTCTCCACGAGCAGGCTCCCGCTCCCCTTACTGCGTCCTCACTGCTGTGCCTCCGCTCCAGCAGTGCCAAGTACACCTTGCTTGCTGGCATCCTAAATGTGCTCAGCACAGTGCTTATAGTATTTTTTTTCCCCTCCACATTATTCTCTATGACTTGGCTTGGCCTTAAGTCTCCCTGTGAAGCGTTCCCTGGCCATACAGTAGAGTTGGGGGCCGCTTTTCCATACTTCAGAGTTCCTTGGGTGTGCCTTTATTCAGGCACATTTTATCTTGCTTATTGTGCTTGCTTATTGACTGAGAGCCTCCAGAACACTATGATGTACTCAAGGGCAAAAACAATTTTCTAGTGCTGTTTATACTTCAGTGAGTGCCTGGTGTTAAATATGTAATAATTTTGTGAATGAAGATGCCCACAAGTGGCAAAATCCGTCAGTACCTGATGCCACCTGTGTGGTTATAGTTGGGTGAATTGTTGGGTGGAAGTGGGGTGTTCCTCACAAAATGTTGCAGGTAAAGATAGCCAGGGGAGAGGAGTGCCTGTGTCAGTTGAAGGGCCGATTCCAGCTACGCGTATGGAAACCAAGAACCACTATCTCCTTAATTGGAGGTGATGGTACTGCTATTGTCCTATAAAGTGTTTTTTTAATAAGTTTACTTATTTTTAGAGACAGACCAGAGGGCGGGGCGGGGGAGGGGAGAGAATCTCAAGTAGGCTCCACAGTGTCAGTGCAGAGCCCAATGTGGGATCAGTCTCATGAACCATGAGATCATGACCTGAGCTGGAATCAAGAGTCAGATGCTCAACCAACTGAGGCATCCAGAGCCCGTATTTTTTGTTTAAAAAGAAATGTTTATTTTGTGAGAGCATAAATGTGCACAGGGGAGGGGCAGGGAGAGGGGGAAAGAGAGAGAACCCTAAGTAGGCATCACGCTGTCATCACAGGGCCAGAACTCAGGAACTTGTGAGATCATGACCTCAGCCGAAATCAAGAGTCAGGCACTTAACCAACTGAGCCACCCAGGTGCCCCTGAAATTCTATAAAAACCTTTTTATAGCAAGGTGAATTGTGAAAACCTAGAAAATTAACAATGGAAAATCATGTATTTTTCTACTTTTAGTTAGGTCATCCTGAATAGCAGGCACTCTTTCTTATGGAAAGCAGTGTATTTTAATGTAGACCATTGATTTTTGGGGCCATATTGAGCAGATTTTTAAAACTTGCTCTGTTTCCCAGCTGGGGGCCTTTGACTTAGCCTCTCCAAACCTCTGTTTTCTCAGCTCTAAAATGTAGCTAATAGCTTCTTGAGAAATTAGCACAGTGTGTTAGCTAAGAATGATTTGTAGCCAGTGTTCAATCATTTTGAGTCCCTTTTAAAAATATCCTTGGGTGTTTGCTGTTGTGTTTTGGGGAAGTATGATATGTATTGGCATTGGCAAAAAGTACCATCTAAAATTAATACCTAGAGAGTTTTTTGTTTTTGTTTTTTAATATAATACGTGGTCTTTTGGAGCATCACTTAATGTACACTTACAATTGTGGTGAAAGGCTGGATTAACTTGGATTTGTTTTGATTTCTAGGGGGTTTGCTTTGATGTCCCTACTGCAGCAGTAACAGAAATACAGGTATGCTTTTCTCTTGGACTTTGAAGTTAACATACTTAAATTATAAAATGTTCATTATTGAAAACACAGAATAATGGAAAAGGAAACAACAGTTCTAGTCCCTTTACTAAAAGACAATTAAGAATTAATGAAGNAAATTAAAAAAAAAAAATGAAGTTTAGTATTTTTTTCTCCTAGCGTTTTATTCATATAATTTTCTTATTTAGCCTGCTTTTCTTCTTTCATATATCTATAGAGTTATGAACAATATCTAGGTTTTTTTCTCCTATGTATGTTGTATGGGGTTTACATAGACATCTTTAATTGCTGTATCTTCACTTAGTACTCCTGTGAGATAAGGGTTTGTGGAATTTTTGCATGTTTTACTACCTGACAGCTGGGAATACCCTGTAGTAATTGAATTGAATAAATGATAATAGTGGTGAGCGTACTTCTCATAGTGAAACTTACTTTCTTACACTGCCATCACTGGGTTTTGGGCCATGAAGGTTGTATAATTTTTTAAATATTTTAAAAAATCTTTTTTTAATGTTTATTTTTGAGAGAGAGACAGAGCGTGAGCAGGGGAAGGGTCAGAGAGAGTTAGAGACACACAGTCTGAAGCAGGTTCCAGGCTCTGAGCTGTTAGCACAGAGCCCAATGCAGGACTCCAACTCATAAACCATGAGATCATGACCTGAGCTGAAGTCGGACACTCAACTGACTGAGCCACTCAGGAGCCCCTAAAATATTTTTTTTATTAAGTGTATTTTTTTTTTTTTTGAGAGGAGAGAGAGAGAAAGAAAGTGAGCCACAAGTGGACAAGGGGCAAGAGGAGAGAGGGAGAGAGAGAATCAGAAGCAGGCTTTGTGCTGTCAGTACAGAGCCTGATGCAGGGCTTAGTCTCACAAACCATGGGATCATGACCTGAGCCGAAATCAAGAGTCAGAAGCTTAACTGATGCAGCCACCAAGATGATCTGAAGGTTGTTGTTATTTTTAACAAGTGACTTTATATGTTTTTATTTTCTTAAAAGAAAACTTTTTTATTAATTTTTTTTTGTTTTTTTTAATTTTTTTAATGGTTCTGTTTCTGAGAGAGAGAGAGCGTGAGCTGAGGAGGGTCAGAGAGAGAGGGAGACACAGAATCTGAAATAGGCACCAGGCTCCGAGCTAGCTGTCAGTGCAGAGCCTGACGCAGGGCTCGAACCCATGAACCATGAGATCATGACCTGAGTCGAAGTTGGACGCTCAACCGACTGAGCTACCCAGGCGCCCCAAGAAAACTTTTTTTAAATGTTTATTTTTGAGAGCGATAGGGAAGGGGCAGAGAGGGAGGGAGACAGAGAATCCCAGGCAGGCTTCACGCTTGTTAGCTCGCAGATGGATGCGGGACTCAGATTCCCAAACTGTGAGAGCCTGACCGAGCTGAAACCAAGAATTGGATGCTTAATTGAGCCACCCAGGTACCCCTAACCAGTGACCTTATGTTATCAGTGACCTGGTTTTTCTTTAGAGAAAGGGCAAAAATAACTGTCTTTCTCATGCTTTTTAAAATCAAATTCAGTAAAAATCAGAGCAGATAAAATCATATTTCCCCGCAGGAGAAATGGCACGATTCACGTCGCTGGCAGCTGTCTGTGGCCACGGAGCAGCCAGAGCTAGAAGGACCACGGGAAGGATATCGAGGCTTCAGGGGACAGCGGGAAGGCAGTCGAGGCTTCCGGGGACAGCGAGAAGGAAACAGAAGCTTCAGGGGGCAGCGGGAAGGAAATCGAAGCTTCAGAGGACAACGATCAGGAGGTGGCAACAAGAGTAGCAGATTCCAAAACAGAGGCCAGAAGCGGAGTTTCAGTAAAGCATTCGGGCAGTAATTTGAAATAGAGGATTCATATGGCAACATGGAACTGAGCGCTGATTTTCCTGTGAAGTTAAAAGCACATGTGTTTCCTTCCTGACCACTTGCCTTGTCCCCGTCTCTTCCAGAGACATGATCTTCATGGAAATTAGTTCCATCTGATGATCATCACTTGTAACTATTGCTATTTCTGTATCAGGTTTCTCTTTTGAAAAAGATAAATGAATTCATAATATTTTTATTCTGATGCATTGTCTGTAGGTTATTAGACAAAGTCAAGCATGTATTTGCCTGTACTTTTTAAATTGTGCTGTCTCTATACTTAAATAGTGTCCTTCCCTGAATACCTGTGGGGGATGCAGCAGTCTCTGGAGAGGCACTCTGCACAGTCAAGGCTTAGCCCTGTAATTGGCATTCTTCAGCCACCTGCCTAACGGTGACTCACGTGGTCCTGTAACATGTCCTCTGAGAAAGAGTACTGAGCAGTGTTTTGAAGCAAGATTTCAAACTTTGCTGGGACGTAATACATTTTATGTCAGTATGTGCTCTAGATTTGAAGAATGGTGATACAGTCGATGGGAGACATGTAGATTAGCCAACGTTATGTGCATTTGGTACATTTTTAACTTTTCAATCTAAGTTGAATTCATTCTTCAGGAATTCTTCACAGACTTTATCTATTTATGTATATATAAAGAAATATTTTAATAAAAAGCAAGTGTCTTTAAGGAATTCCAAATGTATAAGATGGCCCCATAGCTTTCTTTGTAAGTAAGGAGGCTGAGTAATAAGTGCTTGATGATAATGTACTCCACTTCCTATTGGAAGAGTAACATTATTTACCAAGAAGGAATTAAGAGGGTGGGGAACAGAGATTTGCATTCCTGACAAGAGTCAGGAAATCCACTGAAGATATTTTTTACATGTGAGAAAGAAACATTCGTCTCTGTTGAGGGTGAAGAAAGGAACAAATGAAAATACATGAAAAGCATTCTTTTCATAGTAAACAACAGGTCATTAATGTTTCTAGAGACTTGTAATGGGTAAACTGGAGTTTTCGGTAGAAAGATCCAATGTGGTTTCTCAGAGGCTTAGTTCCTATGGCCACAGTATAGGATCTATTTGTTAGACCATTGAAAGGTTTTAGCTGCTTAGAGACTTCCTTTTAAGATAATCTGTATATGGTTATTTTTAGTTGTTGCTTTGAGGGAACTGACAAACTTACTATAGCCCTGCCAAGTAACTCTCTTGAGTTCTTAAATACTACTTCTCTGGGAAACTTTCTGCATGTTGCAGGAGCTTAAGATGGCATTGTTTTCTTGCCTTAATTCCTAGAAATTCTGAACTGGGACTCTCAGGGAATAAATTCTGATAGGAGAAGTTAAAATACATGGCCTGTTTTGTTTTCATTTGATTATTTTTGAACAATTGAAGTCTTTCTAAGCCCTGGTTTCTTTGCTCCATCAGGTCTCTATATCTAACTGCCTTTTACTCTCTATCACCTTGTAGTAAGGGGTTCAGATAGCCAGCCGACTCTGAGATGCTTGAGGCAATGTGTCCTTTCTCTGTTTGGACTTCAGTTCTGTCCTTCAGTCCTAACTGGATGTTTCTCTGTTCTCAGCAATTCTCTTGGCTTTTATTTCTTGATCCTCTTGTCAATTTTACCATCTTCCTCCCACTCCTCATGGCTTCCCATCAAGCCACAAGGGATTCAGGAGAAGGTGTTTGATGACAGACGACTCCTGTGCCTTGTAGATTGTAACTTACTAGATTTCAGTTTTGCTCACATGCTGAGCATATTTTAATATCAACCGAAATATCAATCAAGCACATTGAAAGGACACACTACCTGTCCTTTAGGGAAGAGCAGTTAAAACCTTGATGTGATTAGCCTACAGAAAAATAATCAAGCATAAATCAGGAGTAAGGGGGAAGATTAGTTGGAATTTCACTTGACACAACTTAATTTTAAGGAAAACATGGCTGTTTCAATACATGAAGCTAAAGTTTCTCCTGAATCCCAGAATTTAAACCATCTTTATAAATATATAATCCAGCCATTTGATTTAAATGGGCTTGTTAGGCTAGCCTGGGAAGTGTTACGGTTTTTACTATTTTCTACAGAGAAAATATTTTCCAATGTATCAAACTCAATGAACTTTTAAAATACAATCCATTTTTACATTGGAGTTATCTGTGCAGCAGTTTCTTTACAATTGTACATAAAATACCTTTTCTGTAAAATTGAGTTAATGTATAAAATACTGCTTTATGCCAGAATAAAGATATTAGTATTTACTATTTTAAGTTTTTGGCGGCTTTTTTCCTAAAAATGAGAATAGCTTGAAATTTTTATTTTAAAAGTAATAAATTATGAGTGAAAAAATCCAAACATAGGAGAAAAAATAGGTAATAGTTACTCCACAGCTAACCTTTTTTGTGAGCCTCTCTTCAAACAATTCATTTACAAAATGTGAATAATTCAGTTTTGTGAATCACTTTTTCACTCAGCGTGTGCATGCCTTTCTGTAGGTACAGATTTCACAACATTTTTTTAACATTTATTTATTTTGAGAGAGAGCACACCTGTGCACGCAAGCAGGGTAGGGTCAGAGAGAGAGTCCCAAACAAGCTCTGAACTACCAGTGCAGAGTCCGACATGGGATTCGATCTCACGAACCATGAGATTGTTACCTGAGCTGAAATTTAGAGTCAGTTGCTTAACAGACTGAGCCACCAAGGTGCCCCAATCTTACTTTTTAAAAATAATTTATTTTTGATAGAGCGCTAGGAGGGGAAGGACAGAGAGAGAGGGAGACTCAGAATCACAAGCAGACTCCAGGCTCTGAGCTGTCAGCACAGAGCCTAATACGGGGTTCAAACTCACGAACCACAAGATCGTGACCTGATGAGCCAAAGTCGGACATAACCGACTGAGCCACCCAGGTACCCGTCAATCTTGCATTTTTGATGATTACATGGCACATAGTATAGAATGGATATGCCAACATATATTTAACCAGGGCTCTGTGTGGCCATGTTCTTTATATTTTTCACTATTGTCGATCAATAACTAAAATTTATGACCTTGTATAAATCTTTGTCTATTTGTCTGTTACCTGGAAATGCATAAGACTTTTCTGGGACAAAGCTTAAGAAGCAATCCTGAGGAACATTAACATTTAAAGGCCAAATCATTAATTTTATTCCTTAGAATAATTGTTTCCCCCAATGTTAACATTTTACATAACCATTGTATAAGGATCAAAACCAGAGTATCAACAGGAAGGATATTCTATAGATACTTCGTGGTGCTTTTCTTTTTTTCTTTTTTCTTTTTTTTTTTTTTGCTTTGCTTTTTCTCTTGATGGCGTATCCTGGAAATGCTCTACATCAGTTCAAAGAAAACTTTTTTGTTTCATAACTGCATTGTACTCCACTGTGTGGAGTACCATTGTTTACTTGACCATTTTCTTATGGGCGCATCGATTGTTTGCAGTATTTTGCAGTTAACAAACAATGCTACAGTGAGAAACCTGGTATATAGTATTTTAATATTGTTGGAGTTATGTCTTTAGGGTATATTCCTGGAAATGGGCTGGCTGGGCCAAAAGGTAAGTGCATATTTAGTTTTAAAATTGTATTTTATATGTAGTTTTTTTATATATTGGCAAACTCCACAATACAAGAGGAATTCCTAGCCTTGGCAACTTGTTTTTTGAAGAAGCCAGACCATTTGTTCTATAGATTCTGCCACACTCTGAAGTTTGCTGATGCACCTTTTCCCTCCTGTATTTAATGAAAGTTGATAATTAGATATGAAAAGAAGGCCAAGAAAGGAAAGATGCTTCCCAAATGGCATCCAGAGTTCTATTACAAGTTTCGTAGTCTTAGGTTTGTATTTTTTACTGCATCAGTGTTAAGGTTTTTATAAAAATCTCCATTTTAGTTTTCAGCTGAGTGTTCTTCCAGTTAGATGTTTAGAGGTCAGCACCCTGTGTTGGAGGATTATTTACTGAGCTCCTACTAGAGCAAAATAGCATACAAATTGAAGAATGTGGGCTCTGGAGGGGTTGCCTGGGTAGCTTAGTTGGTTAAGTGTCCCATGCTTCACCTCAGTTCTCGATCTCAGAGTTATGAGTTCTAGGCCTTGTTGGGCTCTGCGCTGGGTGTGGCACTACTTAAAAAAGTATTGAGAGAGCATGGCCTTCCCAACCCCTTGATTTTAAGGGGCGCCTGGGTGACTTAGTGGGTTAAGCATCTGACTTTTGATTTCAGCTCAGGTCATGATCTCAGGGTTATAAGGTCAAGCCCCACCTCAGGTGTGGAACCTGCTGAAGAATCTCTTTGTACCTCCCCCCCGCCCACGCACCTGGTTCATGTGCACTTGCTATTGCTCTCTCTTAAAAAAAAAGTGTGGGGTCTGGAGCAAAACTGCCTACATATATATATGGTAAATTATATATATTTTATATATATATATAAAATCATAATATATATTATATGATATGGTAAATCATATATATATATTTGGTAAATTATTAATCTCTTGGACCTCAATTCCTATTGTGCAGAATGGGAATAAATAATAGTATCTCACAGAGTTGTTTTGAGGATTAGATTATTTTTTTCAAATTTTTATTTAAATTCCAGCTAGTTAACATACAGTGCAATATTAGTTTTGAGGATTAGATGATTTTAATACATAGAATGCTATTTGGGTCATAGGGAGTGATTAGTTAGCTACCATTATTATCCGTGCCAATTGCTTTCTTCGTTTTTTTTTTAGTGTTCATTTTTGAGAATGTGTGAGTGCAATTGGGGGAGGGGCAGAGAGCAAAGGAGACTGAGGATTCAAGAATGCTCCAAGCTGCCAGCAGAGAGCCTGATGTGGGGCTCCAACTCACAAATGGTGAGATCATGACCCGAGCCAAAGTCCAACGCTTAACTGACTGAACTACCTAGGCGCCCCTCTAATCACTTTACTATTCATGAACAGATAGGTACTGAGCAACTACTATGATTATTACAGTAGTTTCCTCACCAGTCTCCCTGCATTTTCTCTGTCCCCCCTTCAACTGTCTTCAGAATAATTCTCTAGGGGCGCCTAGGTGGCTCGCTTGTTGAGCACTGGACTTTTGATTTCGGCTCAGGTCATGATCTCCTGGTTGGTGAGATCCAGCCCCAAGGTGGGCTCAATGCCGACAGTTTGGAGCCTGCTTAGGATTCTCTCTTCTTCTCTCTCTGCCCCTCCCCCGCTCATGCTCTCTCTCTCTCTCAAAATAAGCATTAAAAAAGAATAATCTTATAAATTGGATTTTGTCACTCCTTCAAAACCATAAAATGGCTCCCATCTCAGAATATCCAAAGTTCCTATAAATGGCCTTACAAACCCCAAATAATAGGGCCCACATTACTTCTCTGACTTCTGTTCCTACAGCCCTCTCCATTCTCTCTGTTTCCAGATAAGAGGTCTCCTTGTTCTCTGAACACATCAGGCACACTTCTGTGTCAAAGCTTTTGTTTTTGTTATTCCTCTGGGATATACTTCCCCTAATGTCTTCATGGCTCACCCTCTTACCTTCAGATCTTTACTCAAATGACAGTCCTCAAAAAGAGCATTTTCTGTTTAAAAATAGCAACCTTGCTTCACCTGCTAACACTCCTTATCTCCTCTTTTGTTTCCATCCCACATATCCTCTGACATTACTATATAGTTTATTTAACATATATAATGTCTTTCCCTATACTGGGGCAGAGATTTTTTGTCTGTTTTTAACTGCTGAATTCCCAGCGCCTAGAACAGTGTCTGGCAAATTAATAGACACTTTAAATATTTATTGAATGAGTGAACGAGTCATTTGAAGTGTTGTGGAAAATGCACTGGTAGGAAGCAGACTGGCAGCAAGGTAACCTATTAAAAGTAATTCAGATGGTGGTTGGTCTAAACTACTGGAGATGAGAGGTAGACAAGTGTCAACTATTTAGGAGGTGGATTGGTCAGTACTTGGTTTTACATTTAAGGATGAGAGGAAGACAGTGAGTGCAAGAAATCAGCAGCTCCGATAGTGGTGAACATATAGAGATGCAGAACATAAGAACTAATGTGTGGTTGTGAGGGTGGGGCATGTGAAGAGGAAAAGAATGGTTTCCAACTTAAACACATGGTGGAACATTCATTATTTTGTAAATGTTTATTTATTTATTTTTGAAAGACAGACCTTGAGCAGGGGAGGGGCAGCGAGAGAGGGAGAAAGGGAGAGAGGTTGGGAGATAGAGAATCTGAAGCTCAGAGCTATCAGGGCAGAGCAATATGTGGGGCTCCTGAACTATTAGATCATGACCTGAGCTGGAAGTCCGATGCTTAATGGAATGAGCCACCCAGGCACCCCTAGTGTAACAGTTAGGTGTGGCGATTCCAGTTGGGAAATGAATATTACAGTCTGGAACTCCAGAGAGTCATCCAGCCTGGAGAGCAAGTTTTAGAAGTAAGCAGCACGTGTAATAGAAACAGTGGAAATGCATAAGATCTCCCTGGGACAAAGTTTAGGAAGGAGTCCCCGGGGAACACTAACATTTAAAGGACAGATATTTCATTTCGCTTCTTCCTTAGGATAATTCTGTAAGGATAAGTAATATTATCTCTTATGTTTTACTGTGAGAAACCTGGAGCTTACAAAAGTTAACTTGCCAGAAGCAGATCTGAGAATCAAATTATGTCTAGGAGCTTCTAAAATCAGTCCTCCTTTGTATATCTCAAAGCGCACGTAGCTAGCTTAGCGCCTAGTAGTTAAAACCTCCGCCCTGCCCTTTTCACCCCACCCTTCGTATTTGGCTTCATGATTTACGAAAAGTGTGTCATGGAAAAAGCCACGCCGGAGGCGGCTTGTCACAGCTCTGGGGCTTCTGCGTTATTTTGGGAAGTTGCACACATACCTACAGCCTGTGTTTCAGGGTTGAAGTGAATATATTTGTCGATCATTGAGTGCTTTTTACATAGTGAAAGCTATCTTTCACTCAAGAAGCTATATATTAATAATAAACGAATCCTTGTTACATTTTCATCCTGTCATGGGCTGGGTTATATACTAATATCAAAAGGTTTCTGTCATTCAGCGTATGCCAGCTTTCGAGAGGAGTTAGCTATGTTTCTAAACACTATTTCCCTGTGTCACGTTACAGTCAGCGGATACTTCTATGTAGGTAGAACTTCACAGGGTCACGTGAGAGAATCCACCACCGCAGAGGGGAGGGCTGGGGGAGGGGCTACCCTCCTCGACAGCTTCGTTTCTATGACAACGGTTGCTGTGGTGCCCCCTACGCCTTTCCGTTGGGCACTGCCCGGCAGATTGCGGTTCCTCTGGAGGACCTCATTGGTTACGGTTCCGCCGTGTCGGAGCTGTCGGCGGCCGTAAGTGAAGTGTCGCAAAGCAGAAAGAAGGCGGGAGTCCCGATTGCAAACATCGAGGACGCCCAGGCTGTAGAGGCCGCTATGGCGAGTACGCCGTGGGCCGAGATTCGTGAGAAATTCCAGGCCGCGCTGGCCTTGTCGCGGGTGGAATTGCATAAAAACCCCGAGAAAGAACCGTACAAGTCCAAATACGGCGCCCGAGCACTGCTGGAGGAGGTGAAGGCGCTGCTGGGCCCCGCGCCCGAGGACGAGGATGAGCGGCCTCAGACCGACGACGGCTTGGGCGCGGGGGACCACGCCCTGGGGCTGCCGGCCGAAGCTGTGGAGGTCGAGGGGCCCGTCGCCCAGGGGGCAGTGAGACTGGCGGTGATTGAGTTCCATCTCGGGGTGAACCACATCGACACCGAGGAGCTGTCGGCGGGGGAGGAGCATCTGGTGAAATGCCTGAGGCTGCTGCGCAGGTACCGCCTGTCGCACGACTGCGTCTCCCTCTACATCCAGGCTCAGGTGAGAGCGAGCCCGGCCCGCCGTTGTCGGCCAGAGGCGAGGGATGGAGAGGGCCCCACTCTCGCCAAGGCCAAGGGCAGCTGTTGTAAGGCACGGTTTGGCCCCGTGTTTTTGAGGCTTTGGAACAAACAGCTTGCAAACCCCAGCATCACTTGCCGCTTCGCTTAGTCGTGGTCAATGCTTTGATTTCCTGAGACCCTGCTACATCATAAATGCCCTTTCCAGCTCTTCTCCACCAGTTCAAATCGTGTTCATTCTATTGAGAAGAAATCCAGAGTAATTTAAATCTTAATCTAAGGCCTCAGGGAAATGACCAAGGATGACCCGAGTGCATGCTTAATTTAAAACAAATTGTTTAAAAATCTTCAGTTTCTATTTTTGCAATACATATACACATACATATATATACATACGTACATATACACATGTACGTGTGTGTGTGTGTGTATTTGTTTGCTCTCCAGGGAGTTCCTGTCCATTCTTCAAAAAACCATCTCAAAACAAACCTCATACTTTAGTAACTTTCTTTGGATCATTTTGTTCGAACTTGTAACTTTGAATTCTTATAATACTCATTGTTCCCCATTTGAATGGCAGTTGGTTTATTAAGAAATAAATCTGACATTCTCTTCAGGAACATAACACTACAGAATACAAATATGCATGAACTCCTTGTGTGGGCCAGGAACTTGGGGTAAGCTCATGTTCCAGTTCTTAATACATGTGATCCAGGGAACATTTACCAAAACTGATCATGTGATAAGTGGGCTACAGACAGAAACCTCAGAATTAAAAAGGAAATTGTATGTGTCATTTTCTTTTATCATGGCCCAATAACTTTAAAAGCTACATAATAATAGGAACTATGTCTCTTTTTGCACACTATTTATAACTTCAGTACCTCCCTCCTTGTAGGGCATCCTAAATATTTGTCCATTGGATTAATGATCTAATGAAATTCGTAAGGGATTAAACTCAAAACCTCAATTTTTTGAAATTTTCTTTAACCAGATGGCTGCCTAAGATCTTAATAAACACTGAATAATTTCAACATAGCAAGAATAGAATTAGAAACCTCTCTAAATGTAATACAGAATGTCCAGTCTTTACTGTATTTTGATTCTATTTTTTTAATGTTTATTTATTTTGAGAGAGTGAGTGCAAGCAAGGAAGGGGCAGAGAGAGAGGGAGAGAGAGAATCCCAAGCAGACTGTGCTATCAACACAGAGCCAGAAGTGGGTCTCAATATCATGAACCATGAGATCATGACCTGAGCTGAAATAGAGTATGTCGTTTAACTGACTGAGCCACTCAGGTGCTCCAGCTGTATTTTGATTTTAATACACACACCGCTTCATATCTTAGTATGTCTAAAATCAGGATGCATCTTATAGCTGTGTCATAATTTACTTGGCAGTGGTTTTTTTTGATAGATAAAATAATTGTGTCTTATATATGCAACATCTCACATTCAATAAAATACAGTATTTCAAACAGCCAACCTTTTCTGAAGGGTGAATTATTTTAGGAATTCTTACTTAAATCAGGAACAAAACCTTGATTAGAAGTTCTGATCATTGCAATAAATATAGAAGCCATAAGAGTTATTAATTTTAGAATAAATAATTTACCAAAGTAACCATTGGCATATGGGATCCTTGTGTACCTAAAAACTAAAGTCATCGACTGAAAAACTATTAGAATGATCAGTTCAATAAAGTGGGAAGATATAAAGTAAATTTATAATGTCAATAGTATTCCTGTATATCAGCAACAGTGGTTAAAAATATTATTTTTAGAAATTGCATATTATCAGGTAATAGAACTGATAATTCTAAAAGGAGAGATATACCAAGTCATTGCCTTGGTATAAACATAATGGCTAAACATAATAGTCATTCTGTAGGTTTGATGTAGTTTCTGCCAAAATCACAATAGTTTTTGTCCTAGAGCTTGACAAAATGAATATGTTTATCTGAAAGAACAAAGAAGAGTGAACATAAAAATATAAAAAGAAAAATAATGCACTAAAACTACCCCATCAGGTACTAAAACTATACAGTAACAATAATTTAATTACATTCTATTTGTGCTAATATGTTTCTGAACTCTACTGTCCAGCTGATCTGTTTATTCCAGTGGCATTACCACACTGGAATTTTATTATATCTAATATATGCTATACATGATGAGAGATTTGATCTCACTAATAGTAAGTAAACTGAAAGAATAAAATAGAAAAATTGTATCAGATTGCAGAGTTTATCAGATTGCAGGTACTTTAAAGGTACCACTTATACTTATTAGAGAGACTATGAGGAAACAGATACTATCCATTAGCAATACTGTTAGTGACACACAAATTCACAGAGCTTTTCTGGAGATGAGTAGTTCTACACATTCTGGAGTCAAGACTTTAACTTAAAAATTCCATACCAATATCCTAAAATAATATTGGGACAGGTACGCAGAGGTGCGTCACCGTGGATATTCATCATAGCATTGTAAATTAAAAAGAAACTGTTGTCAGTTTAAAAAAATGAATGAAGGGGCGCCTGGGTGGCTCAGTCGGTTAAGTGTCCGACTTCGGCTCAGGTCATGATCTCACGGTTCGTGGGTTCGAGCCCCGCATCGGGCTCTCTGCTGACAGCTAGCTCAGAGCCTGGAGCCTGCTTCCGATTCTGTCTCCCTCTCTCTCTGACCCTCCCCTGCTCACGCTGCCTGCCTCTTTCTCAGAAATAAATAAAACATTAAAAAAAAAATGAATGAAATAAATATCAGTCAGTAGATACATGGTTAAGTAAATATGGATACATCCATCCAGGACAGTGGGCAGCCATTAAAAATAATGATTTATAGGGGCACCTGGGTGGCTCAGTTGGTTAAGTGTCAGATCTTGATCTCAGCTCAGGTCATGGTTATGGTTCATGGGATCAAGCCCCACTTGGGATTCTCTCTCTCCCTCTCTCTTTTCCCCTTCCCTGCTTGTGCATGCTCTCCTCTTTCTATCTCAAAATAAATCTTAAAAAAATAATGATTTATCTTTGTTAACCAAAAACATCAATATTAAGAGAGAGAAGAAAGACCAAAGGCATGTTTGGAATTAGGTAGAATGATTCCATTTTGTAAAAGACTATATGTGTGTGTAGGAAAAAGTTTGAAAGTAACAGCTCATGGGACTTTATGATATTCTGACTGCTTTGTCTCAACCTGATATTTACTTCCTGGAAAACTGTAGTAATACAAAACGTGGATGCACATTAGATTATCAAGAGACTGTCTCTTTCTGTCTTCCCTGAGTTCTGATGCTTTTAAGAATGACTTTTCTCCAGTTTTCCTTCCAGTTTAAAAAAAATTTTTTTTAAGTTTATTTAATTTGAGAGAGAGACAGAGAGAGCATGAGCGGGGGGTCGGGGGGAGCAGAGGGAGGGAGAGAGAGAATCTCAACCAGGCTCTGCACTCAAACCCACAAACCATGAGATCAAGATATGTGCCAAAACCAAAATTCCAACACTCAACTGACTGAGCCACCCAGGTGTCTTTCCAATTCTTGCTATCAGCAATATATACTTGTATTATCATCTGTTGTTTTTTTTTTTAATTAAAAGACATCTTTTTTTAAGTAAACTCCACACCCAGTGTGGGGCTTGAATTCATGACCCTAAGATCAAGAGTTGCATACTCTTGGGGCACCTGGGTGGCTTAGTCGGTTAAGCGTCCGACTTTCGCTTAGGTCATGATCTCGCGGTTCGTGGGTTCGAGCCCCGCGTCGGGCTCTGTGCTGACTGCCAGCTCAGAGCCGGGAGCCTGTTTCAGTCTGTGACTCCCTCTCTCTCTGACCCTCCCCTGCTCACGCTGTCTCTCTCTCTCTCCTAGAAATAAATAAAAATATTAAAAAAAAAAAAAAAAAAGAGTTGCATACTCTTCCCACTAAGCCAGTCAGGTACTCCTCATCTTGAGTGAAATTTAACTACTTCACTTTGGTAAAATTGCCTAACGAATCAGTAGATTATTCTCCCCCACTCCCAGGATATATATGTATAAAGAACATGTTGTGTGTGTGTGTAGCTTTATTGAGGTATAACTACATATCTAAAGTGTACAATTTGATGATTTTTGACATATGTATATACCCGTGAAAGAATTGCCGCAATTAGTGTATTGACCATATCCACCACCACTACAGGTTTCCTGTGCTCCTGTGTGATCACTCTCTCCCTCCTTTATTCTCTCTCTCTCCTTTCTCCTTGGCCCTTTCCCCATATTTTCTAGAATTTCATAATGGAATCACGTACTATACACTCTTCTTTTGGTCTAACTTCTTTCACTCAGCATCATTATTTCATTGCTGTGTCTGAGACATTCATGTTTTTTTTTTTTTCTTTTCTTTGTCCATTAATTAAATGGTGAATAACCTTGACTGATTTTCCAGTGTTAAACCAAACTTTTCTTCCCGTGATAAACTTTACTTGGAGTTTTTACCAAGTAAAACTTGGGTGAAGTATTACCCTTTCTGTATATTGCTGGACTCAATTTGCTGAAATTTAAACATTTTTTTGTATCAGTGTTCATGAGGGATATCAGGCTGTGGTTTTCTTGTTATGTCTTTGGCTGAATATGAGATGGAAAGTGTTTTTTCCTCTGCCTTCTGGAAGGAGTTGTGTAGAGTTGGTATTATTTCTTCCTTACATGTTTGGTAGAATATAACAGTAATACCTTTTTAGCTGTTTTTATTTTGTATTTAATATTTTCCTACCTAGTCTGGTATCCTGAGGGCAAGAACGTGATGATGCTCTGAATGATATACTAGTTTCTGCTGGTGTATTTTAGGATTTATATTATATTTAAACATCATTTATGTAGAATATCAATAGTAGTTATTTCTGTGGCGTCAACATTAAAAAAAACCTGCTAACATGTGTCAGTTATATCTCAATAAAAAGAAGTGAAAAACTGCAAAACACCAACACTATTAATTTTGAAAAATCAAATCAATTTTAGATCTGTTGCATGGTCCTTACCTTCAAGATCTCAAGCAGGTTATAGTTCAAAAGAAAGACCTTAAGTCATTTCTAGACACACTCTAGGGTTCTCTTTATCACACACCAGCCTTCCATGTGGCACAGCCTACCATGGATCTAACAGACCAAATACATGACCATTCCATTAAAATAGAGCAAATGTGGCCAACTAGTTCTTGGTGCTAGTCAATCTCTAGGTGAAATTTAATGTCTAGGCGAGATATAGTATGCTGGGGTTAGGCTTAGTGGTGTCATGACTAAATGGAGTTTCTCAAGGACTGTTGTCAGGAAAAATAAGTTGAAGTAGAGAGTGAGACAAGGTGATTTGTTGATCCATTTCTACGATCAGGAAATGAATACTAAGGAGGATTATATTTCCTGAGCCAGGGTGAGCAGAATAATCAGTAAATTAGTAGTGTGCCAGAGCCCTTCAGATGTCTCCAGCATCCTGCAAAGGACTTTGTAAGTAATAAAGAGGAGAGAACTGTCTAATTTCAGTACATTTTCCCTGTGACCTACAGTCTTAGATACTAAGGACTGATCACTTCACCTAAAAGAATTATAGAATACATACATTATATGAAGCCAGAAGACCAGAGGTCTGCTGTATTCCAGAGTAATGATCAAGTCACCTTTAAACTGTAGGGTTTTTAAACATTTTTTTGTGCCATGTGCCCCTTTTGCAGTCTGGTGAAGCCAGTGTTTCATAAAACGGAATTATGATTTTAAATGTATAATGTAAACTGTAAACAGTTATAAAAGAAACCAATAATATAGAAGTTTATTGAAATATTTTTAAAACGCTTCATATAATAATATGTTTCTTTATTACCACATTAAATAGCAATATCTAATGAGATATTTGATAACCTCCACAATTTTATTTATTAAAAAAATTTTTTTTGTTTATTTCTGAGACAGAGAAAGACAGAGCATGAGCAGGGGAGGGGCAGAGAGAGAGAGGGAGACACAGAATCTGAAACCAGCTTCAGGCTGTGAGCTGTCAGCACAGGACCCGATGCGGGGCTTGAACCCACGAACCGTGAGATCACGACCTGAAGTCAGATGCTTAACCAACTGAGCCACCCAGGCACCCCAATAACTTCCGTAATTTTAAAGTAGTAGAGAATGTAGATGATATCTTTGAACTATCTGCATATGAAAATTTTTCAATTCTGTAGGTCACAAAATGTCAGGTACTATAATACTGTTGCATTTTGTTTCTTGCTTTCATAATTAAAATAAATGCTAAAGTTTAGTACGACATAGTGAAAATAAATTTGTAATGTTTTGCCATCCATGTTCATAGACTCTGAATTTTTCTTTCTTTCTTTTGCACAGAAAGATAGAGTTGTTCTAGATTCTGAATTTTTCTTCATGGATGGGTCCATGGGCCCAGGTTAAGAATCTACATTAATTTTATTTACAAATCAAAACATTTTATTTACAAAAAACAAAAAACCTGATTCTTTATATTGTTCCCTTTCCTAGGGTAGTAACCAAAGGTGGTAGAAGTAATGCTGAGGCATAGGAGCACATGTACCCCAATGTTCATAGCAGCACTCTCAGCAATAGCCANTAAAAAAAAAAAAGAAGTATTCCTTGTACCTGAAGCCCCAAGGTAGAGACAGTATAGTTTGTCTAAAGGAGAGCTAGGCATCCAGTCTTGAGTTCTGACTATCTAGA
The DNA here is from genome assembly GCF_008692635.1 of Crocuta crocuta. Lineage (NCBI taxonomy): Eukaryota > Metazoa > Chordata > Mammalia > Carnivora > Hyaenidae > Crocuta > Crocuta crocuta. Next base: position 6,700,811 of record NW_027532406.1, on the reverse strand, counting down.
CAGGCCTAATTGCCCTGTACAGAGCCTGATACTATAGTCATGTAGCAGGGGACAAACTGGCTTAGTTTTGACAGTGTTATTTAACATATAACCTTGTATCAGGGTGCCTGGGTGGCTCAGTTAAGCATAAAACTCTAGATCTCAGCTCAGGGCTCGATCTTAGGGTTGTGAGTTCAAGCCCCACGTTGGGCTCTGCACTGGGCGTGAAGCCTACTGAAGAGAAAAAATAGGCTATAACCTTGTAACTAATCAGTTTTTCCTTAGCACTTTCATGATTCCAGAAAGAAGTTGGTGCTATGGAAGTCAAAATGGTCAGTTCATGATCCATGAATTCAGCAAAGTTGCAGGGTACAAAATCAACATACAGAAATCGGTTGCATTTTTATACATGAATAATGAAGCAACAGAAAATCAAGAAACTGATCCCATTCANAAAACAAATAATCCAGTGAAGAAATGGGCAGAAGACATGAACAGACACTTCTCCAAAGAGGACATCCAGATGGCCAACAGACACATGAAACGATGCTCAGCATCCCTCATCATCAGGGAAATACAAATCAAAACCGCACTGAGATACCACCTCATGCCAGTTAGAGTGGCAAAAATGAACAGATCAGGAAACTATAGATGCTGGGGAGGATTTGGAGAAACAAGCACCCTCCTACACGNGGGAAGGGGGGTGATGGGTATGAAGGAGGACACTTGTTGGGATGAGCACTGGGTGTCATATGGAAACCAACTTGACAAACTATTTAAGAAAGATAAAATTTCTTCACTTCTATATAAAAAAAGAAAGTGATCAGTTCAAAAGGAATTGATCAATACAAAACACTGTAAATGAGGAATTTTTGATTGAGTGGGTATAACTATAAAGCTATATATAATTGAAATATTTTTTCTTTCTTTTTATTTTTTTATTTACATCCAAGTTAGCATATGGTGCAACAATGATTTCAGGAGTAGATTCCTTAATGCCCCTCCCCCATTTAGCCCTTCCCTCCTCCCACAACCCCTCCAGCAACCCTCTGTTCTCTATATTTAAAAGTCTCTTATGTTTTGTTCTCCTCCCTGTTCTTATATTATTTTTGCTTCCCTTCCCTTATGTTCATCTGTTTTGTATCTTAAAGTCCTCAAATGTATGAAGTCATATGATATTTGTCTTTCTCTGACTAATTTCACTTAGCATAATACCCTCTAGTTCCATCCACATTGTTGTATATGGCAAGATTTCATTCTTTTTGATTGCCAGTCCAGCTAATACTCCATTGTATATTTATACCACATCTTCTTTATCCATCTGTTGATGAACATTTGGGCTCTTTCCATACTTCAGCTATTTTTGATAGCGCTGCTATAAACGTTGGGGTGCACGTGCTCCTTCAAAACAGCATACCTGTATCCCTTGGATAAATACCTAGTAGTGCAATTGTTGGGTCGTAGGGTAGTTCTATTTTTAATTTTTTGAGGAAACTTCATACTGTTTTCCAGAGTGGCTGCACCAGTTTGCATTCCCACCAGCAGTGCAAGAGTGATCATCTTTCTCTGCATCCTCAGCAACATCTGTTGCCTGAGTTGTTAACGTCAGTCATTCTGACAGGTGTGAGGTGGTTTTGATTTGTATTTCCCTGGTGATGAGTGATGTTGAGCATTTTTTCATGTGTGTGTTGGCCATCTGGATGTTTTCTTTGGAAAAATGTCTATTCATGTCTTTTGCCCCCCCCTTTTTTTTGAGAGAGTGTGAGCGGGGGAGGGGCAGAGAGAGAGGGAGACACAGAATCTGAACCAGGCTCCAGGCTCTGAGCTGTCAGCACAGAGCCTGATGCAAGGCTAGAACTCACAAACTGTAAAATCGTGACCTGAGCTGGAGTCAAACGCTTAACCAACTGAGCCACCCAGGAGGCCCTGCCCATTTCTTCACTGGATTATTTGGTTTTTGGGTGTTGGTTTGATAAGTTCTTTACAGATTTTGGGTACTAACCCTTTATCTGATAACATTATTTGCAAATATCTTCTCCAGTTCTGTCGGTTGCCTTTTAGTTTTGCTGATTGTTTCCTTCACTGTGCCGAAGCTTTTTATTTTGATAAGGCCTCAGTAGTTCATTTTTGCTTTTGTTTCCATTGCCTCCAGAGATGTGTTGAGTAAGAAGTTGGTGCGGCCGAGGTCAAAGAGGGTTTTGCCTACTTTTTCCTCTAGGATTTTGAAGCCTTCCTATCCTGTGTTTAAGTCTTTCATCCATTTTGAGTTTATTTTTGAATATGGTATAAGAAAGTGGTCCAGGTTCATTTTTCTGCATGTTGCTGTCAAGTTTTCCCAGCACAATTTGCTGAAGAGACTGTCTTTATTCCATTGGATAGTCTTTCCTGCTTTGTCAAAGATTAGTTGGCCGTACGTTTGTGGGTCCATTTCTGGGTTCTCTATTCTTTTCCGTTGATCTGAGTGTCTGTTTTTGTGCCTGTACCATACTGTCTTCATGATTACAGCTTTGTAATACAGCTTGAGGTTCGGGATTGTGATGCCTCCAGCTTTGGTTTTCTTTTTCAGGATTGCTTTGGCTATCAGGGGTCTTTTCTGGTTCCATACAAATTTTAGAATTGTTTGTTCTAGTTCTGTGAAAAATGCTGTGTTATTTTGATAAAGATTGCTTTAATATTTTTAATGTTTATTTATTTTTGAGAGGGAGAATGAGTGAACACAAGTGGGAGAGGGGCAGAGAGAGAGGGAGACACAGAATCTGAAGCAGGCTCTAGGCTCTGAGCTAGCTGTCAGCCCAGAGCCCAAAGTGGGGCTCGAACCCACAAACCACAAAATGCTTAACTGACTGAGCCACCCAGGCACCCCTATAAAGCTATATAATTTTAAGAACTCTAGAAAATATAAATAAGCGTTTTGTTGTTTGAAATGGTAAACATTAGGAATGTAACTTAACTGATAATGAAAGGTATAATAGCATCTTCAGATTTTTCATTCCATATAATTTTAATTGTTAGATTTGAGAGCTCATCACTCTTGCTTCAGGCTTGGACCAACCAGTAATTGTTAGGATACTCCTTTTTAGAGAGGCCTGTGGAGGAGATTATAGATATTTTGGAAGCAATTTATGTGTCTGGCCCATCTTTGTCTCTATTACATTTTACCCCCAAATTGAGCAGCTTGAAACAACAAACTTATTATGTTAGGAATCTAGGGATGGGTTAGCTGGTTTCCTCTGTCTCAAGGTCTCTCATCAGATTATTTGCCTGCTGGGGCTTCACTTGAAGACACAACTTGGGGAAGATCCACTTGTAAGCTCACTCACATGGTTGTTGGTGGGATTCATTTTCAGTTCCTCATGGATTGTTGGTCTAAAGACCTCAGTTCCTTGCTAGCTGTTAACCTTTCTCAGTTCTTGCCACATGAGTCTGTCCATAGGGTGGCTTACAACATGGTGGTTGACTTCCCTCAGAGAGAACAAGCAAGAGGGAGCACCCAAGATAGAACCATAATGATTTGTAACCTAATCTTGGAATGGACTTTCATTCACTTTAGTGAAAAGAAAGCCACTAAATTCAGCCCATACCTAAGAGGAAGAGATTATACAAAGGCATGAATGTTAGGAGAATCACTGGGGATTCATCTTAGCGGCCATCTACCACACTACATAAGGACAGTATTATTATGAGTAATTAATTCATTGTTAATCTGACTCCAGTATTATTTGATACGTAAGCACTTGACTTTGAAACTATGAAAGTTACTTTAATTGGAAGATTTATGTTGTCATTATTTCTCTTTTCTTTATTTTCCAGAATAACCTGGGTATCTTGTGGTCTGAAAGAGAAGAAATTGAAACTGCACAGGCTTACCTAGAATCATCAGAAGCACTATATAACCAGTATATGAAAGAGGTATGTTGTATATCAGAAATTTTTTAAATTTAATTTTTATATATTTTTTAATGACATTTTTAAAATGTTTTTTTATTTATTATAAAAGAGAGAGATAGAGAGTGAGCAGGAGACAGGCAGAAAGAGGAGGAGAGAGAATCCCAAGCTGGCAGCACGGAGCCTGATGTGGGGCTCAAACACATGAACTATGAGATCATGACCTGAGCTGAAACTGAAGAGTGGGACGCTTAATTGACTGAGCCACCCAGATGCCCCTGACATATAAATTTTAGATTTTTATAGAAACTAGTCAAGAGTTGAAGTCTCTTATTCCTCACTTACACTATTAGTACATGACTCTGCAGTATATTCAAGGACCTTTCTATAGAGCTATATAGTCACCTAATAGCTGAAATTATTTTATATTAAAGAATTTAGGGTTCTTAAAAATCAACTGACCAATAGATCAAGAAGATGTGGTATATTTATACAATGGAATACTACATGGCAATGAGAAAGAATGAAATCTGACCATTTGTAGCAACATGGATGGATCTTGAGGGTGTTATGCTGAGCGAAGTAAGTCAGGCAGAGAAGGACAGATACTATATGTTTGCACATAGAGGTGGATTAGGAGGAAGCTAACAGAGGACCATGAGGGAGAAGAAGGGGAAAAATAGTTGGGGAGAGGGAGGGAGGCAAACGATGAGAGAGACTCTTGAATGCTGAGAACAAACTGAGGACTGATGGGTATGAGGGAGAGGGGAAGGGTGGTGATGGGCATGGGGGAGGGCACTTGTTGGGATGAGCACTGGGTGTTATATGGAAACCGACTTGACAATAGACTATTTAAGAAAAAGTAAATTAAAAAAAAATCCTCAGGGTCTAATGGCAGTCTTAGGCCAAATATAATTGTATAGGAAATATTCTGATGTTATGCTAAAATACTAATATTGGCTTCATTTTATTTATAATCTAAAAATTCTATTTTGATTTCCACTGAGAATAGCAGTGGTTAAAGGAAAGCAAATGACTACTTAAGTAAAGTGTCTGAAATCTTTGTGGCACTGGTTTTCAAGTTTCAGCATACATCAGTGTGGAGGGTCTGAGGGCTTGTCAAAAACAAAATGCTCACTTCCAGACTCTTCAAGTAGGTCTTGGTCGGGGGCTGACAGTTTGCATTTTTAGCAAGGTGCCAGGTGATGGTGCTGCTGGTCCAGGTCCTGTACTTTAATAACCACTGCTTCAGAGAAAAGTTTCCAGTGATTTTTTTTTCCCACCTGTGAAACCCTTTGAAATGCAGTTTGTAAAACAAAACAAAACAAAACAAAACAAAACAAAACAAAACAAAACGCTTGAGCCACTGTGGTAAGCAGGTCAGCAGTACCATTAGCTCAATCCACTACCGAGAGCTCCCTCCCTCACTTCTGCGGTAATACAAAAGGACTTCTAGGGCTCCAGGGAGCCTAGACAGAAAACTTTTACTGTCGAGGGTCACAGCCCTGCAAATGGCAAATCATTGTGTTTCCATCCATTCCTTACTAAAATTTACCTACTAAAAGTTGGCATGTATGCAGGCAAGGGAGTATATGGGGAATCTGTATCATTAGCTTAATTTTTCTATGAACTTAAAACTGCTCTAAAAAATAGAGCCTAATTTTTTTAAATGTTGCCAGTCTTCTTTTTGAGAGAGAGAGAGCATGGAAGCGTAAGTGAGAGTGAGGGGCAGAGGGAAAGATAGAGAGTCTTAAGCAACCTCCATTCTCAATGTGGAGTCCATTTGGGGGCTCCATCCACAACCCTGGGATCATCACCTGAGCTGATATCAAGAGTTGGACACTCAACTGACAGAGTCTCCCAGGTACCCCCGAATATTGGCAGAAGACAAAATTAAAATGGTTTTTAGTTATATTTGTTTTGGGAGTATGTGTAGCAGTCCTGTAAATAACCAGATATTTTGAGGTTTCTCACATTCAGAATTAAGGATCAATGTCTTTTTGGGGTGCCTGGCTCAGTCAGTAGAGCATGTGACTCTTGATCTCGGGGCTGTGTGTTCGAGCCCTACATTGAGTGGTAAGATTACTTAAAAATAAACTCTTAGCACTCATGTTTGAGGCGAGCAGAGCCAGAGTCAAGACCAGAGGCCAAACTTGGGATCTGACAAGATGGTCAGGCTGCCCCACAGGATTATCAGTGGAACCCAGTGTTTGCTGGTGGAATCAGCTCCCGGCATTAAAGCAGAACCAGATGACAGCAGTGCCCGTTATTTTCATGTGGTCATTGCTGCCCCCCAGGGTTTTCCTTCTGAGGGAGGAACTTTTTTTTTTTTTTAATAGTTTATTGTCAAATTAGTTTCCACATAACACTCAGTGCTCATCCCCACAAGTGTCCTCCTCCATGCCCATCCCCCCTCCCCCCACATCCATCAGTCCTCAGTTTTTGTCAGCATTCAAGAGTCTGAGGGAGGAACTTTTAAACTTGAACTATTCCTTCCAGAAGAACACCTGTTGGCAGCCCCTAAAGTATGTTTCATGGCCAAAAATTATCCTAATGTAGACAAATTGGAAGAATGTGTTTAGATATTTTGAAAGACAAGTGGCCCCCAGCACTGCAGACCTGCACAGTCCTGCTGTTGATCCAGGCGTTGTTAAGTGCTCCCAGTCCAGATGATTCATTAGCAAATGGTGTAGCAGAGCAGTGAGAGACCAGTGAAGCCTAAGCCGTAGAACAGCTAGAGCAGACTAGGCTGTGTGCCATGAATAATATTTAAAATCGATCTGATCATCAAGTGTGCATCACTTCTCTTCTGCCAAGACCTCTTCCTTTTTTGTTTGCATTTAATGTACAGTCTTAGGAACATTACAGAATAAAAGCCCAGACATCTTCAGCCCTTTGGTGATTTAATGCACATTAGTAAATCTGTGTTTTGTCTTGATTCGCCTTTGTAAAGCATGAATAGAAGCTAGAAGTTCAATCTCGATTATTGTGAAACATTTAAAAGCATTGGCCCCTCTCTGCTTTTATTCATTTCCCCTGTCATGGTTTAAGTATAAAGCACTGTGACTGAAGGTGGTTGTCAGGGTTAACTGCAGGGGTGTGGGTGTTTTTATTTTTAATTTTTGAGGGGGAGAGGTAGTTTTACTTTAATTTTATGGGCTCCTTTCCCCCTTTTACAGTGATCTACTTGCATTGGGTGAAAGCAGCTAACCAGTCCTTTAGAATATGCTCTCTAGACGAGTCTGACTTTATTTAGATGCTGTAGATGGACAAGCTTGATGGTTTGAACCTAAATGGGGACATTAAGCAAACATCACAGCTCTCACTAGTAGCATTGTGACTTTGCTGTCCAGTGTAGAATCCTTTCTTCAAGAAAAAGCTTGTGACCATTTTGTATGGCTTGTCTGGAAACTTCTGTAAATCTTATGTTTTAGTAAAATATTTTTTGTTATTCTGCTTTGCCTTTGTATAGTTTATTTTACTGTGTTTATTTCATTTTCCCAATGTGACAGTCCTGTTTAAAAATTACAACTGACGGAGGCTCCTGGGTGGTTTAGTCAGTTAGGCATCCGACTCTTGGTTTCGGCTCGAGCCATGGTTTGTGAGTTTGAGGCCTGTGTCAGGCTCTGCCTTGCTGGTGCAGAGCCTGCTTGAGATTCCCTCTCTCCCTCTCTCTCTGCCCCTGCCCTGCTCGTGTTCTCTCTCTTTCAAAATAAATAAACTTAAAAAAATCATTAAAAAAATAAAAATTAAAACTGATAGAACATTCTGTTTTGGTCTTTACCATCTGACGAGTTGAATGGCAAGAAGGGGATTTTGACAGTTCTTTTCACAAATGCGAATTTGTGTTAAGATTTCATTGAGTAGAGTATTTATAAGCAGGCCCTGGGCATGCATAAAGCATTGGTATCTGGTACTTTTTTTTACCTTCTAGAAATTTGAAATAAATGTGTTTGTGTTGTCTGAAAAAAAATCTTAAAAAGAAAAAAAACAATCAATGTCTTACCAAGTTCAGTGCTTTATTTTTCTAACATTAGTGGTCAATTTTTAGTCCTCGTCTTATTCCACCTATCAGTGGCACTTGACATAGTTGATCAATCTAGCATTTGGCACAGTTAATTAGTCTCTCTTCCTTGAAGCACTTCTTTTACCTAGCTTCCACCTCTTTTTCTTCTCAGCCTCAACACTGGAGTACCCAGAGTGTAGTGTTTGAACATCTCTTTCCATCTTCATTCATTCCATTTTTTTAAGTTTATTTAATTTGATGCATATATATATACATATATATATACAGTCTCTCTCTCTCTCTCTCTCTCTCTCCCTCCCTCTCTCTCTCTCTCAAGAACGCATGGCAGGAGGCACAGAGAGATAGAATCCCAAGCAGGATCTGTGCTGTCAGCACCCAGCCTGACACAGGGCTCGATCTCCCAAACTGTGAGATCATGACCTGAGCTGAAATCAAGAGCCAGATGCTTAACCTACTGAGCCACCCAGGCGCCCTAGCTTCACTTTTAAATTTTATCTAGAATCAGACCACTGCTATTACCTGGTCCAAACCACCACCCTGTCTTGCTAAGATTATTGCTCTAGTCTCCTAACTGGCCTTCTTGCTGTCATGCCTCCTTCAGTCTGTTTGCAGCCTGTTCAAAGGGAGATCTCATCACATCGCTGCTTCCCTCAGAGTCTGCTAATGGCTTTCCCATCTTATTCAGAGTAGACCCCAAAGACCTTATGAAGACTTCAAGCACATTATCTGATTTGGCTACCATTACTTCTCTAATTTTATCTTCTACTCTTGTCTCCTGTCTCATTGTGCTCTAGCTACATTGGCCTTCTTGCTGTTCCTGAAACACACCAGACAAGCTTCTGACTCAGGGTCTTTGCACTGAACTGTTTCCTCTGCTGAGACTGCTCTTCCCCCTGGTATCTACCTGGCTCACTCCCTCATTCCCTTCAGCTCGTGACTTGTGTCTCCCATCCAGTGAGGACTCACTGGCCACTCCATTAATGCTACAAACCATCCCTCCAACACTTCCTGTCCTCCTTTTCTACTTTATTTTCTGCCTCACACTTAACATTATCTAACATATGGTTCATTTTACTGATTTATCTTGTTTATCATCCATCTTCAGTACTAGAATGTAAGCTCCCTGGGGTGCCTGGGTGCCTCAGCTGGTTAAGCATCCAACTTGATTTCGGCTCAGGTCTTGATCTCACAGTTCCTGAGAGTGCTTTGACTTAGGGTTATATATGACATGTGGTGGTCCTAACAATGAAATATGTACAGAAAACAATACATTAATTCCCTTCATCAAAAAAGAGTAAGCATATTAAAGAGCCCTCATAGTTATTGAGGAGATCTTGGAAGAATTGCTTATCTATTGTGTTTGCCTTGGGCCTTACTTCCTTAGTCATTTTTACTTTCTGTGAATTCTAGGAACCCTAATTGTGATACTTTTAGCATTTACATCCAGAATGTACAGTCACATTTTAAAAGATGGAAGACATTTTCGCTATTTAGAGTTCAGTGAACTCACGTTAAAGCAAAGCCGGTCTTGCAGAATGGGACTACCCTCACAGAAGTGGAATGAAGCAGAGGTTAAGTAGATCTGCTCTTTTTAGAAGGCTTAAGATGGCATCGTAGGTGATGTACATGTATTAACTCATTGAATCCTCATAACGATATTATGAGGTAATTTTATATAATGAGGAAACAGAAGCACAAGAGATTGGGTGACTTGGCCAAGGCAATAAACAATAGAATCACTGGTTTTAATGTCTCTGTATTGAAAGTAGGCAATCTGTATGTGTTTCTTGTTCCCTCAAAAAAATTATTGGAGTAAGTATTTAAAACCTTGATTTGATTTTCATTATTGAGCAGTTTATTGTATTTATTTAAAAAAATTTTTTTAATGTTTGTTTTTGAGAGAAGAGATAGAGCGTGAGTGGGGGAGGGGCAGAGAAAGAGAGGGAGACACAGAATCAGAAGCAGGATCCAGGCTCTGAGCTGTCAGCACAGACCATAAAATCATGACCTGAGCTGAAGTCAGACTCTTAACTGACTAAGCCACCCAGGCGCCCCCATTATTGGGCAGTTTAGAACAATATTTACTCTAAAGGTGAATATATCTTTTTTATTTGTCGTACTTATGGAGGTTTTTTGTTTTTTTTTTAAGATTTTATTTATTATTTTTAATATTTTTTTTGTTTTATTTATTTTTGAGACAGAGAGAGACAAAGCACGAGTAGAGGAGGGGCAGAGAGAGAGACACACACACAGAATCTGAAACAGGCTCCAGGCTCTGAGCTGTCAGCACAGAACCCGATGCGGGGCATGAACCCACGAACTGTGAGATCATGACCTGAGCCAAAGTCAGACGCTTAACCGACTGAGCCACCCAGGAGCCCCTTAAGATTTTATTTTTAAGCAATCTCTATACCCTACATGGGGCTTGGACTCACAACCCCAAGATCAAGAGTTGAGTGCTCTACTGACTGAGCTAGCCAGGCATCCCACTTACAGAAGTTTTTATC
>NW_027532406.1:6672617-6690240 GCF_008692635.1 Crocuta crocuta | reverse complement strand
CACTTACATAGGTTTTTATTTTCCAGGTTTTAAAAAAAAGTTTTATTTACTTATTTTTGAGAAAAAGAGAGAATATCCCAATCAGTCTCTATTCTGTCATTGTGGAGCCTGATTTGGAGCTCGAACTGACAAACTGTGAGATCATGACTTAAGCCAAAAATAAAGAGTTGGATGCTTAACTGGCTGAGTCACCCATGTGCCCCTGTAGGTTTTTAAGAGATATTTTTTTACCAGACAAAATAAAGACTTAAAATAGTTAAAGAATTAGGCATCTCTAGAGGCAAATTGGTAATTTTTTTTGTGTATTTGAGGTTCTAACAACAGTTGGAATTTTGTCATGTGTGAGCTTGTAGGCAATCTCCTTTTATTTGTTTGACACTCAAAAATTTTATGGCTAAGAAAATTACTTCTTGGAGCTTCTGCANACCCTGGTCTTTAAAATTTTGATTTTTCTAGTTTCCCCAGAAGAGGGCGCTTGGTGTTTATAGTTTACAATTTTAGAGTTTTGTTTTTCTTTAATTGTAGATCGGGAGTCCTCCTCTTGATCCTACTGAACATTTTCTTCCTGAAGAAGAGAAACTTGCTGAACAAGAGAGATCAAAAAGGTGAGTAGATACAGAAATTAGCCTTCACAGGTAATTCTACATAGTATAGATAAGATGATTATTTCAAAAAGCACAGTACTTTCTCTTTTGAGACACTCCTAAGGTAATAGAATGTGGATTCTGAGATGGATTTAAAAACCTCCATTTACCATTTACTAGATATGTGACCCTGTTGCAGCTGTTTCCCTTATCTGTCAATTAGATACAATAGCCACACGCAACTCTAAGGGTCGGTGAGAAGATGAAGGTAAATATTTATGAAAGTTCCTTATAAATTATAAACCATTATGCACATATTCGCTTTTTCTTCCTAGATTTGAGAAGGTTTATACTCATAACCTCTATTACCTGGCTCAAGTCTACCAGCATATGGAAATGTTTGAGAAGGCTGCTCATTATTGTCACAGTACCCTAAAGCGTCAGCTCGAACACAATGCCTACCATCCTATAGAGTGGGCTATTAATGCTGCTACCTTGTCACAATTTTACATCAATAAGGTAAGCTTCTCAAATAGTTATCCAGCAAAGTTACTGATAGTGTTTAGAAAAGTAGAACCAGTAGTACCTTGAAAATGTCATCTTTTAAAAACAGGTAGCTTGTATTTTATGATATAAACTGGACAGAAAAATGCAGCCCAGTTGGCCAGTATACTAAACTTTTGTAGCTTTCTATTGCATTAATCCTTTTGAGTTGTAAACTACTGAGTTTTATCATTGTCTTACATGCTGTTAGCCCCTAAAAATTACATGTTACCTAAGACCAATTCTTTTTTGATATAGCATAGTATCCGTTCATTCTAGTGAGATGTTACCTATAATTGCAGATTTTATCTGATAGATATAACTTTATCTTTATGCAGTGGTAATCTGGTAACTATGAGGATTTGTCTGAGGAAGTTGACTGTTAAATGTGGGCTTCGATAAAAGCATGTGATGCATTTCAGTTATTCTTTAGAATTAACTCCTCTATAGTAATTTTTCTGTGTTGGGAGTATCTCTGCTCAGTTCCGGAGTTGTAGCTCTTTATGATACATTTCTTGTGGAGTATCCCGCAGGGACAAACTTGAGCTTCTTGGTTGTTCATCAGAATTCTTCAGAATCCTGTTGGTATACTTTTAATTGATCTATTTATTCCTTTAGTCCCTAAGAGTTTTAATGCTAAAACACGTTTAAGGCACCTTTCCCACCCAGATTTTCTATTAATCCTCAATAAGATATTCAGCAATAGAAATTACTTTTATTTGTATTTCTAATTCACTCTGAAATTTTGGTAATTCTTTGCTTATCAGAGTTCCTTCTTAAATCTCTCTGGTTACCTGCTGCCATATCCTTACTGGGCCTTTATCCTTTCTAAGCTTTTTGTTAGTGCCGGTTCTGTAAACGCCCCTATGTTTAAAGTATTGTCCCACAGAATTTCATTCAGAAAAGCTATTAGCAGGCGAGAAAGGGCTGTGGTGACTGCAGCATCGCTTCTAGGACTTTGGTCTAAGATCAAGTGTGTAAGTAACGCTATTGCATATGTCGGAGCATTCAGTTAAATCTAACTCTCATGAATCCATTTCATCGTGGTCATCATCCAGAGTGTTATCTGGTGCCTCTGCTTGTGGCACCTTTTTTAATAGCTTCCAGAGGCCCCTTCTTTGTTTTGTTTAGCAACTTTAAAGCTACATACTCACCGTGATTTTAATTAACCAAACTCCATCAATATTAATAGTACAAAGATCTCTAGATCCTAATTTAAAGTGTAATAAAAAATTTAAAGTTGTTAAGCATTGCTTATGTGGAGCATGCAGTAATTTTCATGAGTACCTCTCCCACCTTGTGTTTTTTTTTAAACCAAAATGTTGCATAAGTTTTTGTTACAACTAGCTGATTTATATTGTAGAGATTTGAACCATTTTTACAAAGAAAATGCAGTTGTCATTTATATCATTCTCATCTTCATCTGGTTCCAGTGATGAGGTTTTGCTACTTAATATGTCCATACCTGGCAAGTGCTAAAGTCCCACATTTACCAGCCACCTAGAGGGCACAGGGCACTCACTGTCCTAGCAGTGGTTGCTTGCAGGGAAGCAGTGTGAACAAAGCTGAGGTGATGGGTAAAGGATTGCAGAGGGACAGTTAAAGCTTCTTTATGTAAACTGTAACTTTCTTTGGGTTTTCAAGGTTTAACACCATCATTTTGGTCTGCAGATGTTGCTGGGCTAATACTGTAAGTGGTACCCAGCTCTTCGCAAGGTGGCTTCCTATTTGCTGTAAGAGAGAGATGCCTTTAGTGCTGAGATTTTAGAGTCATAGCTAACCATTAAAAATCTTAGCAAAATCAGGTATTATAAATATGAACTAGACATTTAATTAATGAGGGTGGCTTCCAACTAAAAGTTGGACTTTAACTTTGTATTTCTGCTGGGTTGGTCCTGTGACTTACATGATAAGTGCAAAGATTATATTAACAAGGAGATCTTCTCCAAATGTTTGAGAACTTTATCATGTCCAGATTTGTATTAGGAAGTCTTCAAGTGTGTTGGTAAAGCATTCTATAAAGTTCATCTGTGGAATCTATTAACTTCAAAACTTGGTGGGAACCCTCATTCATCACATGTAAATTCCAAAAATTCTAGAAGGCAGGAATCTTCCTATCAAAACTTACCCATTTTGCCTTTGAATGGAAGGATGTATGAAGATATCTCTAAAAATATTATATCTTCAAGTCCTCTGACAGGGTGTAAATGGTCTGCAGTTTATCATGCGTGGCATTTTGGTTATGTGGACTGAACCTGAAGGACTCTGGAGCATTGTGAGTCTAGGATTGTAGCCACTCCAATACTATACCTACTGGTAACCTGAAAGAGTGAACTTTCAATCAGGAGTTGTTTTACAGCCAGTTTGGATTATTATTAAGAGTTTGGGGACATTGTTATTTGGATCTTTGAGGTAGCTCTTTGACCAGAGAAAACACGTCATCTGCTGTCTTAATGTTCAGCAACCACACAGGGTCTCCTTAGTGGTTTTTACCCGTTTTTATAGCTTTTCCCATACTAGAAAACTTTATGTAAGTATTAATTGCAGATATGGCTGTGTGATAATTGCATTTACTCTTGTTTATTTCCTCAACAGCTATGTTTTATGGAGGCCAGGCACTGTTTGTCTGCTGCTAATGTTATTTTTGGTCAAACTGGAAAGATCTCAACAGAAGACAGTAAGTTCATATGTGCATGTTTTATTACACAACTTTTGAAAAATGGTTTGAAATCATTTTAAATTTTAGAAGATTCAAGAACAGAACAAAGAACTACCATATACCCTTCTAAATTCATGAGTTTTTAATAGTTGCCTCATTTGNAAATCATTTTAAATTTTAGAAGATTCAAGAACAGAACAAAGAACTACCATATACCCTTCTAAATTCATGAGTTTTTAATATAAGTTGCCTCATTTACAATCACACTTTATTTTTCTTTCAGAACCATTTGAGAGATTGCAAATATTAAGCTCCTTTAATACTTTAGTGTATATTTCCTAGGAATATTTTCCTACACAATCATAGAACAGGAAATGTAATATTGATACAATTCTTTTCTGTATAATGCATATTTCTATTTTATTATCCCTATTGTGTCTTTTACAGTAATACTAGAGTATCCAGTTGATGATTTCATACTGCATTTAATTGTCACATCTCTTTACTGTCTTTTTTAAAATTTTTTTTTAAGTTTTGTTTTCAGGGGTGCCTGGGTGGTTCAGTTAGTTAAGTGTTCGACTTCAGCTCAGGTCATGATCTCACGGCTCGTGAGTTTGAGCCCTGCATCGGGCTCAGTGTTGACAGCTCGGAGCCTGAAGCCTACTTCTGATTCCGTGCCTCTCTCTGCCCCTCCCCTGCTCACGTTCTGTCTCTGTCTCTGTCTCTCTCTCACACATAAATAAATAAATAACATTCTTTAAATAATAAATTTTATTTATTTTGAGAGAGATTGTGCATGCACACGCAAGTTGGAGAGGGACGGAGAGAGAGAGGAGAGAGAGAATCCCAAGCAGTGTTCATGCTGTCAGTGCATAGCCTGACGCAGGGCTCAATCTCACAAACTGTGAGACCATGACCTGAGCTAAAATGGAGAGTCGGCCACTTAATCAACTGAGCCACCAAGTTTACTGTCCTTTAATCTGGAACAGTTCCTCAGCCTTTCTTTCTCTTTCATCACACAGATATTTTTGAAAAATATAAGCCAGTTATTACATTGGATTTTCTTCAGTTGGTGTTTGATGTTTCCTTAAGCTAGAATCAGATTATAGGGTGTCTGAGTGGCTCAGTTGGTTAAGCATCCAACCTCGGCTTAGGTCATGATCTCACAGTTCATGAGTTTGAGCCCCAAATTGTGTTCTTTGCTGTCCGCTCCAACCCTGCTTCGGATCCTCTGTCTCCCTCCCCCTTTGTCCCTCTCCCACTTTTGTGTGTGTGTGCGCGCTCTCTTTTTCTCTTAAAAATAAATAAGCATTAAAAAAAAAGAATCAGATTATACATTTGTGGTTGGAATACTACATAAGTAATCTATCCAGATGTCTAGTTTTTAATTGTAGTGTTTCCTTAGTCATCAAAAGTCACATTTAACATATATATTTGAGCACATCAAAACCACAGTGTGATACTGTCTCATAATTGTGAGAATGGCTTTCATGAAAAAAACAAGAAATAACAAGTGTTGACAAGGATGTGGAGAAAAGGGAATCCTTGTGCACTGTTGATGTAGCCACTGTGGAAAACAATATGGAGGTTATTCAAAAAATTAAAAATAGAAATAACATATAGCTAGTAATTCCACTTCTGGGTATTTACCCAAAGCAAAAGAAAACAATAATTTGAAAAGATATATGTAACCCTATGTTTATTGCAGTATTATTTACAGTTACCAAGACCTGAAAACAACTTAAGTATTCATTGATGGATGAGTGGATAAAGAAAATGTGGTGTGGCAATCCCTGTCAAAGTAACACCAGCATTCCTCACAGAGCTATATCAAACAGTCCTAAAACTTATGTGGAACCAGAAAAGGGCCCAAATAGCCAAAGCAATCCTGAAAAACAAAACCAAAGCTGGAGGCATCACAGCTTTGGATTCTGGACTTCAAGCTATATTACAAAGCTGTAATCATCAAGACAGTGTGGTACTAGCACAAAAACAGACACATAGATCAGTGGAACAGAATAGAGAACCCAGGGGCACCTGGGTGGCTCAGTTGGTTAAGCGTCTGACTTTGGCTCAGATCATGATCTCATGGTTTGTGGGTTTGAGCCCTGCGTTGGGCTCGGTGCTGACAACTTGGAGCCTGCTGCATCTTCTATGTCTCCCCCTCTCTCTCCCCCTTNAACCCACGAACTGCGAGATCATGACCTAAGCGAAAGTCGGACGCTTAACTGACTAAGCCACCCAGGCGCCCCAAACTCAACACATCTCTGGAGGCAGTGGAAACAAAAGCAAAAATGAACTATTGGGACCTCATCAAAATAAAAATCTTCTGCACAGTGAAGGAAACAATCAGCAAAACTAAAAGGCAGCCTATGGAATTGGAGAAGATATTTGCAAATGACGTATCAGATAAAGGGTTAGTATCCAAAATCTATAAAGAACTTACCAAATTCAACACCCAAAAAAACAAAATAATCCACTGAAGACATGGGCAGGGGCTCCTGGGTGTCTCAGCTGGTTAAGCATTTGACTCCAGCTCAGGTCATGATTTTACATTTTGTGAGTTCAAGCCTTGCATCAGGCTCTGTGCTGACAGTTCAGAGCCTGGAGCCTGGTTCAGATTCTGTGTCTCCCTCTCTCTTTGCCCCTCCCCTGCTCACGCTCCCTCTCAAAAAAAAAGGGGGGGGGGGCAAAAGACTTGCATAGACATTTTTCCAAAGAAGACATCCTGATGGCTAACAGACACATGAAAAAATGCTCAACATTTGCTCATCATCAAAACCACTATGAGATACCACCTCACACCTGCTAGAATTCCTAAAATTAACGACTCAGGCAACAGCAGTGTTGGGAGGATGCAGAGAAAGGGGATCCCTTTTGCACTGGTGGGAATGTAAACTGGTGCAACAACTCTGGAAAACAGTATGGAGGTTCCTCAAAAAATTAAAAATAGAACTACCCTATGACCCAGCAATTGCACTACTAGGTATTTATCCAAAGGATACAAAAATGCTGATTCAAAGGGGGCACATGCACCCTAATGTTTATAGCAGCACTATGGACAATAGCCAAAATATGGAAAGAGCCCAAATATCCATTGACTGATGAATGGATAAAGATGTGGAATATACACTGAATGGAATATTACTCGGCAACCAAAAAGAATGAAATCTTGCCACTTACAACAACATGGATGGAACTAGAGTGTATTATGCTAAGCTAAATAAGTCATTCTTATCATATGATTTCACTCATATGTGGAAATTAAGAAACAAAACAAATGAACATAGGGGAAGAGAAGCAAAAATAATATAAAAACAGAGGGAAACCAACCATAAGAGACTCTTAAATACAGAGAACAAACCGAGGGTTACTGCCAGGGTGTTGGCTGGGGGAAGGGCTGAAGGGGTGAGGGGCATTAAGGAGGACACTGGTTGGGATGAGCACTGGGGGTTATATGTAAATGATGAATCATTAAATTCTATTCCTGGAGAAAATAAATAAATAAAATAAAATGTGATGTATATATACAGTAGATTGTTATTCGGGAAAAGGAGAGAAAGAAAAAGTCCTTTTTAGTGAAAGGTATAAACTTCCAATTATAAATAAGTCATGGGATGGTAATGTACAACATGGTGACTACAGTTAACAGTATATTGAATATTGGAAAGTTGCTAAGAAAGTACGCGTGTGTGTGTGTGTATATATATGTATGTATGTGTATATGTGTGTGTGTGTGTTTTTAAGTTTGTTTATTTTGAGTTTGTTTATTTATTTTGAGAGATAGAGAGTGGGAACAGGGGAGGGGCAGAGAGAGGGAGAATCCCAAGGAGGCCCTGCATTGTCAGAGCCTGATGCAGAGCTTGAACTCATGACATGTGACTCGAAATCACGAACCGTGAGATCATGACCTAAGCTGAAATCAAGAGTTGAATGCCCTAACGGGCTGAGCCACCCAGGTGCCCCTTGTAATGAGACTTTAAAGATATACCCTCTGAGTGTGCCAAAAAATTCGAGCCTCATGTAGGGCTCTGTGCTGACAGTGCGGGGCCTGCTTGGGATTCTCTTTCTTCTTCTCTCTCTAGCTGCTCCTCCTCTACTCTCTCTCTCTCTCTCTCTCAAAATAAATAAATAAAATAAGCATTAAAAAAATAAAGTCTCATTACAAGAAAAACTGAACTATGTATGGTGATAAATATTAACCAGACTTACTGTGATGATCATTTCACAATATATATAAACATGAAATAATTGTGTGTATAACACTATAGTTGATCCTTGAATAATGTTGGGTGTTAGGAGTGCCTATCTCCTGTGTAGTTAAAAATCCATGCGTAACTTTTGACTCCCTGGAACTTAAATTAATAAGAGCTTACCGCTGATCAGATGCCCTACCATAACAGTTAACACATATTTTGTATATGTGTATATTATATACTCTAATCTTACGATGAAATAAGCCAGAGAAAAGAAAATGTTAAGAAAACCATAAGGAAGAGAAAATACATTTACAGTACTGAATTAAAAAAAATTCATGTATAAATAGGCTATGCAGTTCAAAACCGTGTTGTTCAGGGCTCAGCTATAATGTCAGTTGTAACTCAATTAAAAAAAGAAGATTGGTACTTTTTATTGTTATAAAATCAGTGACATACTTACACAGGGCCCCTGAGCACATTTTACTAAGTTATCAACCCAATAACTTTTGCTTCCAAACCAAGGAAGTCAAGTACCCAGATACATAAGCTATCTCTGAAAAAGAAAGAAAAAGGACTTCACATCTAAGTACAAGTTCCAAAGTACATCATTCCCCATTATTTGTGGGTTCCCTATTTGCAAATTCACCTGTTGTTACAATTAATTTATAACCCCAAACTCAGTATTTGGGGCATTCTGTGGTCATTTGCAGACATTTGAGTCACCTGAGGTGCACATTCCCAGCTGATGTTGAACAAGGCAACACTCCCTCTGCCTTCTTGTTTCAACTCTCATGAAGAAGTGTCCTTTTTGTGGTTTATTTAGTTTCCCATTTTTCACATTTTTGTATGTTTTTTCTTGGTGATTTCATTTTTTAAAATTGCCCCCAAATGTATTGCTGAAGTGCTGTCCAATGTCCCTAAGCACACAAAGGCCCTGATGAACCTTATGGAGAAATGACCGTTAGAGAAGCTCCCTTCAGGCACAAGTTGTAATGCTGTTGGTTGTGAGTTCAATGCTAATGAGTCCACAATACATATTAAATAAGGAGTCTTTAAACAGAAACACACTAAAAATAAAGTTAAACATATTGATCAGTTGGTAAAAATGTGACCAGAAGCTCATAGGAATCTAACCATGTATTTTCCTGAGGAGCGATGTTTCAGCATTTGCTGATTCAGTCAGTGTTCACGGTGACTTTGTAGAACATAACTACCACACATAATGAGAATCGACTGTACATTGTTTCCTTAGTTTTACTGTTGGAGATAAAGCTGCTTTTTCTGCTGAAATAAAAGTTCATCTGAAGGAGATAATCAAACCACCAGTGACTTGTTTCAGTGTCATGGTCTGTGTTGCATGGGACATTAGTGACTTGACTCTCTCCCTGGAGAGCTGGGTATGGGATTGCTGTACTTGGTGTTAGTGGCACACCCGTGTTGATGGAGAAAAGTAGACTACAGAGGGAAGTACACAGGTTCATAGAAATACTGCATTGAATCTAATATGGTGATGGAAGATGTGACTTCATGTTACAAAGGGCATTATAAACTCTGACCCAGTAAATCCTCCTTCTAGGAATCTGTCCTAAGGAAATAAACCAAATCCAGACAGATTTATGCACAAAGATCTTTTTGTTTAGACTTGCTTGTTATAGAAGAATTGGAAACGACGCATGCCCAGAAGTAAAAGAATGGTTATATAAAGTAGGGAGCATCTCTTTAATTGTATATGATGCTGTACGTGAAAATGTTATAAGAGTTGATAAGCTATGGGTAAAGTGTTAGTGGTATAATATATAAAGAAAAAGCTGCATTCAAAATTGAATATGCATGTGACCTTAGTTTTTACCTCCAAATAATACATAAGGAAAACCCAGAAAGAAATATAAAAAAATAATAGCAGTGAGTTCCTCTGGTGGTAGGAATTGTGACCATTAACTTAGACAAATCATGTGTAATTTTAGCTACGGAAGCTGAAGGAGATGTGCCAGAGCTTTATCATCAAAGAAAAGGAGAAATAGCAAGATGCTGGATCAAATATTGTTTGACTCTCCTGCAGAATGCCCAGCTGTCCATGCAGGTAATGCTGTTTCTTTCTTAAATAAGCAGGATGTAAGTAAAAGCTTAAAATGGGAATTAATGCTCATTGAGCTCACTGCATGTTTATTATGCAAGGCATGCAGAATGCTCTCAAATATTTTTGCTCTCCCATCTCTACCTTTTAGAATCTTAGTTGTTCAAGGTTCATCTCAAATACCACTTCTTCCTTAGAGACTCTTCTTTGGATAGAATATAAATTCCTTGAGAGGTGGGGGCTGCATCATATTCATATTATCATTATCTCCAGGCATAGTAGGTTCTCAACAAATTAATTGTTCAGTGGATAATTCCTCATACCTTACAGATAACATTTTCCTCCTTTAAATTCCATGGAACTTTCCTTGCCCTTCATAAGTCACTTAGATTTTGCTTTGTATTATCTCTGTTCATATTCTTATCTTATTCCTTCACCACTTTTTAGACTATAAGCAATTTGAGGGTAGGAAACAATTCTTACTAACCTTAAATACTTTATATAGTATATAAGTGTATTTATATGTATTTTTATAAAAAATATATATCTGGAAACAGCCCTGGCAGTTTATAGCTCTATGTTTATGACAATTTACTCTTAAACTTTATCTCAATTTTCTCACAAAGGAGATGGTGATAATAATAGTACTTAGGGCACCTGGGTGACTCAGTCGGTTAAGCATTTGACTTTGGCTCAGGTCATGATATCATGGTTTGTGAGTTTGAGCCCCGTATGGGGCCCTGTGCTGACAGCTCAGAGCCTGGAGCCTGCTTCAAATTCTGTGTCTCCCTTCTCTCCTTGCCCCTCCCCTGCTCACACTCTGTCTCTCGCAAAGATAAATAAACATCAAAAAAATTTTTTAAATAATGGTACTTGCTTAATAGTGTTATCAGAGTTAAATTAATATATATGCAAAGGACTTAGAAAGGTGCCCTAGGCATACTAAGTCTTCAATAAATGTTTAAAAAAATTTTTTTAACACTTATTTATTTTTGAGAGACAAAGCACAAGTGGGAGAGGGGAAGAGACAGAGAAGGAGACACAGAATCTGAAGCAGACTCCAGATTCACAACCGCGGGGCTCGAACTCACAAACTGCGAGATCATGGCCTGAGCTGAAGTCAAATGCTTAACCAACTGAGGCACCCCAATAAGTCCTCAGTAAATGTTAATGGTTATCATCATTATTGCTACTTCATACTGCATCCTAGTTTCTAACCACTAAGCAATATACTATGTGTAGATAACATAGAAGGCTTTCCTGGAGGAGTTATGCTTATTTTATTTGCACGCATGCATTAAAGTTCAGTAAGTTTTACTAGCATAAATATAGAACCTATGAAACCACTAGACAAAATAAAACTAAACAAACCACAAAACCCCAGAAGCGTATGTCGTGCAAAGATGAGAGCATTTTAGAGGTAGAGGGTAAAGTTGAGGCATATTTGGGAAAGAAAGGAAGTAGGGAGAACTGGGAGTTTTTCTTCTAGAGAAGTTGGAGCCAGAAAGAGCTGTCAGCTTCTTCTGCTCAGAAAGTGACCTAGAAAACATATAAAGAAGCAAAGCAGCCTGAAAGCAAGGAAGTAAATACAATTTTGGAGACTTAGGGTTTGCATATGAAGTAATTGTGTCAGGCAAAATAGACTCATTTAACTCAGACCCTTCATTTAGTTGATATTTTCCATACTGGACACTAGAACTTTCACGTGCTTGCTTTAATCAAATAGTTGCCAGCTATTAAATTACTCAGATTTTCCTTAATTTCATCTTTTGATCATCTATTTACCTGAAAAATATTCTTCAATCCAAGCTTATGACCTACACAAATTTATTTATGCCAGCTCTATGCTAGTCATTGTCGTCTGATGAAGAATAGATCTGGGTTTTTACTTCATGTAAAAGTGCAACTTTGAGAAGTCCACAGAGGAGATACACATGATGGAAGACATATAGGAGGAAGTAACATTTGAAGGAAGCTCTGGGAATGAGTGGGAATTAGCTAGACTGGAGAAAAGAAGGCACAGCATTCCAGCCAGCGGAAACAGCATGTTCTGTGCAGGGAGCATGGAATTAGATGGATGGAACAAAGGCCTGTGAGCCTGGAGCAGAGTGAGAGAGCAGGTGATATAAACAGAGTCAGAAAAGGGCTGGAATGAGCCGGGCCTTTGAGGACTGAAGGCATGAAGGGTTTTGGAATGATGACTTAGGTAGCAGAATGGAGAATAAATTGGGAAGCAACAGTGGAGGGAGGAGATCAGTTAGAAGACCACTGGAACAGTCCAGGTGATCTAGGATGGTGGCAGAAGAGACAGAAGAGGAAGGAGTGGATCCCAGAGGTGTTTAGGGAGCAAAATATAAAGGACTTGGTGGTAGGTTGAATGTGCAGGACAGGGAAGAGCAGAGGGACATCTCAAGGATGATTCCTAGGTTGTTGGCTGTCCAGGTTGATGAGGCTTCTTCACTAAAACAGCACTAGAGTGGGAAACTGCTGAGCAAGGAGTTCTGTTGTGGGCGTCCTGCGGATGTGGGGCCTCTGACTGTTCTTAGAGGAGAGGTCAGACAGGGAACTGCAGTTATGCGCCTGGAGCTTGAGAAGCGGTGTGGGCCGGAGCCATACGCTCGTGAGTCATCCTCCCACGGATGACAGTTGCAGCCACGAGTATGCAGAGGCACCTGTAGAGCAGCGCTGTCCAGTAGAAATAGAGGGCCAGCCATGTATTTTCAACTTTTTAAAAAAGTTTACTTATTTATTTTGAGAGAGAGAGAGAACAGGGGAGGGGAAGAGAGAGAAGGAGAGAGAGAATCCAGAGCAAGCTCTGTGCTGTCAGCACAGAGCCTGCCCCGAGGCTCAAACTCACAAACTATGAGATCAAGAACTAAGCCAAAACCAGGAATCAGACGCTTAAGCAATGGGGCCACCCAAGCACCCCTGTAATTTTTAATTTTCTAATAGCCACGTTAGAAAAGAAAAGAAGGTGAATTAATTTTATTCTCTTTAAGCCCAGAGTATTAACAAAAATGTTATTTCTGTAAGTCATCAGTATTAAATTAAAGAGACTTAAAATCATTTGTGTATTAAGTCTTAGAAATTGAGTGTATATTTTATATATCCAGCCCACATCTCAGTTTGAACTTTCCACGTTTCCAGTGCCCAGCATTCATCCAAATGTGGCCAGTGGCTACTGTTTCAAACAGTGCAGATCTGGAGACAATGTTGAGCGGAAGGAAGAAAGGGCTTAGGGGGTTGAGCACAGAAGAATCTGATGTTCAGTTTTATTGTCCAGGAAGAGGAGGATGAACTTAGTCTGTTTTGTAAACCATTTAACCTTTTTTTCCTTTTTTTTACCCTGATTAGGGGAGATAACTTTAACTATGATGGTAGATTAAACTGTATCTTCACTTTAGTGTCTCTGAGACCTAGAACATTTCTCTATATTTCACTAGATGACTTCTAGCATAAACATCATATCATTAATCTTAATGGTATCACTGTGAAATATTAAAAAAAATTTTGTTAGTGTTTATTTTTGAAAGAGAGACAGAGACAGTGTGAGTGGGGGAGGGTCAGAGAGAGAGGGACACACAGAATCTGAAGCAGGCTCCATGCTCTGAGCTGTCAGCACAGAGCCCGATGTGGGGTTTGAACTCACAAACTGTGAGATCATGACCCGAGCTGAAGTTGGACGCATAACTAACTGAGCCTGAGCCACCCAGGCGCCCCTCTGAAATATTTTAGAATATAGATTATAGTCTTACATGTGTATAATGTTTCAGAGTCTCTAAAGTTCTTTTATATGCATTTGTCTTACCTGAAGGAGAAACTATAAATAAGCTTTAGTTCTCCAAAAAGGAAAGTTATATATAAGCAGCTTAATTTATTTAAATAATTTTTCCTATTTCTTACATTTAAAAATTTTTACCACTTTAACCATTTTTTAAGTTTATTAATTTATTTTGAGAGAGACAGAGTGAGTCAGGGGAGTCAGAGACAGAGAATCCCAAGCAGACTCCATGCTGCCAGAGCAGAGCCTGACACAGTGCTCAGACTCAGGAAACTGTGAGATCATGACCTGAGGTCTAACCAAGAGTTGGACGCTTAACCAACTGACCCACCCTGGTGCCCCTATTTCTTACTTTTTTTTTTTTTTAAATATTTTTATTTATCTCTAGGAGAGAGAGAGACAGCGTGAGCAGGGGAGGGTCAGAGAGAGAGGGAGTCACAGACTCTGAAACAGGCTCCAGGCTCTGAGCTGGCAGTCAGCACAGAGCCCGACGCGGGGCTCGAACCCACGAACTGCGAGATCATGACCTAAGCGAAAGTCGGACGCTTAACCGACTAAGCCACCCAGGCGCCCCGCTATTTCTTACATTTTTAATACATTGAAATATAATTAGAAGAAAGAAGTTTTAAAAGGTGTTTAAGATTATAGTACCTCCCAGGATGCCTGGGTGGCTTAGTTGGTTAAGGATCCAACTCTTGATTTTAGCCCAGGTTATGATCTCACAGTTTGTGAGTTCAAGCCCGGACTCAGGCTCTATTCCGACAGCACGGAACCTTGCTTAGAGGAGTTCTCTCTTCCGTATCTCTCTGCCCCATGTGCATGTGTGCTCTCTCTCTCTCTCTCTCTCTCTAAATAACATTAAAAAAAAGAAAAAGATTATAGTACCTCCCGTTAGGTATAGTACCTCCCAGCTGGAAGAGGGCTTTCTTTTCTTTACTCTTAAGTTTGCTGTATCATTTGACAGCAGGAGATCAGTGTCCTACGTAACCATAATTTATGTTTTTGTTTCAGGACAACATAGGAGAGCTTGATCTTGATAAACAGTCTGAACTTAGAGCTTTGAGGAAAAAGGAACTAGATGAGGAAGAAAGCGTGAGGAAAAAAGCCGTGCAGTTTGGAACCGGTGAGCTGTGTGATGCCATCTCTGCAGTGGAAGAGAAAGTGAGCTATTTGAGACCTTTAGATTTTGAAGAAGCCAGAGAACTTTTCTTATTGGGTCAACACTATGTCTTTGAGGCAAAAGAGTTCTTTCAGATTGATGGTTATGTCACTGACCATATTGAAGTTGTCCAAGACCACAGTGCTCTGTTTAAGGTGCTTGCATTCTTTGAAACTGATATGGAAAGACGGTGCAAGATGCATAAACGTAGAATAGCCATGTTAGAGCCCCTCATTGTAGACCTGAATCCACAGTATTACCTGTTGGTCAACAGACAGATTCAGTTTGAGATTGCACATGCTTACTATGATATGATGGATTTGAAGGTTGCCATTGCCGACAAGCTGAGGGATCCTGATTCGCACATTGTAAAGAAAATAAATAACCTTAATAAGTCAGCGCTGAAGTACTACCAGCTCTTCTTAGACTCCCTGAGAGACCCAAACAAAGTATTTCCTGAGCATATAGGGGAAGATGTTCTTCGCCCTGCCATGTTAGCTAAGTTTCGAGTTGCCCGTCTCTATGGCAAAATCATCACTGCAGATCCCAAGAAAGAGCTAGAAAATTTGGCAACATCACTGGAACATTACAAATTTATTGTTGATTACTGTGAAAAGCACCCCGAGGCTGCCCAGGAAATAGAAGTGGAGCTAGAACTTAGTAAAGAGATGGTGAGCCTTCTTCCAACAAAAATGGAGAGATTCAGAACCAAGATGGCCCTGACTTAATAATCCTTGTTATTAATGAAAGAAAATGTGCAATATTAAAGAGAGTTTCTCCCTTAGTCAAATGGCCCAATTCCATTGTGATGTTTACCTTTCTAGCCAGGTGAGTGCAGTTTGAGCTTGAGATAAGAGACCAATTGAGTCTTTGCTAAGACCTTAATCAACATAGAGATAATAATTTATACCTAATTATGTAAATTGCCTTGTTAAGGTGATGTGTGATTGGTATGTTAGATTGCTTATTTCCTATTTAAGTAGAAACCTTTCTGCCTCAGTTTTCTAAAGGTAGGGTCTTTGTTGGCTAGTACTTGATAGATTTATTAAGAAGAAAAATTCTGGAGTTGCATATCTGGTAGACAAGCCTGTTAATTGAAAAGTAACTTCCTGTAGTTATTCTTCCTCAAATATTTACTTTCCTAATTCCCAGAGAAATTTTTCCTTTTCTGAAAACATAAAAAACTAAGTTATATTGTTGTAAGGTACTGTAAAGTAGTTTGTCTCATTTATAGAGGGAAAAGGCCTTGTTGGAACTATAATAAATTGACCTGTTTTACTAATAAAAGCTTCCATTTACTCTTTTGTTTTTCTTGCAAGGATTAGTTTTATTTTTGATACTTCAAAGGTATTCCTTTATTTGAAGCTGGAGAATAATATTTCTTTGGCGTCATTGCACAGTTAGAAAACATTAAAAATTTTATCCATTGAAGAAGTATTTGAGATCCTGTTTGTGCCAGAAAAATCTTACTGGTTGAATTTCTAATCAGAGCATTTTGGTATGTTTATAAACTTTTAAGCACTGTTAAAAAAAGATATGTACTGGGGCACCTGGGTGGCTTAGTCGGTTAAGCGTCCGACTTTCGCTTAGGTCATGATCTCGCGGTTCATGGGTTCGAGCCCCGCGTCGGGCTCTGTGCTGACTGCCAGCTCAGAACCTGGAGCCTGTTTCAGTCTGTGACTCCCTCTCTCTCTGACCCTCCCCTGTTCACGCTGTCTCTCTCTCTCTCTCCTAGAAATTAAAAAAAAAAAATTAAAAAAAAAAGATATGTACTTCAAAATAACATTGATTATATGTGTTAGTCATTCCAAGAAATGCAGAATTGAAACGGAGTCCCTATCCAGCATAAAAATCAAGATCAGTCTTAAGATTTGATACAGAGGATACCTCTGAATTTGCTTCAGAAAGCCTGGGACTCAGGCAACTCTAAGATTCTATAACATTTATATATGTGTGATAAACACCTCGGCTTTTCCTCTGAGGTCAAATTGTCAGGGGGAAAAAATCTGAGTTTAAAAGCAATGTGTAACTCACTCAATATTTAATATTTATTATTAAATGTCTCCTGTGGGTCAGCTACTGTTCTCACTTTTCTGAGCAGAAAGGATACAGTGATGAACAAGAGAAACAAGGCCCTGCTCTCATGGAGCAAGTAAATAAGCAAAATGATTTCAGGTCATGAGTGCTATTTTTTTTCCATGATTTTTTAAAATTTAATTTATTTTTTAAATTTACATACAAGTTAGTTAGCATATGGTGCAACAATGATTTCAGGAGTAGATTTCTTACTGCCCCTTCCCCATTTAGCCCATCCCCCCTCCCAGAGCCCCTCTAGTCACCCTCTGTTCTCCATATTTTAGAGTCTCTTATGTTTTTGTCCCCATTCCTGTTCTTATATTATTTTTGATTCCCTTCCCTTTGGTTCATCTGTTTTGTATCTTACAGTCCTCATATGAGTGAACTTATATATTTGTCTTTCTCTGACTGACTAATTTCACTTAGCATAATACCCTCTAGTTCCATCCACGTGGTTGGAAATGGTAAGATTTCATTCTTTTTGATTGCTGAGTAAGACTCCATTGTGTGTGTGTGTGTGTGTGTGTGTGTGTGTGTGTGTGTATTAT
>NW_027532406.1:6629319-6672593 GCF_008692635.1 Crocuta crocuta | reverse complement strand
TGTATTATATAGTATATATATATATATAATATAGTGTATATAATAATTATATAGTATATATATATAGTATATATATAATATACACACACCACATCTTTATCCATTCATCCATTAATGCCACTAATGGGCATTTGGGCTCTTTCCATACTTTGGCTATTGTTGATAGTACTGCTATAAACATTGGGGTGCATGTGCCCCTTCAAAACAGCACACCTGTATCCCTTGGATAAATACCTAGTAGTGCAATCGCTTGGTCATAGGGTAGTTCTATTTTTAATTTTTTTAGGAACCTCCATACTGTTTTCCAGAGTGGCTGCACCAGTTTGCATTCCCAAGGTCATGAGTGCTATTAAGGAAGAAACTAAAGTGATGTGGTAAACATTTAATGAGAAGGGGTGCCTATTTTAGCTATAGAAATCTGGAAAATCCTCTGAATATGTGGAAGGTGACATTAAGAACTATGGGGGGAAAAGACAGTAAAGATTCTTTGGTAGAAAGAATGTACGCCCTTAGGTTGGAACAAATTTAGGAAAGGATTTGGGAAAAGACAGTGTGGTTAGAACAGATGGGAGTTGTGGAGTGAGATGGAGTGGGGCAGGGATAGAGAATCCAAATAGAGAAGGTTTTGTAGAGGAGGAGTTTGAATTTTATTCTAGGTACAGGGGAAAACCTTTGTAGAATTTGAAAATGAAAGTGGCATGATCTGATTGGCATTTTTAAGAAACCACTCCTAGCTCCTAGGGAGGGAATAGATTGGAGGAGTAGAGGAGACACCAGAGGGGTAAGAGGGAGACAAGCTAGATTCTATTAAGATTAATCTCAGTGGTTTGGACTAGGGTGATAGAGTAGGAATGGAGAGAAGTGGATAACTGTATTATGTACTTTGGAAATAGAGTCACAGGACATGCTAAAGTCATGAGGGGAAATGAAGAATCAAGAACCATATTAAGCTGAAGTGTGCAGGAGAAGCATGAT
Organism: Crocuta crocuta; assembly: GCF_008692635.1. Lineage (NCBI taxonomy): Eukaryota > Metazoa > Chordata > Mammalia > Carnivora > Hyaenidae > Crocuta > Crocuta crocuta. The sequence continues at coordinate 6,671,618 of NW_027532406.1, read as the reverse complement.
TTTAGGAGGCAGTGAGGGGTTGGAATTAAGAGTTCTGTTAAGGTCATATGGGTTTAGGATGTGAAGATGCTTGAGATGAAATGATTGCTAATAGTATTCCTTAATCAGACTCTAAAAGGAAAGTGAAAAGGATCAAGATGGGAGGGAGGGTTCTTGGGGGTAGTGACAATGACTGCACCTCAGCTCCTCTCCTTCTTCAACTCTCTTCCAAGAACTGATTCTAGAACAAATCCCCCTGTTATAAGCCTCTCTTGATTCAGCCGTTTTGCTACCAACCTTAATCAACTTTGTAACTTCATTGATCTAGTTATTCATTGTTTAACAAAGGCTGAGGTCTTTCTGTGCACTAGTCATTGTTTTAAGCTCTGAAAATATGGTCTATAAGACACAGCCCCTTAAGCCTTGATGACTTTTCTTCCACGCAACTATGTTATTCAACTTGAGTTCAAAAGATAAAACTCGGCGCCTCAGGTCATGATCTCGCAGTTCGTGGGTTCAAGCCCCACGTTGAGCTCTATGCTGACAGCTCAGAGCCTGGAGCCTGCTTTGGATTCTGTTTTTTCCTCTCTCTATGCGCCTTCCCTGCTCAAGCTCTCTCTCGCTCTCTCTCTCTCTCTCAAAAATAAACATTAAGAAAAATTTTTAAATAAAATTCAATTTTAACAGGCACTGGTCAAAATCAGTCTTTATCCTACTAGTCTTCCACATAGTCTACTGTTTGTCGTTTGCTGTATGCAATGACTGTTCATATTTTAAAACTGTCTTTGGTTATCAGCAGGAAAGCTGACTGGCTGTTTTGCGATCCTGCGTTCTGTACACATAGCCTCCTATACAAACTGCTTTTCCGGAGCCTGCCTTCTCAAAGACAGCCATCCTCTGACATTGTGCTGCTTCCCTAGATTAATAGTTCTTAACTTTTTTGGTCTCAAGAGCCCTTCACATTGAATAAAATCATTGAGGATGTCAAAGAGCTTTTGTTTATATAGGTTATAACTTTCTATATTCATCTCACTTAAAATTCAAATTAAGAAAATTTTAATTGTTTATGTTAAAATGGCAATATACCCATTGGATTTAAACAAATTTTGGGGGCACCTGGGTGGCTCAGTCAGTTAAGCGGCTAACTCCTGATTTTGGCTCAGGTTATGATCTCATGGTTCGTGGGTTTGAGCCCTGCATCGGGTTCCGCGCTGGGAGTGCAGAGCCTGCTTAGGATTCTCTTTCTTCCTCTCTGCCCTTCCCCCTGCTCATGCTCTCTCTCTCTCTCGCTCTCAAAATAAATAAATAAAACTTAAAAAAATTAAAGAAATAAATTTTTATGAAAATAATTTTTTCCAAAAAAGTGGCATATTTTACATTTTCATAAATATCTTTTAATGTAGCTTAATAGAAAACAGGTCGATGCTCGTAATTAGCATGATAGAACAGGTCATGAAAGGAAAACTACATTTGTAAGTGAAAAAGGCAACATCTTTTTAAAAAATATTTACTTTCAGAGGAAGAGAGAGAGGGGAAGAGAGAATCCCAAGCATGCTCTGCACGCTGTGAGCATAGACCCCAACGCAGGGCTCTGTCTCACGAATCGCAAGATCATGACCTGAACCCAAATCAAGAGTTGGATGCTTGGGGCACCTGGGTGGCTCAGTCAGTTAAGTGTCTAACTTCGGCTCAGGTCATGATCTTGCTGTCTGTGGGTTCGAGCCCCACATCAGGCTCTGTGCTGATAGCTTAGAACCTGGAGCCTGCTCTGTGTCTCCCTCTCTCCCCCACCCCTGCTTGCACTCTCTCTCTCTCTTTCTCACTCTCAAAAAGTAAATAAACATTTAAAAAAAAGACTTGGGTGCTTAACCAACTGAGCCACCCAGGTGCCCCCAAAATGTAACATCTTATTATGACCTTAGTTTCAAGGGATCTTTTGCCCCACTAATAGATTCCCTAGACCTCGCTTTGAGAACTGCTCTAGGCTATTATTCTGTTGGACATAGTGCAGAGTGGATGCTGTTGAGGATTGGTTTAGGAAGCTATGTAATTGACTCTGGTGTCTGGTCTAGGTCTCATATCCAAAGAAAAAATGTAATTCCTTTATTAAATAGTACAGATTGGTTTTGGTCAAGTCTGGAGTCATGGCATTTTCATATCTTTGTTATTTCGTCACAGAATATATTGTATTCCTTAAGAATACTGGATTCTATAATACTGTTTAATCTGCTTGAATTCTGCCAAAGCTGTTTCATTGTTATTTTCATCCCTATTAGATGTCGCTAAAGGGTAGTAGAGGCTCTCACTTACCTAGACAGTTGGTTCATTATTCTAGGCTAAGTTTACAAAGTCTTACATGAAGTACTTATACCCAGAATCCTTAGCAGTGTTGGCAGCATGATAGAACTTGGGCTAGAGTCAGTGACCTATCAGAGCCATCAATTTGTTTCAGATAACCTTTTATTCCTCTTTTCCTCATCCCTGAAAGCAATTATTGGGGGCAAAGACTACATGCTAAATAAAAAATTATAGGGTTGGGGCACCTGGGTGGCTCAGTCAGTTGAGCGTCTAGACTTTGGCTCAGGTCATGATCTCATAGCTCAGCAGTTCAAACCCCACATTGGGTTCTGTGCTGACAGCTCAGAGCCTAGAGCCTACTTTAGATTCTGTGTCTCCCTCTCTCTCTGCCCCTCCCCCACTCATGCTCTGTCTCTTTCTCTGTCTCAAAAATAAATAAATATTTTTTAAAAATTGTGGGTTGGGTGCCTTGGTGGCTCAGTCAGTTAAGCATCCCACTTTAGCTCAGGTCATGATCTCATGGTTTGTGAGTTCAAGCCCCACATTGGGCTCTGCACTGTCAGTGCTTGGGATTCTCTCTCTCTGCCCCACTCCCATGGTGTCTGTCTGTCTGTCTCTCTCAAATAAACTTAAAAAAAAACTTTAAAATTTTTCATTTTTTGGACATAGAAGTCCTTTGCAATTGTCTTTTCAATCTTGCTAGATTTAGACAACTAATAAGATAAAGGCATCACTCATTCATTCACTTATTCAACATATTGAATATTGAATGCCTGCTATCAGAAGACTGCATGTTACCTGTCAGTCCTGAACAGTCATCTGAGAAGAACATCTGAGAAGAAAATTTATATGATTTTAGGATCTTCCAGACAGTCTAGGTTATGTTTTGGGGAAATCCTAGTTATTAAGCACAGGTGTTTTTTTTCCCCCCAGTGTAGTTAACATACAGTGTTATATTAGTTTTAGGTGTATAAAATAGTGATTCAACAATTCCGTACATTACTCAGTGCTCATCATGAAAAATCCCATCATCCATTTCACCCATCCCCCCAAATCTCTCCTCTGCTAACCATCAGTTGGTTCTCTATTGTTAAGAGTCCATTTCTTGGTTTGTCTCTTTTTCAATTTGTTTTCTTGTTTTGTTTCTTAAATTCTACATATGAGTGTGACTGAAATCATATGGCACTTGTCATTCTCTGACCAACTTTTTCTATTCAGCATTATACTATCCAGATCTAGTGAAGCTGTTGCAAATGGCAAGACTTCCCTCCCCCTTTTTTAAAAATTTTAAAGATTTTTTTAAAGATTTTAAAAATTATTTTTAAGTAACCTCTGCACCCAGTGTGGGGCTTGAATTCAAAATCCCAACATCAAGAGTCACATGCTCCACCAAATAAGCTAGCCAAGCTCTTAAGACCTAACCCTTTTTAATGGTTGAGTAATAGTCCATTAGATAGATAGATAGACAGATAGATAGATAGATAGATAGATAGATAGATANGAGCTGGCAGTCAGCACAGAGCCCGACGCGGGGCTCGAACCCACGAACCGCGAGATCATGACCTAAGCGAAAGTCGGACGCTTAACCGACTAAGCCACCCAGGCGCCCCTCACATCTTCTTTATCCAGTCATCAATGGATGGACACTTGGGCTGCTTCCATAACATGGCTCTTGTAAATAATGCTGCAGTAAACATAGGGGTGCTTATATCTTTTCAAATTCTTTTATATATATATATATATATAAAAAGGAGAGAGAGAGAGTGTGCACGCCTGTTCATGTGGGAGGGGCAGGGGGGAGAGAGAATCCCAAGCAGACTCTGCACTATCAGCACAGAGCCCAATGTGGGGGCTTAATCTCACGAACTGTGAGATCATGACCTGAGCCAATACCAAGAGTCAGATGCTTAACTGACTGAGCCACCCAGGTGCCCTGTCCCTCTTTCTGAATTCTTTAAGTAACTAACCAGTAGTGGAATAAGTGGCTCATATGGTAATTTTATTTTTAATTTTTTGAGGAACCTTCATACTCTTTTCTACAGGCTCTGCACTAGTTTGTATTCCCAACAGTGCACGAGGGCTCCTTTTTCTCCACATCCTCACCAACACTTGTTGTTTGTTGAGTTTTTTATTTTAGATTCTGACAGGTGTGAGGTGGTATATCTCATTGTGGTCTTGATTTGTATTTCCCTGATGATAAGTGATGTTGAGCATGGGAACAGGTTTGTTTAAATGCTTTGCTGTTATTCTCAGGGAGATTTCCTTTTCTTTTGCTGCTTCTCAGAGAAAGTTTCGTTTTTGTTTTGCTTTTTTTTCTTTTGTTTTGTTTTGTTTTTTAGAGAAAGTGTGAGTTTGAGTAGGGAATAGGGAGGAGGGAGAGACAAAGATTCTTAATCAAGCTCCACGCTCAGCACGGAAACCAACTCAAGGCTTGATCCCATGACCCTGAGATCATGACCTGAGCTGGAGTCAGGAGTTGGACACTCAACCGACTGAGCTACCCAGGTACCCCTCAGAGAAAGTTTTGCAATTGTCTGTAACTTAGTGGAGTTTTCTGGGTTACCTACATTGTGTTCGTCTCTGCTCCTCAGATCACAGTTTAAGGCAATGCTTTCAGTTTCTCTCAGAATCACATGAGAGGAAAGGCTTGAAATGAATTTTTCTTTTTTCTTTTTGACTGGAAAATAGACCTGTCCACATTTCAAATGCTGTTTGTTTTGTTCAACTAAATTTCTTCTTATCCTTGGGGGTTGGCCAACTTTCTGTAAAGGGCCAGACGGTAAACATTTTAGACTTTTTCGGTCAGAGTCTATCGCAGCTATTCAATTCTGCTGTAAAAGCAGCTGTAGACAGTACATAAATGAATAGCTGTAGCTGTGCTCTAATAAAACTTTACTCCTGAAAACAGGTGGCAACCAGATGGGCATGCTTTGCCAACACTTGCTTTTACTGATTTTCTTTTGGAGTTTCTTCATATCTTATATATAACATACCTATAAAAGCTAGTGTTACTGAGGACTATCTAATCTATTTCAGGTCCTCTAGTAAGCACTTTATATACATAATTTCATAAGATTGCCTCAAGAACTTTATGACACGGATACTATAACCCTCGTTTTACAGAATGTGAAACTGAGGCTTAGAGAGAGCTTTAGTGTCTTACTCAAGGTCCCATGGCTCTTAGGTGGCAGAGCTATTATTAAAGTAAGGTTAAGGGGCACCTGGGTGGCTTAGTCGGTTAAGCGTCCGACTTTTGCTTAGGTCATGATCTCGCGGTTCGTGGGTTCGAGCCCCGCGTCGGGCTCTGTGCTGACTGCCAGCTCAGAGCCTGGAGCCTGTTTCAGTCTGTGACTCCCTCTCTCTCTGACCCTCCCCTGCTCACGCTGTCTCTCTCTCTCCTAGAAATAAATAAAACATTAAAAAAATAAATAGAGGGAGAGAGAGAATCCCAACTAGGCTCTGCACCGTCAGCACAGAGCCTAATGTGGGGCTTGAACTCACAAACCGTGAGATCATGACCTGAGCCCAAATCAAGAGTCAGTCGGATGGTTATCTAACTGAGCCACCCTGGTGCCCCCAAAATAGAAAATTAAAAAAAAAAAATCTATATAGATGTAGCTACATATCTGATTTTCGATTAATCTGACTAACTTAATGGATTATCAGCAATTTTACTTGAAATGTAGTTGTCCATTCAAACAAAAACTGATAGTATTAGCAGCTTGTGAACTTTGTAAAACATATGAGTATTAACCTTACTTTATTTTATTTTTTAATTTATTATTATTATTTTTTAATTTCTAGGAGAGAGAGAGAGAGACAGCATGAGCAGGGGAGGGTCAGAGAGAGAGGGAGTCACAGACTGAAACAGGCTCCAGGCTCTGAGCTGGCAGTCAGCACAGAGCCCGACGCGGGGCTCGAACCCATGAACCGCGAGATCATGACCTAAGCAAAAGTCGGACGCTTAACCGACTAAGCCACCCAGGCGCCCCTCTCTCCCTCTCTTTATACCCCTCTCCCACTTGTGCTCCCTTTCTAAATAAATAAATAAACTTTTAAAAAGGCATAAAAATTCTCTATTATAGCAAAGTAGCTGTTACGGTATTTCCAAACTTTTTAGAACTACCCACATTGCATGTCTGTTTTCAATGATCACAATCAGTTACTAGTGATGAGATATGAAGAGAGAAAACTCAAGTATTTCAGGGCAACAATATTTTCAAAACGTCCTAGTTGATGTAGATGTATTCATATTGTAGGTGGCAGTACATAAATGGGCCTTCAGTCATTTTGCATTCCAGAGACATGTAATCTTCTTAGGGAGAAAAAAAAATCAATTGGGGGCCATAATATCTGTTCAAATTGTTTTTATTATGACTTCTTTTTATTATTGGTCTTTGATAAAAGCTAGAATGGGAAGAAATTCAAGAAGGCAGCCAGGAACTATGTGTCAGGGATGAATCCCAGAAAAAGTATAGCTCTCGTAAACTCTCATCTAGGTAACCCATACAATCCATGTAATCCAACCAGACTGTAAGCCAGTAACTTCTTTCTCAAGAAAGGTCATGACCCGGGACACCTGGGTGGCTCAGTCGGTTAAGCATTCGACTTCAGCTCAGGTCATGATCTCACAGTTCGTGGGTTCGAGCCCCACTTTGGGCTCTGTCCTGGCAGCCAGCTCAGAGACTGGCGCCTGTTTCAGATTCTATCTCTCCCTCTCTCTTTTACCCTCCCCTGCTCATGCTGTCTCTCTCACTCTCTCAGAAATAAATAAAACATTAAAAAAAAAAAAGGTCATGACCTAATATTAATTTTTCATCTACAGGAGGTGACAAGAACATGCTCTGTGTGAAAATAGGGTTCAGAATCATACTTAAGAAAACCAAAAAACCAGGGCACAAGGCTGGTTCAGTCAGTGAAGTACGTGACTCTTGATCTCAGGGTTGTAGGTTTGAGGCCCACGTTGGATGTAGAGATTACTTAAAAATAAAATCTTAAAAAAAAAGGAAGAAAGAAAACCAAAGAACCTACTGGATAAAAATGAGTTTTTGAGTCTGACATGACCCATGGCAGCACCAGCTATCAGCAGAGCTCTTTCCCCCCACTTCCTTCTGAATTATCTCACTCACTTTTTCTCCACTGGTTATCTTAATCACTTCGCCTTTCCTGTTAACATCCTCACTCAGGTTTGGTTATCAGGAGACTCATCACCCTTGAAAGTCCTCTGTAATCTCATTTGGATGATTCATCATGCTTTTAATTTTCATCCAAAACCTATTGTTTGGACACTAAGAAAATGGTACAGTCATGTAAAGAATTGTAAAAATGAGAAGAGAATAATCTCAATCTCTGCTGATTATGCAAAACTGTAGGAAGGCTTTATGTTAAGAACTTATTGTCCTTTTGACTCAAGAGTTTTAAACTCTGCTTCTGAATATTTACTCATTCATATGTTTTTCTGTGCATGGAGGCCATAAAATCTCATTATCTTAAAAACAAGGAGAAGTGACTCCCAAGTTCCTCTGGAAGAATAGCTTAAGTTTCACTCGAGGATGTGCCAGAGAGTTCTTCTTTTTTTTTTTTTAAGTTTATTTATTTATTTTGAGAGAGCATGAGAGCAGGGGGAGGGGCAGAGAGAGAGGGAGAGAGCATCTCAAGCAGGCTCCGCACTAACAGTGCACAGCTTAACGTGGGGCTTGATCTCATGAACCTTGAGATCATGACCTGAGCCTTGAGATCATGACCTGGACACTTAACCAACTGAGCCACCGAGGCACCCCTGTGCCAGAGTGTTCTAAATTGTAATTAATTCTATGGGCCTGCTTTTACCTTTTTAATTTGAAAATATGCATTTATCTTATCACATGAAGTCAATAGAGAGAGTATACCAAATATAGAAGGTATGTTTGGAATGATCTGACCTGATATATGATCATGCTTTATAAATAAAAGTCCTTTGGGATTCCTTGGGGTGCTTAGAGAACTAGGCAGACACCCTCCAGGGCAGCTGATAAGGTAGGAGAGGCCTAGGTGACTACTGTTCAAAAGAGATGGTACTAAGCTGCCAGAGACAAAATAAATAGGTTTCAAATATGAGCTCCATATTCAAGTACTGATTGCTAATTAAGCAGCTCTCACATGGGCAGCTGTATTGTTCCGGGTCAGCAGCAGGAATTTATTATTTAATGATAGTCAATCACTGTTGAATAATTGGAATCATTATACTTAAGATGGCATTTTTAATAACAGATTGTATTAGCAGAAGCTGTAGAGCAGTGTTTCCTAAAGTCCCAGGACCACCTACATTAGAATTATTCATAGGTATTTAGTAAAATGCAGATTCCCAGGCTAGTCTAGCCCAGAGCTAATCTGAAACTCTGGGGGTGGGACCCAGGAATTTACATTTTAATAGAACCCCATGTGACTCTTAGGTTCAGTAAATGCAAGAACCTGTGCTCTTAGAATTAAGAGAAGGTAGAGCTAGAGTGTGCTGGAGCAGCTTTTCAGGAAAAAGCATCCAGAACCAGAAAGTTATTTGGTTCCCAAGGAGAACCCAGCCTGGGGACAGACGGACAAAATGAGCATTCCCAGCAGTTTTAGGTGGCCAAGAAGCTGCAACTCTCTCTTCCCAATTCCTGAGCACATCCCTACACTAGGAGAATTCTGCTGGGTGCATGCCAGTGATGCATCAAAACTGCTAGCCATGGCTGTAGGTCTCTCAGGGCCCAAGGGGAAGCCTGCTAGATGAGAGTCAGGGACTTTCTAATGACCCTTGAAGAATACTCTCAAATGCCTCTAAAGAAGTGAAGAAAAGGAAAGGAAAGGTTATTTGGCAAGCAGCAATTCTTGGAAGACTTGAATAGAAATACCCAAATGGTTCTTCCAGTGGTGTGATACTAGCTATTCTGCATATAGAGCCAGGACTGTCTCTTGAGAAACTGACAAGTTTAGGGTGAAACAGATACACAGATTACTTCACTCTCATACCCTAAGAAAGACTGTGTTCTGGTGACTTCTTGTTAAAGGGAAAATTGAGTGCCTGCTTATGAGGATGCAATCCTTTCTCCAATAGTAGGCAGTGTGGCTTTTCCCTTGGGAAACCCCCAACTTGCAGAATGGAGACATAGGTTTGTAACTTGGACCTGCCATTCGTACCTTTTTTTTTTTAATTTTTTTTTAATGTTTTATTTATCTCTGTGAGAGAGAGAGAAACACCGTGAGCAGGGGAGGGTCAGAGCGAGAGGGAGTTACAGATTCTGAAACAGGCTCCAGGCTCTGAGCTGGCAGCACAGAGCCCGACGCGGGGCTCAAACCCACGAACCGCGAGATCATGATCTAAGCAAAAGTCGGATGCTTAACTGACTAAGCCACCCAGGCGGCCCCCCCCTTTTTTTTTTTTTTGAGCGGAGGAGAGTCACATGCCAGGTGGATGAGAGCTTAGTACATGGTGAATGAGAAAAATACAATCATCCCCTCATATTTCTGTAGCCAGGCAGTCCAAGACACCAATATACACACATACAGTCACATGCTGACCATATAATCCAATATACCAATATATGCATATGTGGTATATGGTGGACTTAGCCTTTGACCAGAACTCTAGGGACCTCCATTCTGCTAAGCCCAATGGAAACTTTTCAGTCCTCATCACTCCTGACTTCTTGATAGTATAGCATTTGACAGCCTGACGTTCCCTCCTTAAAACACTTCTGTCCCCATCCTTCCACAACACTGCACTACTTGTATCTTGCCAGCCATTTCTTGTGTTTTCTTTAATGACTTTTTAAATATCTTTCCTCAATATGATGACACTTAGGGTTTGACCTAGGTTCTCAGTCTCTCCAGGCTCCCTGGGGCAATATCATCCATTCTTAAGATACTGCCATCACCAATGTGTAGTGCTTAGTCTTTTTAGTTCACTTATTGCCAAATGTTACTTACACTCACACACAATTGCATTCATTTCCTTTAAAAAAAGTTATTTTTTCTTTTTTAAGTTTTTTGTTAAATCACAGCTAGCAAACATTCAGTACAATATTAATTTCAGGTGCAGAATTCAGTGATTCATCACTTACATACAACACCCATTATTCATCGCAGGTGTCCTCCTTCATACTTGTCACCCATTTAACCCATCCCCCACCCACCTCCCCTCTGGTAATCATCCATTTGTTCTCTATAGTTAAGAGTCTGTTTCTTGGTTTGCTTCTCACCTTTAACCCCTGCTATGTTCTTTGTTTTGTTTCTTTAATTTCACATATGAGTGAAATCATGTGGTATTTGTCTTTCTCTGACTTATTCACTTAGCATAATACTCTCTAGTTCCATCCACATCATTCAAAATGAAAAGATTTCCCTCTCTCTCTCTTTTTTTTTTTTTTTTTGCACATTTGGGCTTTTTCCATAATTTGGCTCTTGTTGATAGTGCTGCTATCGTATCCCTTCAAATTAGGATTTTAAAAGTTATTTTAAATACTATCTTAAAAAATCAGTTTTTAGAAATATGCTTGGACACCTGGGTGACTCAGTTGGTTGAGCATCCAACTCTTGATTTCAGCTCAGGTCATGATCTCAAGCCCCTATGTTGGACTCCGTGCTGATAGGTTGGAGCCTGCTTGGGATTCTTTCTCTCTCCCTCTCTCTGCCCCTTCCCCACTTGCTCTCTCTTTCGGAAGGGAAGGGAAGGGAAGGGGAGAAAAGAAAAGAAAAGAAAAGAAATATGCTTAATTTAAAAAATAGTTTCAAGGAGTTTAAAATGAAAAGTAGTCCCTGGTGCCGTCCTTGCCCACACAACACCCTTAACCACTCCCAAGAGAGAACCTGCCTTTTGGTGGCTACTCAGATATGTGGTAATAAAACCTTCATATCTCTATTTCTTGGTTTATCAATTTACAACATTATCTATTGGCTTATTCCAATGACAGTAAAGAATTTAGCTCACAGCACCTACTGCCCCTCCTCACCTCCTTAATAATCTCTCAATATTAACACTTTTTTGGTTAAACTGTGTATGTATTGCAGGTGTACTTTGGAAATATTGTGGGTTTGGTTCTAGACCATCACAATAAAGTGAATGTGGCAATAAAGTGAGCCAAATGGATTTTTTGGTTTCTTAGTACAGTATAAAAGTCATGTTTATACTATCCTGTAGTCAATTAAGTGTGCAGTAGCATTATATCTAAAAAAGAAAACACAAACAACCCGCCTCCCCCCAGACTCCAGTGTCCACACCTTAATTAAAAAATACTTTATTGCTGAGGTGTCTGGGTGGCTCAGTGAGCTGAGCATCTGGCTTTGGCTTAGGTCATGATCTCCCAGTTCATGGGTTTAAGCCCTGCATTGGGCTCTCTCCTGTTAGTATGGAGCCCACTTTGGATCCTTCGTCCCCTCTCTCTCTGCCCCTCCCCAGCTCATGCTCTCTCTCTCCCCAGAATAAACATTAAGAAAATGCTTTATTGCTAAAAAAAAAAAAAAAAAAAAAAAAATTTGACCATCATTTGAGCTTTCATCGAGTTGTAATCTTTTTCCCAGTGGAGGGTCTTGCCTCAATGTCAATGGCTGCTGACTGATCAGGGTGGTGGTTGCCACATTGATTGACTTCCTTTAATGGATGATTTCTCTGTAGCATGTGATGCTATTGGATAGCATTTTATCCACAAAGAACTTCTTTCAAAATTGGAGTCAGTTCTTTCAAACTCTACCTAGTGTGGGACCTAAAACCATAAAACTTTTAGAAGAAAACAGAGGCAATAATCTCTTGGACATCAGCCTTAGCAACATTTTTCTCGATAGGTCTCCTCAGGCAAGGGGGAAGAAAGCAAAATAAACTATTGGGACTATACCAAAATAAAAAGCTTTTACACAGCAAAGGAAATCAACAAAATGAAAGGGCAACCTCCTGCTGAGTGGGAGAAATTCTCCGCAAATGATACGTCTGATAAAGTGTTAACATCTGAAATATAGAGAGGATTTACGTAACACTAAAAAAGCAAATAATCCAATTAAAAACAGGCAGAGGACCTGAACAGACATTTTCCTAAGATGACATACAGATGGCCAATAGACACATGAAAAGATGCTCTACATCACGAATCATCAGGGAAATGTAAATCAAACCACAGTGAGATATCACCTCACACCTGTCAGGATGGCTAGTATCAAAAAGACAAGAAATAACAAGTGTTGGCAAGGATGGAGAAAAAGGAACCCTTGTGCACTGTTGTGGGAATGCAAATTGGTGCAGCCACTGTGGAAAACAGTATGGAGGTTCCTCAAAAAGTTAAAAATAGAAATACCATACAATCCATTAATTCCACTACTAGGTATTTATCCAAAGAAAACAAAAACATTAATTTGAAAGGATAAATGCACTCCTATGTTCATTGCAGCATTATTTACAATAGCCAAGATATGGAAGCAACCTAAGTGTCCATTAATAGAGAAATGAATAAAGAATATGTGGTATGTGTGTATATACACACACATACAATAGAATATTATTCAACCATAAAAAGAATGCAATCTTGCCATATGTAACATGGGTGAAACTAGAGGTATTTTGCTAAGTGAAATACATCAGAGAAAGACAAATACCATATGATTTCACTTAAATATAGGATCTAAAAACCAAAACAAATGAACAATAATAACAACAACAAAAGCAGAAACAGACTCATAAATACAGAAAACAAACTGATGGTTGCCAGAGGGAAGAGGGTGTTTAAGGGGATGGCCAAAATGGGGGAAGGGGAGTGAGAGGCAGAGGCATCCAGATATGGAATGAATAAGCTGGGGATGAAAGGTACAGCATAGGGAACATAGTCAATGGTATGACAGTGCTGTATGGTGACAGGTGGCAGCTACACTTGTGGGGAGCACAGCATGATGTATAAACTTGTCAAATCACCGTTTTATGTACCTGAAAGTAATGTAACATTGTGTGTCGACTGTACTTCAAAAACAAGACAAAACAAATCCCCAGAACATTGCCAGCACCTGAGGAGCCTGCCTTGTCTCCCTGTGGGTCAATAATTCCCTAACAGTACACATATTTTTCATTTTAAGATATTGCCATATTATTCTCCCCAAGAGTTGTAGCAATTCATGTTCCCACGAGTAACACACAAATATATCCATTTCCCCGCACCCTCTCCGTTAGATGTCGGTTTTTGCAGCTTTTTGATGATCTGATGGATGAAAATGGGATCTCAGTGTTATATTTGAATTTTTCTGACTAAGCTGTGAGATGGAGCACTCAGCACAAGCTCTTAACCCTACAGATGGGAAAAACAAGGCCCAGAGAAGAGCACCGATCCTCCCAAGTCACTTTAACTTAGGCTTCATTTCTGTGGTTAGTGGTGTCATGGGACTCAGGAAGAATCTCAAATCACTCCCTGGTTTGCAAAGTTCCCTAAGCATTCATCATTCTAGCTCTAGAGGTATGGGAAAAGCAGGACACACACATACCTCATTTTACTCTGCTGGGCCTGGAAGAAAACACTGTTTTGGTCAAACTTCCTGTAATTTTGTAGACATGGCTCAAGGGCCGGTTTGGGGCACAGAGGAGCTTGGTCTCCACAGAGATCGCTAGGCTGGTCTGAGCCTCGTGTGGAGCTGCCTGGGCTGTTGTGTCACCACGTGGAGAAACTACCTTCCTAGGAGGAAAGCAGAGCCCAAAGAAGCAGTTAGATTCCTGATGGTGATGATGACATCTGAACCCAACTGTGCCTGAAGCCCCAACTCACGCAACAAATTGCCTCTCATGCTTAGATCAAGTATCCATCATCTTTTAAATTGAGAAGAGTGCAGACTTAAAAAAGAAAAGAAAAGAAAAGAAAAGGACTCCTTATGCCATGCCCATGGAGGAGGAAGACATCAACTCTCAGTCACAAACCTATCTGAGCTACCAATCTGTTCTCCCTAAGCTTCTCAGTCCTGGTGCCCAGCTTGAATGAGATATGTTATCACTATGCACATGCAGCTCACATGAAGCCAACTATGTATGGCAATTCGATTTAATAGAAAATATAAATTGGAAGTTATTTCCTTAAAACGGTGGTTCTCAAAAGTATGGTCCCTGGATCACCATCAGCAGCAGTACCTGGAAACTTGGAAATGCAGACTCCTAGGCCCCACCCAGATCTACTCAATCAGAATCTCTGGGGTGGAGCCCAGCAATCTAGATTTTCACCAGGAGAGTTGGCGGAGAAGCAGTCAGGAGGCGGTGGCGATGCTGGGTTGCTGGAGGCAGAGGCGGAGAGGTACAGAAGGGCGTGAGGACACTGCCACAGGTCTTCGGAGAGGAGAGGCCAAGATGGCAGAGGAGCATGGAAGTTTTCTGCTTCTCTTGCCCCTGAAATGCCGCTAGATCAACACCAAACCATCTTGCACACCAAGAAAATTGATCTGAGGATTAACACAAGAATCTACACAACTTGAGCCACAGAACTCGGCAGGTACATGGCACAGAGAGGTGAACTGGTGGAGAGAGTAGCCGTGGAGGGTAGGGAGCTGTTTTTGCTTGTGAGAGAGGACAGAGACAGGGATGAGAATATAGGAAAAGCACTTCCCCGGAAAGCAGCTGGAGAGAAAGAGAAAGAGTGGAAACACCCACAAGGGACTGAACAAGAAAGGGAGAAAGGAGAGACTTAAATACCATTAAAACTCTATAAAAAGGGAAGTGCAAAGTCTGAAACTCTGCAGCTTGATACCTTGTGGAGATCTGATGGGAAGGGTGAATCCCCAGGAGCAGACAACGAGGTCCAAGGGGTCCTCAGCCCACATGGGAAAAGGAGGTTCCCCTACTGAGAGGACATATGGTAGAGGCTGTGCAGCCTCCGCACAGGCAAAGGTCCCAGCAGGCCCTGGAGAACAACCACATTCACTGATGTTGTAACAAGGATGTTAGGAGGCATGAAGACTGGAGCTAGATGTGTGTTGTGATTTACCATAGTTCCTGAAACACTGCTGCTACATGGGTGTGTGAACTTTTTCTCAGGCTAGCACCAACCCAGTGTCTGGACATCTGCAGCAGCATGGTTGCATGAACGTTACTGGGGTGGGCTGGCACCTGGCCATTGCTCCTCAAGATCTGACCCCAGTGGGTCAGAGGACCCTTAGAAGTGAGGGGTTTAGAAACACATCCCTATCTGAGATAAAATTTGCGAGGGGGGTGCCATCTGGCAGGCTGATGGCTTGGTAGTGGACAGCAGCGGGGAGTGGATGGAAGCCAGGGAGAAAGGAAGAGTGCTTGATTGCTGGTGGCAAGAGCATGGAGTTCTGATGGTAGAGACTGTGTAGCTAGGTGATGCTATTTTCACCTCTCCTGAGCATGAGCATACACGCATACATGTTCCACAACAATCCACTTCAATGAGCTAAGCAGTGCCATCTGCTTTGAGAATGGAGCCATTACACCAAGCCCCATCCAACTACACCAACCGTGCTCTATAGGAACACTGTAAGTCTTTCTGCCTGTTTAGTTTACGGACTGTAAAATGCTTCATAGTTTGACTTCTAGGAGAAACTGGATATAATTTCAATCATATTTCATTCTGTTTGCTGGTCCATCTATTCAATTTTTCCCCTTTTTCTTTTCTTATTACTGAATACAGAAAGAGAAAAAATTATTTTTATTTTCCTTTTTTTATAAAAAAGATCATCTTTTTTTCTACTATATTTTTGTAACTTTTTAATTCTATTTTACTTTAATCATTTCATTCTATTTTATTGTATTCAATTATTTTTTTAATGTCTTATTTATTTATGAGAGAGAGAGACAGCGTGAACAGGGAAGGGGCAGAGAGAGAGAGACACACACACAGAATCGGAAGCAGGCTCCAGTCTCTGAGCTAGCTGTCAACACAGAGACCGATGCAGAGCTCGCACCCACAAACCGTGAGATCATGACCTGAGCCGATGTCGGACGCTTAACCGACTGAGCCACCCAGCTGCCCCTATTGTATTCAATTCTTAAGTTTTCAAACGCTTTCCTACTTCCCCCCCTTTTTTTCATTTCTTTCCCTTTTTCTGTCTATTCTACCAAGCATCTTTCAACAAGCAGACCAAAACACACTTAGGATCTAGCATCCTTTATTTGATTCTTTTGTGTTGTTTTTAATTTTTTTATTTTAATTTTTAATTTTATTAATTCATTTTCTTCCTCCAAAATGATGAAATGAAGGAATTTACCCCAAACGAAAGAACAGGAAGAAATTACAACTAGGGACTTAAGCAACACAGAAACAAGCAAGATGTCTTAACCAGAATTTAGAATCAGAATAATAAGAATACTAGCTGGGGTTGAAAAAGGCATAGAATCTCCTTCTGAGGAGATAAGAGAAGTAAAATCTACTCAGGACAAAATTAAAAATGTCATCGAGATGTAATCTTGAATGGGTGCCACAGTGGCAAGGACAGATGAAGCAGAGTAGTGAATCAGTGATACAGAGGACAAATTTATGAAGAATAATGAAACAGAAAAAAGGGAAACTAAGGCAAAAGAGCACAATATAACAATTAGAGAACTCAGTGACTCATTAGAAAGGAATAACATCCAAATAATAGGGGTCCCAGAAGATGAATAGAGAAAAAACAGTAGAAGGTTATGTGAACAAATCATAGAAAACTTTCCTAACCTGAGGATAGACACAGCCATCAAAGTCCAGGAAGCACAGAGAATTCCCATTAGATTCAACAAAACTTACCATCAACAAGGCATATCATAGTCAAATTCACAAAATACACAGACAAGGAAAGAATCATGAAAGCAACAAAGGAATAAAAGTCCTTAACCTACAAGGGAAGACAGATCAGGTTCACTGCAGACATATCCACAGAAACTTGGCAGGCCAGAAAGGAGTGTCAGGATATATTCAATGTGTGGAATTGGAAAAATATGCAGCCACGAATTTTTTATCCAGCAAGTCTGTCATTCAAAATAGAAGGAACGAGGGGTGCCTGGGTGGCTCAGTTGGTTAAGCATCTGACTTCGGCTCAGGTCATGATTTCAGGGTTCATTGGTTCAAGCCCCGCATCGGGCTCTGTGCTGACAGCTAGCTCAGAGCCTGGAGCCTGCTTCATATTTTGTGTCTCCCTCTCTCTCTGCCCCTCCCCTGCTCACGCTGTCTCTCTCTCTCTCTCTCAGAAATAAATAAAACATTTTAAAAAATCAAAATAGAAGGAAAGATAAGGAAGGAGTTTCCTAGACAAACAAAAACTAAAGGAGTTTGTGACCACTAAACCAACCCTGCTAGAAATTTTAAGGGGAACTCTCTGAGGGGAGAAAAGATGAAACAAAACAAAAAAGGCCAAAAGCAACAAAGACTAGAAAGGACCAGAGAACACCACCAGAAACTCCAACTCTAAAGGCAACACAATGGCAGTAAGTTCATATCTTTCAGTACTCACTCTAAATGTCAATGAGCTAAACCCTCCAGTCAAAAGACATAGGTAACAGAACGAATAAGAAAACAAGATCCATCTATATGCTGTTTACAAGATATCTATTTTAGACCTAAAGACACCTTTAGATTGAAAGTAAGAGGATGGAGAATTATCTATCATACTAAATGTCACCAAAACAAAGCTGGAGTAGTCATACTTATATCAGAGAATCTAGATTTTAAAATAAAGACTGTAACAAAAGACGAAGGTCATTATTTCATAATTAAGGGATCTATCCACCAAGAAGTCCTAACAGTTGTAAACATTTAAGCCCCCAACATGAGACACCCAAATATGTAAATCAACTAATCACAAATATAAACTCACTGACAATAATACCATAATAGTAGGGGACTTCAACACCCCACTTACGGCAATGGACAGATCATCTAAACAGAAAATAAACAAGGAAACAATGACTTTGAATGACATACTTGACCGGATGGACTTAACAGATATAATCAGAACATTTCATCCTAAAGCAGCAGAATAAACATTCTTCTCGAGTGTACATGGAACATTCTCCAGACTAGATCACATTCTGGGACACAAATCAAGCCTCAACAAGTACAAAATGATTGAGATCATAGCGTGCATATTTTCAGACCACAATGCTATGAAACTCTGAATCAACCACAAGAAAAAATTTGGAAAGAAACAAATATTTGGAGAGTAAAGAACATCCTACTAGAGAATAAATGGACTAACCAAGAAGTTGCAGTGGAATTAAAAAGTACATGGAAACCAATGAAAATGATAACACCACAGCCCAAAAACCTATGAGACACAGCAAAGGTGGTCATAAGAAGGAAGTATATAGCAATCCAGACCTTCCTAAAGAAGGAAGAAAGGTCTCAGATACACAACCTAATCTTACACCTTAACAAGCTGGAGAAAGAGCAGCAAATAAAGCCCCAAACCAGCAGAAGACAAGAAATAATAAAGATCAGAGCAGATATCAATGCTATTGAAACTTAAAACAAACAAACAGTAGAACAGATCAATGAAACCAGGAGCTGGTTCTTTAAAAGAATTAACAAAATTGATAAAACCCTAGCCAGTTTGATAAAAAGGAAAAGACCCAATAAATAAAATCAAGAATGAAAGAGGAGAGACCACAACCAACACTGCAGAAATACAAACAATAATAAGAGACTATTATGAACAATTATATGCCAATAAATTGCGCAATCTGGAAGAGATGGACAAATTCCTAGAAACATAAAATATCAAAACTGAAACAGGAAGAAATAAAAAAGTTTGAACAGACCCATAGCCAGTACAGAAATCAAATTAGTAATCCAAAATCTCCCAAAAGACAAAAGTCCAGGACCGAATGGTTTTCCAGGGGAATTCTACCAAACGTTTAAAGAAGAGTTGACACCTATTCTTTTGAAGCTGTTCCAAAAAATAGAAATGGAAGGAAAACTTCCAAACTCATTCTATGAAACCAGCATTACCTTGACTCCAAAACCAGACAAAGACCCCACTAAAAAGGAAAACTGCAGATTTCCCTGATGAACATGGATGCAAAAATCCTCAACAAGACACTAGCCAACAGTACATTAAAAGAATTATTCACCATGACCAAGTGGGATTTATACTTGGAATACAGGACTGGTTCAATATCCACAAATCAATCAGTGTGATACATTATATCAATAAAAGAAAAGACAAGAACCACATGATTCTCTCAATAGATGCAGAGAAAGCATTTGACAAAATACAACATCCTTTCTTGATAAAAAACCGTCAAGAAAGTAGGGATAGAAGGATCATACCTCAAGATCATAGAAGCCATATATGAAAGACCTACCACTAATATCCTCAATGGGGAAAAACAGAGAACTTTCCCCCTAAGGACAGGAATACAACAGGGGTTTTCCCTCTTGCCAGTATTATTCCATGTAGTATTGTAAGTCCTAGCCTCAGCAATCAGACTACACAAAGGAATAAAAGGCATCCAGATCGGCAAGGAGGAAGTCAAACTTTCTCTTTGCAGATGACATGATACTCTATATGGAAAACCCAAAAGATCCCACCAAAAGACTACTAGAACTGATCCATGAATTCAGCAAAGTTGCAGGGTATAAAATCAATGCACAAAAATTGGTTGCATTCCTATACACCAATAATAAAGTAACAGAAAGGGAAATAAAAGAATTGATTTCACTTACAATTGGACCAAAAACCATAAAATAACTCGGAATAAACCTAATCAAAGGGGTGAAAAATCTATACGCTGAAAACTATAGAAAGCTCATGAAAGAAACTGAAGACACAGAAAGATGGAAAAATATTCCATGCTCATGGATTGAAAGAACAAATTCTGTTAAAATGTCAATACTACCCAAACCAATCTATATATTCAATGCAATCCCTATCAAAATAACACCTGCATTCTTCACAGAGCTAGAACAAACAATTCTAAAATTTGTATGGAACCAGAAAAGACCCCGGATAGCCAAAGCAATCCTGAAAAAGAAAACCAAAGCTGGAGGCATCACAGTCCTGAACTTCAAGCTGTATTACAAAGCTGTAATCATGAAGACAGTATGGCACAGGCAGAAAAACAGACACTCAGATCAATGGAAAAGAATAGGGAACCCAGAAATGGACCCACAAACGTACGGCCAACTAATCTTTGACAAAGCAGGAAAGAATATCCAATGGAATAAAGACAGTCTCTTCAGCAAATTGTGCTGGGAAAACTGGACAGCAACATGCAGAAAAATGAACCATGTTCAACAATATACTCAAAATGGATGAAAGATTTAAACATAAGACAGGAAGCCATCAAAACCCTAGAGGAGAAAGCAGGCAAAAATCTCTTTGACCTCAGCCACAGCAACTTCTTAGTCAACACATCTCCGGAGGCAAGGGAAATAAAAACAAAAATGAACTTATTGGGACTTCATCAAATAAAAAGCTTCTGCACAGCGAAGGAAACAATCAGCAAAACTAAAAGGCAACCAACGAAATGGGAGAAGATATTTGCAAATGACATAGCAGATAAAGGGTTAGTATCCAAAATCTATAAAGAACTCATCAAACTCAACACCCAAAATACAAATAATCCAGTGACAAAATGGGCAGAAGACATGAACAGACAGTTCTCCAAAGAAGACATCCAGATGGCCACCTGACACATGAAAAAATGCTCAACATCACTCAACATCAGGGAACTACAGATCAAAACCACAATGAGACACCACCTCACACCTGTCAGAAGGGCCAACATTAACAACTCAGGCAACAACAGATGTTGGCAAGGATGCAGAGAAAGAGGATCTCTTTTGCACTGCTGGTGGTAATGCAAACTGGTGCAACCACTCTGGAAAACAGTATAGAGGTTCCTAAAACAATTAAAAATAGAACTACCCTACAACCCAGCAATTGCACTGCTAGGTATTTATCCAAGGGATACAGGTGTGCTGTTTCAAAGGGTCACACGCACCCCAATGTTTATAGCTTCACTATCAACAATAGCCAAATTATGGAAAGATACAATGGAGTATTACTTGGCAATCAAAAAGAATGAAATCTTGCCATTTGCAACAATGTGGATGGAACTAGAGGGTATTATGCTATATGAAATTAGTCAGAGAAAGACAAATATATGACTTCACTCATATATGGAATTTAAGATACAAAACAGATGAACATAAGGGAAGGGAAGCAAAAAGAACATAAAAACAAGGAGGGGGACAAAACATAAGAGACTCTTAATGATAGAGAACAAACTGAGGGTCTCTGGAGGGGTTGTGGGGGGGGATGGACTAAATGGGCAAGGGCATTAGGAAGACACTTGTTGGGATGAGCACTGGGTGTGATACATCGGGGATGAATCACTGGGATCTACTTCTGAAATCATTATTGTGCAATATGCTAACTACCTTGGATATAAATTTAAAAATTAAATTAAATTAAAATAAAGAAAAAGAAATTAACATTCACCAGCCCTCCAGGTGACTCTGATGCAAGCTCCAGTTTGAGAAGCACTGTCTTAAAGAATTCTTTGCTGTATAGTTCTCCTGGGTACTTTAAATGTGATTCGCTTTGAACAAATGGATTGAACTATAAATTTTCAGGAGATATAAATTATTGCATAAAGTGCCATGTGATACACATGGGAGTACATGTGTCATATTAAATTATTTGCCTTAACAATTTTAAAATAAAAATAATACGTAACTATAATTTTTTAAAAAAAAAAAGCACAAGGAATGTTGGGTAGAAAACAGCAAGAAAAATCCACAAATAGCAGCTGCTGGACAAGATGGATCAAGGGCAGCCTGTAGGCCAGAAATCATGTGGAGGTTCTAAACAAACTTAGATGTGAGATGTTGAGGGATAGGAAAGAAAGGCAGTAAGAGAAACTTAAATTTTTTTTAATGTTTATTTTTGAGAGAGAGTGAGACAGCGTGTGAATGGGAGAGGGGCAGAGAGAGAGGGAGACAGAATCTGAAGCAGGCTCCAGGCTCTGAGCTGTCAGCACAGAGCCCAACGTGGGGCTTGAACCCATGAACTGGGAGATTATGACCCAAGCTGAAGTCAGTTGCTTAACTGACTGAGCCACCCAGGTACCCCAAAACTTGAATTCTTAGGGAGAGAATTCCCTTTTGTGCTTTTGCCATAAGCTGTGTATTTTTAGACTTAACTTTCTCAGATAAGGTCAACTCTGATGAGACCCATGATGATGCCCAATCTTTCCTATAGGGTGACAAAGGGCACAGAGACAGGTTACTGTAGTTGGCCCTCCTCAGAATGGAATATGCTCTCCCCTCAGCTAGTGCATTAACATCGCTGCCCTCAGGGGGGACTCAAAAGTGACCCTATGGCCAGGCCATGTAGAGAAAGGCAACTCCTACCCGTGGTTTCTGTGTTGCCAGAAGGAGTGAGTAGCATGAGGATATGTCCCTGCTACTGAGCCCAGCAGGAGGCATGTACCTGGTTGGAAAGGTAGACCTGACCCCTCCCCCACGTGCCGGGTGCAGCACTCGCATGTGTGCCCCTGCCTGACCCTGCCACCAACTTTACAATGCAGGTATTGTCACTGAGGCCCATATCGCAAAGCTAGTAAGTGGCTGAGATAGTTAATTTTATGTGTCAGCTTGGCTAGGTTGTTATTTGGTCAAACACCAGTATAGATGCTGTTGGGAAAGTATTTTTTAGATGACGCCTTAGTCCATTGGGACTGCTATAACAAAGTACCATAGACCGGGTGGCTTATAAACAATAGGAATTGATTTCTCAAAGTTCTGGAGGCTGGAAGTCTGAGATTAGGGTATCAGCATGGTTGAGTTCTGATGAGAACCCTCTTCTGAGTTGAAGGCAGCCCTTTTCTGGCTACATCCTCAGAGTGAGCCAGCTCTCTGGCTTCGTCTTAAAAGGGCATTAGTCCTATTCATGAGGGTTCTACCCTCATGACTGAGTTGCCTCCCAAAGTCCCCAGCTTCTAATACTCCAGTACTGTATCACTGGGATTAGGGTTTCAGCATATGAATATTGGGGGTGGGGGTACACAATTATTTTATTGCAGATGAGATTAATATTTAAATCAGTAGACTTTGAATAAAGCAGATTACCTTCCATAATGTGGATAGACCTCAACAAATCAGTTGAGATCTTAAAAGACTGAGGTTCACTAGGAGGAAGGAATTTTGTTTCCAGACTGCCCTTGAACACAGCCTCTCGCTCTCTCGCTCTCTCTCTCTCTTCCTCTCTCTCTCTGTATTTATATGCACATTCGGTTTCTCTGGAGAACGTTCACTAGTGCAGTGCCTGAGATGGAAACTGAGCCCAGTTTGGACTGCAATGCCCTGAAGTTTACTCACTATGCTATTCTACTTTCCAATTGTTGATAGTGCTTATCGACTAAAAGTGTAATCCAGGGCTCAGTTGAGCAAAAATTCTGGGAGTGGAAAGTCCAGAGACTCCCATGGCCTTGCCTGGTGAGAGGCACCCCAGGGATTGGTCCCCCGTGGCTTATTGATTCCACGTCAGCCCGGGCTTTCCCGGCTGGCAGAAACCAATGTCCCAACCATCTAAGTGTGACCTGGAATCTTTTACTTCACCCTAGATATGAAATAGCTTACTATTTTTCCCCTTTTCACTAAAATTTGTAAAATTGTGTAGCACTTATGTGAGCAATGTTACAAATGGAAAAGGCAGGGCCTTTGTAGGAGCCTGTGAGGACTGAACGTGTCTGTGTGTCTGTGTTATGTGTGAGATCAGGACAGGTTTGTGCAGGTTTGGGTATATAGCTCTCTTCATGTGCGCAGTGCCAAAAATGATTGTGAAGCGGCTGTGAACTTGTTCACACACTTATCAATTTAACACTTATTATGAGGGCCCGCTTCGGGCCAGGTGCCATGCTGGAATAAGACACAGTCCTTGCCCGCAGGGGGTGTGCAATCCCAGTGTCACTCCCAGGGTGTGGGTTTGGGAGCAATGGGTGGGATTAGAGTTGGGACCCACAGGCTCTTTCGATCTTAGCTATTTGTCATTACAACCCAGGTACCGAGAACCTAGTGATATTCTCTGTGACAATCAAAGATATTGGCAGACTTTAGAGCAGGCTGGCTGAAAGTGAACTCTCTAACCCTTAATTCCACAGACTCTCTGTGAGTTCTCTGTGAGCTCTCTGTGAGCTCCATATGGCTCCTTTACTTACATGTGATTTTATAGATTTGGTGCCTATGAGCCCAAGCTTTAGGGTCACCCAGGCCTGGGCTTGGGTCCCACCCGCACCATTCACCATCTGTGTGATCCTGATCTCAGTTGACCTTTCCTTATCTGTAATAGTAATTTGGGTAAAATAATAGTTCTGTACTTCCATGGGGGCCTGTTGGGGAATTTAGTGAGACAATATATATCATATTACCTTGCATACATGCTACATAAATGTTAACTTCTGTAATATTTTCATTATTGTTTCTTATGTCTTTATATATCTATTCTTGAATCCTCAAACACAAGGACCATTTTTCCCCCTTTCTCCTCTTACCCTCCTACTTATTCTAAATAGAACTTAAGGATGCAGTGTCTGGGTGGCTTAGTTGGTTAAGCGTCAGGCTTTGGTTTAGGTCATGATCTCATGGCTCATGAGTTAGATCCCCAAGTCAGGCTCTGTGCTGGCAGCTCAGAGCCTGGAGCCTGCTTCAGAATCTGTCTCCATCTCTCTCTGCCCCTCCCCCGCTTACATTTTTTCTCTCTCTCTCTCAAATATAAACATTAAAATTTAAAAAAAAATAGGACTTAAAGCAAATTTCAGCAACGTGATGAGCAAAATAGAGGAAAAGGTGAATTTGGGAATATAAAATGGAGCATCAAGAGACTAACACAGAAATGGACGCTCTCTCTTTGGTGGGTCACAGGATTGACTCCAAGCTTCCCAGAAGCCAAAGAGAAAAGGGAAATTAGATCAATTACACAGTTCAACACTGTGTCCATAAAATAAAACAAGCTGATGGCTCAGGAAAAACACACCCTGGACAGATATTTTCTCTTCTTAATATATTTTCTCCTTGATTTGGTGATCATGTTACTGAAGGGAAGTCCCTCTATAGAAAAGTGTTTCTGAATGTAACAAAGATCCCAACCTTAGTAGAGGCCCACCCCTGACTGTCCCCAGCTGATCCAATAAAGATGAACTAGTTCCTGGCCCAGAAAACTAATCTTGCAATAGGTCTATTTTTCTGAAACCAAAAGCGTCACATACAGATAACAAACAAGATGTGTGCTCACTGTGGTTAGGCTGTTTTGTAGTAAACCCTTGTTTCCTCTGTTTTGCAACTTCAAGTTCAGTGGGACTGGACTTAAACATGAGCCATACAGCCCAGTTCTTAAGCTGATATAATTTATGTCTAGGCTCTAAGTTATTTAAATGTTCACCTCTCTTCCTTAAAGTAGTGTATCAAACCCAGTAATCAGTAAAACTGTATTGAGGACTTCTGTGCAGGACTTTCACACTGGCCCGCCTGGGAACGCAGGCTTCCAGCTTCCAGCACAGAGGCCAAGGACAAAGTGCAGGTCATCCAGGCTTGGGGAAATCAGAGGGAGCCTGCAAACTCGGGAGCTGGAGCGGCCTGGAAACTTCTTGAAGGAGGTGGGACTTGAAGGCTGAGAAGGGCCAGAGAGGAAAAGGGTGACAGTGATGATGAGGACCCAGGCTAGGATAGTCTAGCTGTGCTTAGGCACCAGGGAGAGCCTGGCGTGCCCGGAGTGGAGGTCCACAACCCGGGCGAGGTGGGAGGAGAGTGGGGATGTCAGGACTTCCTAGGACATCAAGCAGCTAGAGCTGCTCCCTGTCCCCCATGATCTACCCAGCAAGAGGGGAATCCATGCTTACTCCTCATGTCAGTCCCCTCAGGGGATTTTTCTGAAACAATTTGTTACTTGGGAATTTATCAACCTTTACAAATAAATCATCCCTAAGTGCGTGTAGCTGACGGTCAAGGTTAATATTTTTGTTGATGGAAATTATAGGATCCCCAGGCACTGGCTTTGTGGGACATCTGTAGTGTTGGCTTCGGACCACGTCAAGACTATGAAATTTGGTTGCACAAATAATCTTTTTCCATCCTTTGGGGGAAATAAACATGGTTATCTTTACTTTAGCATCTTCGGAGGAACTCAGGGAAGCATCTTGACCATAAGTGAGCAGGTGTCAGAAACGTTTGGTTCTTCTTCAAGCCGGGCTTGAAAGGAACTTCCCAGTTAGATGGGAGAGAGTGGGAAGTCAGTGGTGTGGGACAGAGGTGGGGGGGGAGGGGGCGAAGGGGAGAGCTGGGCCTAGGAAGCTGGCATCCACGAGGACTGACAGCAGGGCTCCTAGAGCTGTGGATGATTCAATGTCACAGTTTATCTTCATTCTGCATGCAAGGAAGTGGAGAGGAAGAGAGGTTAAAAAAAGTTGCGCAAAGCTACAGAGCTAGAGAGTGGCAGGAGTNTGTCAGGAGTCCAACTTCAAAATTCAGGTGACTGCAAAGGCCAGTTCTCTCTCATGCCATGTCCCTTTCCTTAGGAAAAAGAAGCAAGTCCAAGGGCGCCCCCCCACCCCCCACTTGGGGCAATTCAGTGTCAGTAGAGGACCCCTGGTCCTTTCCCCAGAGACCCAGGTTTAATGGGTCTGGCGCCCAGGCACCTGTATTTTCAACACCCCCGACTCCAAGTGATTCTGATTTGGGGACCCTCTCTGTAAAGAACCTTCCTTGTAGGTCCGTCTGGGGTGGGGGTGAAGGGTTGCCACAGGAAGCCTCATTCTGAGAGGCTGGGCGGAAACAGTACAGACTCTTGAGGAGGAAGGTGAAGCCACCCAGCGCAAAGAGGAAGCCGTTCTTTCCGTGGAAACTTGTGTGACAACTAAGACGAGCGCAGAGATGTGTCACACATGTCGCAAGAAGCCGGGGAAACTACTTGCTGACTTCGGCTTCCGCCTGCGCGCGCGCGCGCCCATCGTGACGTCACCCGGCGCGCGGGCGGGTCAGCGGAGGGGAGCACGCCGTGTGTGGCGCGCGGCTTCCAGTCCCCAGACGCAGGTTCTGGGGGCCACCGTCCGCTCCTTTCATGCTGGCCTCGGGCTTGGGCCTTTAAGTCTGCGCCGGCTGCGGGGGTTCCTAACCTCTTTGGGGCCCGGGCATCTTTGAAAGGAAAAAGCACATACACCCAAATTTTGGCTAATAGTTTCAGGGAAATTAATGGACTTCCCAAAATTCTTTGGAGTGGAAAGTCCAGAGACTCCCATGGCCTTGCCTGGTGAGAGGCACCCCAGGGATTGGTCCCCCGTGGGACCCAAGTTAAACACTGCTGGTCTGTCTGGAAGCTTCTATGGGTTAGTTGGCCGCGGTGGTAGCTTCTAGCCCCGTTGGTCACTGAGCACTTGAAATGTGGCTGGTCTGATTTAAGATGGGCTCGAAGAGCAAAGTGCACCCTAGATTTTGAAGACTTAGTGTGGGAGAATGAAAATATCTCATTAGTAATTTTTATTTTTTATTTTACTAGTATTATTTTTTTCTTCTCAGTTTTTGTTTAAATTCAAGTTAGTTGACATATAGTGTAGTACTGGTTTCAGGAGTAGGATTTAGTGATTCATCACTTAACCTATAACACCCAGTGCTCCTCACAAGTGCCCTCCTTAATGCCCATCACCCATTTAGCTCATTCCCCCACCCAGTAACCCTCTTTTCTTTTTTCTCTGGGTAAGAGTCCCTCATGGTTTGCCTCCCCCTCTGTTTTTATCTTTTTCCTCCTCTTCCCCTTTGTTCATCTGTTTTTTTCTTAAATTCCCCGTAGGAGTGAAATCATATATTTGTCTTTCTCCAAATGACTTATTTTGCATAGTATATCATTAGTAAGTTTTATGTTGATTGCATATTAAAAGATATATTTGATATTTCGGGCTAAGTAGAATATTTTATTAAAACTACCTTTGCGGGGCACCTGCAATCTCAAAAATAGTATTTTGAGACAGAGAGAGACAGAGCATGAGCGGGGGAGGGGCAGAGAGAGAGGAAGATACAGAATCCAAAACAGGCTCCAGGCTCTGAGCTAGCTGTCAGCACAGAGCCTGACGCGGGGCTCGAACCTACAAACTGTGAGATCATGACCTGAGCCAAAGTCAGACATTCAACCAACTGAGCCACCCAGGCGCCACCTCCCCGCTTAAAATTTTTTTAAAAAAATAAATAAAAATAAACTTACCTTCGCAAAACCTCTTTCACCTTGGCTGCAGCAACTTCTTACTCAACACGTCTCCAGAGGCAAGGGAAACAAAAGCAAAAGTGAACTATTGGGATCTCATCAAAATAAAAAGCTTCTGCACAGTGAAGGAAACAATCAGCAAAACTAAAAGGCAACCAACAAAATGGGAGAAGATATTTGCAAATGAGACAGCAGATAAAGGGTTAGTATCCAAAATCTATAAAGAACTCATCAAACTCAACACCCAAAAAACAAATAACCCAATGACGAAATGGGCAGAAGACATGAATAGACACTTCTCCAAAGAAGACATCCAGATGGCCAATCGACACATGAAAAAATGCTCAACATCATTCATCATCAGGGAAATACAAATCAAAACCACAATGAGATACCACCTCACACCTGTCAGAATGGCTACTACTAACAACTCAGGCAACAACAGGTGTTGGCAAGGATGCAGAGAAAGAGGACCTCTTTTGCACTGCTGGTGGGAATGCAAACTGGTGCAGCCACTCTGGAAAACAGTATGAAGCTTCCTCAAAAAATTGAAAGTAAAACTACCCTACCACCCAGCAATTGCTCTACTAGGTATTTATCCAAGGGATACAGGTGTGCTGTTTCGAAGGGGCACATGCACCCCAATTTTATACTAGCGCTATTGACAATAACCAAAGTATGGAAAGAGCCTAAATGTCCATCAACCGATGAATGGATAAGGAAGATGTGGTATACAGATACACTGGAGTATTACTCAGCAATAAAAAGAATGAAATCTTGCTATTTGCAACAATGTGGATGGAACTGGAGGGTATTATGCTAAGCGAAATTGTCAGTCAGAGAAAGACAAATATGTGACTTCACTCATGTGGAATTTAAGATGCAAAACAGATGAACATAAGGGAAGGGAAGCAAAAATAAAAACAGGGAGGGAGACAAAACATAAGAGACTCTTAAATATAGAGAACAAACAGAGGGTTGCTGGAGGGAGGGGATGGGCTAAATGGGTGAGGGGCATTAAGGAATCTACTCCTGAAATCATGGTTGTACTGTCTGCTAACTAACTTGGATGTAAATTAAAATACAAATAAATTTTAAAAAATAAAATTATCTTTATCTATTTCTTTCTACTTTTTAAAAATGTGGCTACAGGGGCACCTCAGTGGCTCAACTGGTTGAGCATCCAACTTCGGCTCAGGTATGATTTCATGGTTTGTGGGTTTGAGCCCCGCATTGGGCTCTGTGCTGAGCACTTGTTTAGAGCCCGGAGCCTGCTTCAGATCCTGTGTCTCCTTCTCTCTCTGCCTCCCCCCTGCTTGTGCTCTGTCTCGCTCTGTCTCTCAAAAATAAATAAATGTAAAAAATAAAAATTAAAAAAAATGTGGCTACAACATTTGAAATGACATATGTGGCCAACACAATATATCGATAGGACAGCGCTGCTCTATGATGACATCCTGTCGGTGAGCACTCACGGCCTGTTCCCCTCAGCTAGCATGTGCTCATCACAACAACTATGGCATGCTCCACATACAAGGAAGTGATGCAAGCTTCACGTCCTCTTTCTGAAGGAAGCAGTTATGAGAATGGGGAGAGAAATCTTTGCTAGAACAAGTCATGTCTTTCCCAAACTAGACTGAATGCTCCTTGACGGCAGGGGCAGGTCTAATGCTTCTGGGTCCTCCCACGGATGGGCATCCAGCAAATGAAGTGCCACTTTTGAGATCAGAGTTCCAGGTAACACTGGTATAATATATAGGTATATTAGGTCACTTTCTGAGGTTCCAGTGGACATGGATTTGGGAGTGGACATGAATTCAATCTGTACTGGATTGAATAGTGTCAGATTCCTCCAGATTTTGTGAGGAAAATTTTTCCAAAGAGTCTGGTTCATGCTTGGGTAGTTTCCTCAGCATCCCCTAACCCCAGGAAAAGCAGAACAGAGTCTTAGTGTATGTCAGGCACTGGTCTAGGCTCTAGAGACACAGTGATGAATATGACAGTTTTTGCCTCAATGGAGCTCACTTTCTAGACATGGAGACGATCAATACGTCGGTGTATAAGATAATGCTGGGTTGTGGTAAGCAGTGTGTGTGTGTGGGGGGGGGGGTGGCAGAGACAGACAGGTGGTAGAGCTGCTGGGCTCTTTTTGATAGAGTAGGATGGGCCAGGGAAGACCATTCTGAGGCAGCACTTGAGAAGAGCACAGTGAGGGGCGCCTGGGTGGCTCAGTCGGTTAAGCGTCCAGCTTCAGCTCAGGTCATGATCTCACGGTTCGTGGGTTTGAGCCCCGTGCTGGGCTCTGTGCTGACAGCTAGCTCAGAGCCTGGAGACTGTTTTCAGATTCTGTGTCTCCCTCTCTCTCTGACCCTCCCCCACTCATGCTGTCTCTCTCTCTCTCTCTCTCAAAAATAAATAAAACATTAAAAAGAGAGAGAGACAGAGAGAAGAGCACAGTGAGTATTTGGGGTCAGAGACTCAGGGCACAGATAAGAGCAAGCACAAAGTCTTTGGATTAGGACAGTGCTTAAAGGGAGAGCACAGGTGATGTGGGCTCCCTACCACAGTAGCCAGGGCTGATGAGCTGAGCTGCCAGAAGGCCTGGGCTGGGGGCTGGGCATCCAGCCTCTTTGTCCAGCACTGCTGGCCTGGGGTCAGGGTGGCACTGGAGAGAGGTCTTCTAAGGCTTCTAGCTCATGAGTTTCATTTCCTCCAGCCCCACTTCCCACATTGTTTGGCTGGGGTGGAGGCTGGTTATCCCTGGCTACTGCCGGACTGGTCCAATGCCATTGTCATATTGTCATTTCCAGACAATAAGAACGGAATTAGGTTTTTTCTTTGCTACTTACTCTTGAAACTCAAGGTCCTAAAACCCCTTCTTCCATTTCTCCCTTGTTTCCCCCAGCGATAGGCCCGACACTTTTCACTGTCTCTCCCGAGTTTGAGGCTGGCTTCTGCTTTTCTCTGAAAGGGGCTTCTGCATAGGTGGGTTCTCCAGCTGGCTCTCTCCTTCCCTTCCTTCAAGTCTTCACTCAGATGTCCCCTTCCCACTCCTCTGACCACCTTATTTAAGAAGAATGCATCCCACTCCCATTTCCCCCAGAGCGCTCTATGATTGCCTTAAGCCTCATGTATTGCTTAGTGTCTTCCCTACTCCCCACCTCCAGCTTAATAAATTATAAACCCCACAAGGGCAAAGATTTGTACCTTTTCTTCACTGATACCAAACACCTAGAATAGTGCCTGGGACATAGTAGATACTCACATATTTATAAACTGAAATAAATAAACAAGTGAACAGGTGTGGAGAAGAATCTTAAATGGTCGAACTGGGAGAGTCCAGAATGATTGCTTACTGCCCTGTGCCTTCTCATACATGAGAACTGAGATGCAGAGAACAGGAAGGTATTCTTTTTTTTTCTTTTAAATGTTTATTTATTTATTTTGAGAGAGAGAGAGAGAAAGCGATAGCATGAGTGGGAGAGAGAGGCTGAGGGAGAGAGAGAAAGAATCCCAAACAGACTCCATGCTCATCCTGGAGCCTGACACAGAACTCGATCCCACGACCCTGGGATCATGGCCTGAGCCAAAATCAAGGGTCAGATGCCCAACCCAGACACCCTAGGAAGGAATTCTTTAGACCTCCTCTAGATTGTTCCGGGTTTGGTGCCAGAAGCAGAGAGGCAGCAGGGACTAGAGCTGGCTGCTGAGCTGGGTGGGCAGTTTTTGTCCTTGTACAACTCTAGGGGGCACCATTTTCACAGAACACAAAGCAAGTGGTGCTCCTGGAGTTAGTTGTTCAGGGCAGTTGCTTAGGGATGAGGTAGGGGAGGAGAGACTGTGGAAGGACCAGGGTGTGGAGCTTGAAAAGAGGGCGGGCACAACCATGAAGGGTGGGACAGCTCGGAGGGAGGGCCCTACCCACAAAAGAGCGTCACCAGCCCAAGGCCAGAGGGGGTGTGGGTCTAAGATGACCTCCATGGTGTTCTCTATGTCCACACAACACCCAGCCTGGGCCACCGCCCAGCAGGCAAAGACTTGACAAATGGGCAGCAATGCCCATGCTCCAGTCGTGGGAGCAGAGAGTTCAGGCTTGCTCTTGTGCCCAGCTCTTTAACCCAGTGGGGCTCACTCCCCTGATTCTGCTCTTCTAGCTGGTGGCTCTCCACCTTGGCTGCATAGAGTCTAAAATCCCGGGGGGAATTAACAAAACAAAGTATAACAGGATGCCAGGGCCCGCCCATCCTCAGGGACTGCATCCAGGTGGGGCGGGGGAGTGGGGGGGGGGGTGAAGCAGGCCTCCTGAGGTGGTGCTGGTGTGCAGTCAGATTTCAGCACCACTCACTGCCTGTGGTTGAGAACCAGTGCTGCGGAAGGACCAGGGCTGAGGATACAGAGATTGAATTTGAAGGTGTCTGTGAACTTGCCTGGGAATAAATTACACCTTAATTTCTACCAGCCTCTAACTGCAACTAAGCATTTTATTCCGTTATGGATGTGGGTGTCAAACCCACATAACAGTAATGTCAACAGTGACTTTGTCATCATTAGAAATCACAGGTATTTTCACATTAGTTTATGGTTGTTGTGGGGATCTTGAAATATCACTTAAGTTCATTCCCACTTCAAAATTAAGGGAAGTATTAGACTTGCTCCTAGGCTTTGTTATTTGATGCATGAACAAAGTTGCACATCTATCACTATATCACAAGTAAAAAATATTTTGATTATTGGTCTTCAATATGAGGGGTTTTGTTGAAATTCTATTTATCTCTTATGTATTTAAAACAGGATTCTGAGGAGGGGTCCATACGCTTCCCCAGATGGCCAACGTGATCCCTGACCAAAGTGAAGATGTACCTTCAGGAGGGTCCCTGCTGACCCCAAGGGGAGACATGTGGCATCTAGTAGAAATAGTTCTTGTCCCATGTGATCTGCAGACAAAGGTCACAAATTCATGGTTAGGGTTGTCTGACCCCTCTTTGTGGTGGGAGCCCCTCAGGGTTCACTCACTCCGATTACCATTTCTTGGCAAAAGTGTCCCCTTCAGCCCTTGGCAGGCGGTGCGGTGGGGGGGTGGAGTGCGTGCCGCTGGGACTGGGGAAGCGGGATAGTGCCCGAGCCCTGTTGGCACGTGAACCACTGGCTCCTTGCTGCCTTCTGGCCCCTCTGTCCTGTCCTGTCCCAACTATCAGAGAAAGAAACGGGACACCCACGGACTCCTGTGGCGCTGCTTTAGAGCTTCTCTTCAACTCAGCAGGCGGATCCAAGCCTGACTGAGACGGGTCCTGCCCTGGGGGAGCCCTGGGTCTATGGGGGTGGGATGTGGGGAGGGGGGTAGCAGAGCTAAGCGCTCAGAGGAGGAAGAGACTGAAGAAAATCTTAAGAAGGTTTGGCGCTGGGGGATGGTAAAGTTGTGTAGAGCAAACCGAAAACAACTGGGTTCGTTTTCGATGATGCTCCCACGTCCTCCCACCCGCTCCCGGGCTCTGGGTGGGTTGCTCAGTGGGCTGAATCTGCTTAGAGGAGACAAGAAGCAGGGGCGCAGGGAAGGGCTGGGGAGAGGAGTCTGGGCCCGCTTCCTGGGCTGCTCAGCTCCTGCGGAGAAGACACCACTTCCAGGCAGCCGGGATGCCAAAAACTTTGGCCTACTTTCCTTTCAGATATTTCAGTGGGGGCGAACACTCTGGGTCAACGGTTTGGTGTTTTGTTTTTTGAATCCTGAACCTTCTTCCCACTTGAGGAGAAAAGTCTTGGGTGGAGCAAAGCCTGGAGTGTCAGCTGCCCGGCTGCCAACAGTGTCCTCGGGGCTCGCCCCCCGCCCCCCACCTGCCGCGGACATACGCGCTGTGGGAGGCACGTACTCGGGTGACCAGCTAGTGAGAGGTGGCAGGGTCACTCTGGGGGAACTCCACCTCTTGGCTCAGCGGCCATAAACAAGGCTTTGTTAAACAAAAAGAATAGTCGTTGTAGGTGGCAGGAGGCAGGGAGGGGAATCAGAGGGTTCTGGGCAGATGTCCGAGTGGGAGGGCACCGAGAAAAGAGATACACACAATCCTGGCAAATGGCGAGCCCAGGAAATGGCCCCTGTGGTGCCCAGCGTCAGAAACCAGGGCCCTCAGGCATGACCTTGTGTAAGGTGTCAGGAAACTCTGCCAGCCACTGGTGAAAGCCACAGACCCTTCTCCATTTAAAGTTCTGCGCAGCATTTCAGAGGCTCTTAATCAAAGGGTGGAAACTCCATGCTTGGAGAACAAAAAGGTGGAACTGCGCACCGAATGCCCCACGACTCACTGGACAGCTGGTGGCAGAGCCAGGGACCCGGGGCCCTGCTGGTAAGCCCGCAGACTGATGCCCTCCCCCCTTCCTTGGGGAGGAGGAAGTGGGATGGAGGGCAGCCCCACTTCCGGTTGCACGCCAGACCGGGGACACTCATTGGTAGAAATAAACACAGGATACCACAGGCACCAGGGCCTCTCCCCTCTTCTCACCCTCCCTCCCAATTCTCCATTCCACTGCGAAGGAACAGGTTTTCTCCCTGAGGCATCACCTGGGGAAGTTGCAGAGTTTTCTAGACTCTCCTGGACCCAAGACCTTCCTTCCCAGCGAGTTCAGGATTTTAACAAAAACCAAACCACAGAGACCCAGACTGTTCACTCTTGCTGAAATCTGAAAAAAAAAAAAAAAAAAAAGCAGACCAAAGGCTTTTGCCTCCAGGTTGCCTGGAAGTGGTGTCGGGAGCTGAGCAGCCCAGGACAGACCCTTCTCCCCAGATACCTCTTGGCAATGGTGGAGGAGCCGCTGCTGACAAAAGAAAGCGCCTTCAAATAAGTAGAGGATGAACCACAACCTCCCAGCTGTCTCTACCTACAAATAGGAAGGGAAGGCGGGGAGGGTTCCTCTAGTGAGCTGATCCCTCTGAGTCAGGGGAGACCTGGATCCCCAAAGGGATCAAGAGTGAGTCAGGCTGCAAGCATCTGAGGTTGGGGTTTGAGAGAGCCGTGCGCGCAGAGGCTCTGGGCTAGCTGAGTCAGCGTGTAGTTCAGATATGCCATTTCCCTTCCCTTGTGTGCCCTAGTTATCGATTCAGAAAGCTTGCTGTTACAAAGGGTCTAGGGGCAAAGTCCTGGGGTGTCTGGTACGGCAGGGCTCAAGAGGGTGTGGACTCCTGAATCCAGTCCCCAGCTTTCACTTGGGGGGGGCTGACTGATTTCCCTTTAATATCACTTCCATGTGGAGTATTCTTCTTCTCTGTCTTCTTCTTTCTCTCCTTTTCTTCTCTGTTGCCCAATTTAAGCCACCATCAAAGGGAAGCCAATTCCCTTTTCCTGCCTCCAACCAATTTCTTAATTTCAAGGTTAGATATGACCAATTTGAGGCAAAATATAGACACATTAGTGAGAAGTCTGAGAGAATATTTGAAAAAGGGAATCTAGATAAGAATGGTTTATAATTAAAAATTTTTTAATGTTTTATTTACTTCAGAGAGAGAGAGAGACAGCGTGATAAGGGGAGGGTCAGGGAAAGAGGGAGACACAGAATCTGAAGCAGGCTCCAGGCTCTGAGCTAACTGAGAGCACAAAATCTGACGCGGGGCTCGAACCCACGAATGGTGAGATCGTGACCTGAGCTGAAGTCAGACGCTTAACCAATTGAGCCACCCAGGCGCCCCAAAAATGGTTTATAATTAGAATGTCCCTTGACTAATCTAGGGTCTTAGAAGAATTTGTTCTCATAAATTTTCATAAATCATTAAGGACCTCCCCCAAACCACCACTCACCCAACACACACACACTTGACCTTGTTTACACAATTAATTCATTCTGTCTCAAGTGTGTGCTAAACAAAGGTGAATTTTGGGTCTACCCCACCAAGATGAGAGATTTCTCTGAGTCTGGAATTATATTTGGGACCTCCTTCTGTGCAAAATTCTCCTGGTTTATAAATGCCTTTGAATATAAAATGGACATGTAACCAGGGCTGCTGGGGCCTTGTTTCAACACCCCAGGAAGCTCAGGTACCACGCTGAGACTTGCAGGGACAATAACCCTCCCCACAAGGGTACTGCCTCTTGGAATTGCCATGAAAAAAAGTGGGAACCCACTTGAAAAATAATACACGGGGGCACCTGGGTGGCTCAGTTGGTTATCCATCCGACTTTGGCTCAGGTCATGATCTCGCCATTCCTGAGTTCAAGCCAGCCCCGTGTCAGGCTCTGTGCTGACAGCTCAGAGACCAGAGCCTGTTTCGGATTCTGTGTCTCCCTCGTCCTCTCTGCCTCTCCCCAACTCATGCTCTGTCTCTGACTCTCAAAAATAAATATTAAAGCAATTTTTTAATAATATAGGTATGTTTCTTTATAGTGTGGGTGTGTGTGTAAATGTATGTTGTGTGTACACACACACATGTTATACTTTTAGTTCCTTGTTCATTGCAATAGGTAAATTCTGTGACTGCTTTTTAAAAATGTTTTATTTATTTATTTTAAGAGAGAGGGATAGAGATGGAACAGGGGAGGGGCAGAGAGAGAGGGAGAGACAGAATCCCAAGCAAGCCCTGTGCTCGACTCATGAACTGTGAGATCATGATCCAAGTAGAAGTCAACAGTCAGATGCTTGACCAGCTGAGCCACCCAAGTGCCCCTGTGACTGCTTTTGATACAAATAAACAGTTCCTCCTCCTTCCTGAAGCCCACTTGAAGAAAAGACCCATTTCAAAGGCAACATGTTAATTCCTCACAAATTTCTGAAGATTAATATATAGGACGTGCACTGCTGATGGGTGGTCACCTTTATAGGACACCTTGACCGGAAGGAATTTATTTTTATTTTTTAGCGGGAGGAATTTTTTCCTATCTCTGGCATAACTCTTGAGTAATCCAGTAAAGCCAACCCAGGCGATGTCTGAGGAACAGTAAGGTTCAGGAGTTACGGTATTTCTCGGGCCGGTGGGCTGATGATGAGGCAGGCAGTTTGGGGATTGTGCAATCCCTCGCTCATGTGCATTTCTTAATAATTCACTGGGTAGCGTGAAATGAATACTTTCTGTTACCATTTACACTTCATAAAAATAGCAAAAGAAGCATCTGTGAGGTTAGGAGGAGAAAAATGCCCAAACAGCGAAATCTGGTCCGTTCTACCCCGTGTACGTGACCGGGCAGAGAACGTCTCTCAGAGCTAGTTTTCCTTCTGACCTTGGTGCTTCCTGCACTTCGCTGCCTCTGCCGGGCGGGCTGCACTGGCAGCTCCCTGGCTCCTCTGCGCATCCACTGCATCCACTGTGTCCGAGCCAGGTGCTTCTGCAGCTCCTTGCTGACCCCCACCCACCACGGCTCTGAGAGGCAGCTGCCCCCAGCTGCGTTTCACAGGTGAGAAAAGGAGGCTCGGAGGATCTCAGCCACCTGCCCCGGTCAGGTGGCTGTAGGTGGCAGCGCAGGGCTTCGCACCCAGGTCTGTCGGGCTCCAGAGCCTGTGCTCCGGAACCCTTAGCACCTGCTCTGAGACTTTGTCTCTATTTGTTTTCCCTGCCAACATGTTTTGGCATTGCAGCAGTGAGAGAGACTGCTTTCCAGGAGCTTGTCATCTAGGTAAGGAGAAAAGATGAGCAGATACAAAGCATTTCCTTTTCTGTGCAGCAAGGAACGTGGCAGCATGAGCCCAGCTGGGAAGAACTACAGGACCCTGAACCAGCGCCGCCGGGATGCTGGTCGGTTCTGGCCAGGGCCGTGTGTAGGGGGTGCGCAAGTGAACAGTGGAAACAATGCAAGTTGGAGGGACCAGAATTCGTATCCCTGAACGATGGGTAAGGTGTAGACGGTCTAACAGCAACCTCAACAGCTGGTACCTCTTTGGGGGTTACCAGTACCAGGTTTTAAGTGATATGTAGGTGTGGAGGGACCGAGTCCACCTTCCTTACACCCCTCAGAATAGATGCTCGTACTCTGTCCGTTTTCCACATGAGAAGCGGAGGCATGGGGGCCAGGGTATTCACCTGGTCCCCCAGGTAGCATGTGGGGAACGGGATTTAAACCTGGGCTGGTGGGCTCCAAGCCCAGGCTCTTACGATGCAAAGCTGCAGAAGGCGCTTTGCTCCGGCCCAGGTGAGGAATACCCTCTCCCAGACTTCACCACCGCACCGTCCAGACTGTAATGGCTTGCTCCTTGTCTGTTTCCCCCACCGGACTATGGTTTCTAAGAGGGCAGGGATTATGTCTATCTTGCTCCCAGATACCTCTGGTATCTCCAGCACCTACACTAGGGACGGGCATATAGAAGACATTCAAAAGTATTGAAGACTCTTGAAATCATTGTTAGCACTACGTGATAACTAACTTGGATGTAAATTAAAAAATAAATAAACAAATTAATTTTTAAAAAGTACTGGGGAGTGGGTGGAATGCATTGCGGAGAAGCAAAGGACTCCTTCGTGGGAGCAAACTCCATCCGCCCCCCAGGTGCGCCCTTCAATACCTGGCGAATATGAGCGAGCCGGCTCACTTCCTCCCCACCTCAGTTTCCCCATTGGCAAAATGAGGATAATAACAGAGGTGAAACTTTACAAAACAGTCTGTCAGTTCCTCAAAAAGTTCCACACCAAGTTAGCATGTGACTCAGCAGCTCCCCTCCTGGGGTCATGCCGATGAGAACTGAAATACAGTTGACGGCCTCGTGAGAACTTGGACAGGATGCTCACAGCAGTATTACCGTCATGGCCAAAAAGCAGAAACAACTCAAATGTCCATCCTCAGATGAAGGGATAAACATCCATAATATGGTTCGGCCACAGATACACGCTACACCATGGGCAGACTTCAAATACAT
Organism: Crocuta crocuta; assembly: GCF_008692635.1. NCBI lineage: Eukaryota > Metazoa > Chordata > Mammalia > Carnivora > Hyaenidae > Crocuta > Crocuta crocuta. The sequence continues at coordinate 6,632,369 of NW_027532406.1, read as the reverse complement.
TACGCTAGGTAAAGAAGCCAGCCACATATTGTATGATTTCATGTATATGAACATATCCAGAATAGACAAATCTCTAGAGGCAGAAAGTAGATTAGAGCTTGCTGGGGCCTGGTTTAGGGGGGCAGGATTGGCAGTGACTGCTATTGGGTCCCAGGTTTCTTTTTCGGGGTAACGCAAATGTTCTGGAATTAGATAGTGGTGACTATCCTAAAAAACACTGAATTTAAAAGGGTAAATATCATGGTATGGGAACTGCATCTCCAAAAAAAATGGGAGTGAAAACAATATACGAAGTTCTGTTGTAAATTTAGGTTATTTATTTATTTATATACTTATTTATTTTAAGATTGTTTTAATCTTTAAAATTTCTTATTTAAATGTTAATTTTGGGGGGCGTCTGAGTGGTTCAGTCGGTTAAGCATCTGACTTCACCTCAGGTCATGATCTGAGTCCTGTGTCGGACTCTTGTGCTGACAGCTTAGAGCCTGGAGCCCGCTTTGGATTCTGTGCCTCCCTTTCTCTCTGCCCCTCCCCTGCTTGCACTCTGCCCCTTTATCAAAATAATTTTGTTAATGTTTATTTATTTTTGAGAGAGGGAGAGAGAGGGAGAGAAGGAATCCCGACAGGTTCTCTGACGTGGGGCTTGATCTCACGAACTATGAGATCATGACCTGAGCCAAAACCAGGAGTCAGAAGCTCAGCTGACTGAGCCTCCCAGGTGCCCCTAAAGATTTTATTTTTAAATAATCTCTGATGAAGGAACATGAGGCGGGCTGAGGACGAAGTGCAAGCTAGCACCTCCCACCCCCCAGTGTAGGACGTGTGTGATATTCCTTAGGCTGTGATATGTCCTGGATGCCCAAGGACAAAGGAAAGGAATGAAAACAAATGGCCAACTGATAGAGATCCCAGTCATACAGGACATGGGTCTCCATCAGTTTACAAACATCTTAGTAAATTACAAAAAAAAAAAGCAATCTTATCTGTAGCCTAATCTCTAGAAACCTGTACACTCAGTTCCTTGGAGCCCCAACATCACCCCTCCTTAGTGCTGTGGGGAATAAAGGTAAGAAGGAAAGGGCAGGTAAAATTAAATTTCCTGGTAAAGTGCAGCCCATTGACAGATACTTGAGGCAGGCAGAGTAAAACGTTTCTCCGGAACCTCCTGTCCTAATGTTAATGTCTTACTAGAGGGAAAAACAACCCTATCTTAACAATTAGCAAGGCCTCAGGTATCTTAGGAGTCCTCTTTAGCAGATCAAAGTCCCTCTGGAGGCCTCCTTTTTTTTTTTTTTTCCTAATAGTTTATTGTCAAATTAGTTTCCACATAGGAGGCCTCCTTTGTGACTTTACCTCCCCAACTCCATAGTAAGTAACCAGTCACTCTTTACAACCCCTGTGCAGCTCTTTCTGCCCACAGGTCCTGCCTCATGCTTTAATAAAATCATGTTTTTGCACCACAGACGTATCAAGAATTCTTTCTCGGCCGTCAGCTCCGAACCCCACCTCTCCAAAACCCCATCACAATCACCTCCTAACAGCTTCATTCATTCCAGAAATATTGATCAAGCACCTTCTAGTGGAGAGCACTGTGCAGGCACTGTGGATCAGGAGGGAAAAACACAGAAAAGTTCCTGCCCTTAGGAGCGGACATGTCTGCAGAGAGACAGATGGCAAGCAAATGAAGGACAGATTATTCCATGTGTTAGAGAATGGGGAGTACTCTGGGGCACCCGAGTGGCTCAGTTGGTTAAGCCTCCGACGACGACGCTTGCTTTCAGCTCAGGTTGTGATCTTAGGGGGGTTCATGGCATTGATCCCCGTGTAGGGCTCTGTGCTGACAGCATGGAGCCTGCTTGGGATTCTCACTCTCCATCTTTCTCTGCCGCTCCCCAGCTCATTCTCTCTCTCTCAATAAATAAATAAATAAATAAATAAGAATTAAGAAAAAGAAAACAGTAAGTGCTCTGTAGATGAGGCAGAGAAGAAAAGCGGGAAGAGAGTGCTGGGTGGAAAAGGGACGAATTTAAGTTCAGAGGCAAAGAAGTCCTCACTGAGCGGATATCATCTTGTAAAGACTGACACCGGTGAGGGAGCGAGTCGTGTGCATATCTGGGGGAAAGGTGTTCCAGGAAGAGGTGCACAGCCACTGTGGGAAAACTCAAGGTAGGAGTGGCCTGGAGCGGTCCAGTGTGGCTTGGGGAGGAGAGGGAGGCAAGGAAGCAATGAGGTCAGAGAGGTAAGGGAGGAGCATCCATATAAAAGCACCCATTCTCTCCTCTCTGCAAAAGCTTCCAGTGGCTTCCAGCTCCTGGCCTGTAGGACCCCACTGCCTCTCAGCCACCAGTGCCTCTCACGTCCCCATCACTGCTTTGCCAGGCTCATTCCCACCTCAGGACCTTTTCCCTTGCTGCTCCCTCTGCCTGGAAAGCCCCTCCCCCATCTTCTCCTGCCTGGCTTGTTCTTATCATTCTGGTCTAATCTCAAACACCCTGTTTTGGGTGCATCCTATGTAAAGTAGCCCCCACTCCTTGATTATCCAATTGCTCTCTAGTCTCTACTCATTTATGACTACTTAAGATGATATTGCTTATTTAACATGTGAGTGGTCTGTCTACTCCTCCAGAAAGGAAACCCCACACAGTCAGGGGCCTCCTCTGGCTTGTTCACCTTGGTGTTTCCAGAGCATTCCTCAATAATTACCTGTTTAATGGATGAGGGATTTGGTAACTTCATCCTCCTGGGAATTCCTCTGATGAAAGTGGTGACTTCTGGGTGTCATCACAGCCCTGAAGTTTTCCAGAGGGATCTAACTATTGCCCCATCCAGATAACCTTTGTCCTAGGGGAAGACTAATTGTACCTTGGGCTGGGACGGGAGCATTCTTTCCTTCTATCTCTTTTAAGGAATGCTTTGTGACCTCCACTTTCTATTCACTCTCAGGTACTTCCAAGGTCATATGTGCTTTCTTCCTCCTAATTTCATTTCAGTCGCCAGCTCTTTAAGAACCCGGGCCAGGTGCAGTGGGGGGGAGGGGGGAGGGGGCGGGG
>NW_027532406.1:6571644-6629313 GCF_008692635.1 Crocuta crocuta | reverse complement strand
GGTGGAGTGCACTTCTAAAATCAAGGATCTCTGAGATTTGAGAGGTCTTCAGGGACCATTTGGCCAAGGGAGTGCAGAGAATTCATGTTACAGATGGGGAAACTGAGGCCCAGAGTAGGGAAAGAATGTGTCTGGGAGAATCTGGGATCTAGGAGATCCCAGAGGGAAGTCATCAATCTGAGAGGTATAACCTGGGGGGTTCACTGACATCCCTAAAATTTTATGGTTAGTTATTTTTCTGAGAAGAAATTTCATCACTGTCCTAAGGAATTTCTGTAATGGCCTTAGAAGTTAAGAACCGCTTAAGGAGCATGGACTCCTTGGAGAAAGCCATAACTGAACTCCTTGGGGTGTCTTGTTACTGTCTTCCTAGTAAATAGCAGTGCCAGCCTGATGGCAGATGCCCCCAAACTATCTATTGAATGAATGAATGAATGAATGGATGGATGGTTGGATAAGGAATGATAGATTAATGGACTGATAAGTGAAACCATCTTGTCCATTTAATTCTAGTGTTCTTTTGACCAAGTCACAAATGCAAGAAGTTAACCTTACTTAGCCCAACAAAGACTGAGGACCTTGGATCCATTGCCCTACTCCCCTGCTCCTCTAGGGTGATCTCCCAGACTGGCCACATGTCTGTGCTTTCTGGGTTGGGCAGACCTTGAGAAGCAATCTCTGAGTCCTCTGTTGGACCAAACCATCAGCTGACCTAAAGATAGTGCTATTGTATGTAAGAGACTCAAGCTTTCCCTGTCTGGCTTTGCCAGACCTCAAGAAACCCAACCTCCTTCCTGCTCAGCTCTGGTTCTTGGCGGTGCACCTGGGCAGGGGAACAGACAGGGAGAGGAGCCAGAGAGAGGTGAGTAGCTAGAAGTCTAGACTTTCCTGCCTTTCCTGAGCATGGACTAGTGATTGTCTTAGGGGTAATATCTACACCCAAGGTGGGGCTCAAACCCATGACCCCAAGATCAAGAGTCACATGCTCTTCCAACTGAGTCAGCCAGGTGCCCCTAAGGTCTATTTCTTAAAAAACAAAAACAAAAACAAAAAACCTCACCAAGAATGTTGTATTTTATTATTTATTTAATTTTATTATTATTAGTTTTAAATGTTTATTTATTTTTGAGAGAGAGCAAGCTATCAGTGCAGAGCCTGCGGCAGGGCTTGAACTCACAAACCTGAGAAGTTGAACGCCTAACCGACTGAGCCACCCAGGCACCCGAGCATGCTGTGTTTTAGACCTCAGTCCCATTGGTCCAGAAATACCCAGGCCAAGAGTCTGGGGACAACTGAGAAAGGAAGAGTTGGACCTGGGTCTGGGGAGACCGGGAGGTGGAGAGTGCATGGGGGGCGGGGGCTGCTGACTTGTAGGAGTCACTGTCACCGACCCCTATTCTGAGGAGAGCTTGGTGGTGACTTTCATTCTGAGACCTTCGTGCATTATCTGACAGCAGCTATTGGGAAAAGCACTGGAGTTGGAGTCTGGAAGCTTAGATCTGGGTCTTACGCTGGCTGCTTAGAAGCTGAAAGGGTCTGGTCTTTGGAAACAGAGCTGGGTTCAAACTCTGGCTCTCACTTTGCCTGGTGTATAACCTGGGGTAAGCGGCTTCATTTTATGAGCCTCAGTTTTCTCATCTGGAAGAATGGGACCCTGATCCATTTTGATCCCCATCACCCTAGTAGATCTTTCCCCTGGTATTTGGTGACATGCTCAGGAGCAGAGAATGTCCCATGTCCCATTGGATTGCCCTGAGGGCAGGGGATGCTTCTGGATCAGGCAGTGTTCTGGGCCCCATGGCTCGGGGCTGGGAAACTGAAATGCTTACTCCGTGTTACTCCCCCTCCCCCAGAGTCTTGGGGCCTTCTCCTGCCTCATTCTCTTCTCAACTTTCCCAGTTGCCCTTTACAGCACTATTTTGAGGGCACTATTTTCTGAGTCTTTTTACGTAAGGAAGGTGAGAAGGAGTGCCCTGCCAGTCATGCTTTTTTTAATTTAACTTTTTTAAACATTTATTTATTTTTGAGGGAGAGAGAGAGAGAGAGACAGAGCATAAATGGGAGAGGGGCAGAGAGAGACACACACACACACAGAATCCAAAGCAGGCTCCAGGCTCTGAGCCATCAGCACAGAGCCTGATGCGGGGCTCGAACTCACAAGCCATGAAATCATGACCTGAGGCAGAGTCAGGCCCTTAACCAACTGCACCATGCAGGTGCCCCCAGTCACTCCTTTTAATGACTTCTCCAGGCCCATGGTGACCCCAGGGAACCAAGGTAACAATGCAGGGGTGAGCGGTGGCAGAGCAGGAAGCTAGCTCTACTTCTCATGCTTCGATGCCACAAATTCAGCTGGTTCATAAACTGGATGGAGCAAAATGAGCGATTATGAGACAGCCACAGAAATCCCTTCTCTCGCCCGGCAGAGGCTGGGTGCAGGCCTGGAGAAAGAGGAGTTTATGGCAGAGATGGGAGGATACCAGAGAACGTTCTCTGAACCCCCAGAAAGGCTTTCTGGATCGTTTAAAGCTCCCAGGTGATTCCAATATACAGCAAGTCTTGAGAAATGGGAGGCTTGAGTAAGGGAGCTGATAAGTCAGGGCTCCCACGAGACCAGCTGCTTTGACATAAATAACAGGTAATAGGGCGCCTGGGTGGCTCAGTTGGTTAAGCATCTGACTTCGGCTCAGGTCATGATCTCACGGTTTGTGAGTTGGAGCCCCACCTCGGGTGAGCTCTGCTTCTCTCTCTCTGCCTCTGGCTCACTTGTGCCCCCCTCCCCCCCCATCTCTCTCTCTCTCTCTCTCAAAAAATAACAAGCAATATACAGGAGGTGGCAAGTGGGGAGAGCGGTGGTGGAGCACAAGCCAAGAGACCTGGTCCTAATCCCCATCCTCCTGTGGGAGCCTGCTGCTGTGGCCGAGGCACAGCCCTCTCAGGGGCTTAGCTGCTTGCTGGCACGGGGAGGGGCTTGAGCCCAAGCCTTGGTAAATACCAGAATCCCTGGGGCGCTTATAAAAGAGTACAGACTCCTAGGGCCTAATTCAGGAGGTCTGAGGCTGGTTCTAGAAACTTGTTTATTACCCACCCACTCCCACCGCCACACACCCGTCTTCCTCATCCCCTGTAAAATTCGTCAAGTGATTCCAAAATACAGCCAAGTTTGGGAGCCACTAGCTTAACCTAGCGTGCACCAGAATCACTGGAAGGTATTAGGTACCGGCTGTTGGGCCCGCCCTCCGAGCTTCAGATGCTGTTAGATCTGGGCTGGGCCCCAGAATTCACATTTCTAACAAGTTCCCAGGAGATGCGGCTTTTGCTGGCCCAGACCGGGAGACAAAGGGATTCAGCCTTGGCTGGACAGTACAATCAGCTTACAGCCCTCGCAAATCTCAGTGCACAGGCCGCACCAGTTAAATTCGTCTTTGGGGTGGAATCAGGCATCAAGATTTTCTTTCCAACACCGCATTAATGAAAACGTTCAAATATATAGCAAAATTGAGGTAGCCTTTGGAGCCAACCCTGGAGGGGGGGAAATAAGGAGTTCTGGTATGCAGAACCTTCCAGAAGGCAAACCTGACAGATAACCATCCCTCTTCCCACATCACTGCAGATACAGCCGGCCCTGTGGAGCCTCAGAGTCTGGAGGAAAAGGGAGAACCCACAGGCACATAGACTTACCCCAGGCTGCCTGAGGCCTGGACTTTCCAGCTGGGCTGCGTACCTCTGGTTTTTTTCCTGCATCAGTTTCTGACGGCTAGTGTAAGGTGGGGACCAGAGAGTGGGACTTTATGGGAGAGGCAGGCTTGGTGGGGTAGAATAAGTGAAAGTGCATACTTTTGTTTCTTTTTAAATTTTTTATGTTTATTTTTGAGAGAGAGAGAGAGAGAGAGAACACAAGTCGGGGAGGGCCAGAGAGAGAGGGAGACACGGTATCTGAAGCAGGCTCCAGGTTCCAAGCTGTCAGCGCAGAGCCTGATACGGGGCTTGAGCCCACAAACCACGAGATCATGACCTGAGCTGAGGTTGAACACTTAACTGACTGAGCCACCCAGGTGCCCCGCATACTTTTATTTCTAAGGAAAGAACAGAAGAGTCAGTCAGTGGGGAAACCAAGCCGTGGTTCTCCTTTCCTGCCCCGTTTGGAGTGGGAAGTGGAGCAGAGAAAGAAAGGTGCACAGAAAGGAATCCCGTGCGGGACCTGGGCCTGAACTCCCTCTGCCCTGTGTCGGAGGGGATCTGGGGTTTCCTGGCTGGTTGACAGGGTTAGGGAGTTCATTCTGAAATAAAGTGGGTTTTCCCTCCATTGCCAATGAAATCAGAAGAGCTGCCACTTAGAAATACAGCTCTGTGTGGAGGTGGCTTCAGCTTTGCTGGGGACTAAAACTTGGGAGCTGGGACTTCCTTAAACACTTAACTTCAGTCATTTTGAAAATGTAGAATTCTTTTAGGCCTCTCAGGCTCCAGTCCCTTCTGGTGGGGCTTTTTAGTGTGATTCACTTTGAATGTCTCCCACGATGTCTCTGCCTTTTATCTAAAAAAAAATTTTAAGCTTATTTATTTTTTTTTGAGAGAGAGAGAGAGAGAGAGGGAGGGAGGGAGGGAGAGAGAATCCCAAGCAGGCTGTGTACTGTCAACTCAGAGCTCAATGGTGGCTTGAACTCACAAACCGTGAGATCATGACCTGAGCCAAAACCAAGAGTCTGAGCCACCCAGGTGCCTCCTTGTCTTTGCATTTTATTGAAATGATTTGCTGGTCCTTTAGGGACTTTAAGGGCCAGTGGGACCTTGACCTTGAACTCTGTGAGGACTGTGGCAGGGTGGTGGCTCCTTGGGCCCGATTCTGTCAGCACAGGGCCTGGATGGAGGAGGCGCTCGAGAGGCATTGCTAAGTCAATGAACACTACACTGTTCCCCACACCCCCCCAGAACCCCACAAGAACATGAAACGACAGGAGAATAGTTTGTAACCCGAGCCCAGGAATCAGGGTAGAATAGCACGTAGGCTTTCAGAATATATAAAAATATAAATGGCAGAAAAATATTTTCCGGTAAGTATATTGTGATTGCTTCTGCTATAAAACATTGCTTCTGTGATGTGTATGTTGTAGAAAGGAGCTGGAAGGAAAGACAAATGGAAATAGTTGTGCTCAGACAGTGAGATTATGGGCTGTTACCACTGAAGGTTTTTCTCAATTTTAACTGTTGCAACATCATTATAAAAACCAAAGCTCTATGGCAGTGTTCCGTGATAGGCATAACCAGGATGTGGGTGGCTGAAGTTCTTCACTTGTCCTGGCCGGACAGAGCTTCTCAAGGGCAGGGTTCGATTTGTTCATGCCTCACGCCCACAGCCCCATACCTAGCACACAGTAGGTGCTCAGTAAATGCTTGTTCAACTAGTGGCTCTGTGAATAGCTTGGAGCAAACGTTGAGGGCTTTTCTGCAGGTGCCCAGAGGTAGTTTGGTTGGAGAAAAAGACTTGGGAAAAGAAACACATCTGGTCCACAAACCACCAACCAAAGGGAAAGTTTAAGTACCGTGGTGGTTTAAGTAAATGTATAATAGAATAATTTCATTTTGTAAAAATCTTTAGCTTTTTGTGTGTGTGAATAAAATCACATACACACACACACACAAGAGAAAACCTCTTTGTCCACACAGGATCCCATGCTAGGTTCAGAGTCCAGAGGGTGGCTGGGGTTGCCTAACTGACCTCCTCCTTTGGCCCCCCCAGTCAACCTCACTCTTGCCCCAGGTGGGGGCCTCTGCGGAGCTGGGAGGTGGGGCATTCGCTGTGGCCTTTTCCTTCTGGGGTCCTGTGCACACATCTGCGACTCTGCCCTTCTCACCGGGGCCTTTTTGTCAGCACACGGGAGGATTTGTGGACGAGGAACGAGTAGGGTGTTTTTGGTTTGGTTCGGCATTTGCTAACGAGTAAAGGTCCTGCCTGGGAATATTCCCTGGCCCACCACCCCCTGGCTAAAATACAACCACTAGTTCCTCCTTGAGGTGAGGTCTTGAAGGCTCCTGGTCAGGCACAGATCTGCAAAGGGAGACTCTCTGAGCCATTTCTCCAGTGGAAAGAGCCACAAGGTGACTCAGCTCTGGGACAATCAACCACGAAATCAAGTTGGGGGATATTGTGTCTGGGGGCTGGGGGGCAGCCTCATCACATGGGGCCAGCAGCGCAGGCAGGGAAGGAAGCCACCCAAGGCAGAACAAAGGACATAGAATTTTGTTGAAAACACTGTCAAAGAGCGGCGGGCGGGCAGGACAGCAAAGCAGAAACTATTTGCCACGAGGTGGTGGGAGGGGCCACAGTAGAGGCCAGAATGAAGACGTATGGGAACCGATGGAATTTTCCCTTTTTTGGTAACTGTGCCTGGCTGTAAGCAGCCCATTGGGTAGTTGGGGCCTATGACTACTCTGAGGTGGGTCTCTTACTGAGTCCATTCTGCATTCAGTTCAGTTGGTGTCTGGTGGTCGCTGTGGGCCCTTTGGCTTTGATCCAGAGTTTCCCTTGCTCAAGCCTGTTGCCTAAAAGCAGCCTCCACAGGAACTACTCATGATGTGCCCTGGCAAAGGATGCCCAGAGCAATTCTGTTTCTTCGAGAGCGTCTACCTGGACTACTAATATTAAGTAATACATCCAGCCGGTGGTCACTCAACTGTCTAGACCCTGAATGAATGGGATACAGCACAGACTGACTTCGTACCCATCGTTCTCCGAGCAGTGCGCTAAGCCTTCACACACAACACTCTCTTGTCTTCCCAACCACTGTGTGAGGTAGACACTACCCCTATGTTACAGGAACAAAAACTGAGGCTCAGAGATGGGATTTGCCCAGTATCTTGCAGCAGCTAGCTATAGTAATGTTAATTAATAGCTAACCATCATTGAGCACTCACTACTGGAGGGCTTCCTGTCTCAACTCACTGAATCTTCATAACTTCCTTGGGAAAGATGTTTCAACATCCCCATTTTAACAAATGTGGGCACTGGAGTACAAGAAGGTTAAAGGGTCCCCAAGGCATTCAGTTAGCAGATGTCAGGGTAGGGATTCAACAAGCGTCTTGTTGAGCCTGTGCTCTTGCCCCCCACGCTGTATGTGGTAAGTGCTGGCTCCAGCTGTGTCCGCTCCACAAGAATGTACTGAGGGCCTGCTGTGTGCCAGGTGCATACAGCTGTGCTGGCGATCAGCCCTTGTCCCTGCCCTCACGGAGCATCCCTGCTGTGTCATTGCACCAGGCCACTGTGGAGATGGGCCAGAGTGGACAAAGGGTTGGGACAGCCAGAAATAGAGCATCCAGAGGACACTGGGCCCAGGTGGGGGGCAGCCCTGCCTGGGGAGGGCAGTCAGTGCCCCTAACCTCATCCTTTGTGGCTACCCTTAGGTACTGATTATCCTCTTTGGGGGACTGAAACGAGAGGTCAGCTGCCTCGAGAGCCCAATTATCTCCAGGAGTTGGGTGTCGGTGGGGTCTTGCCTCACACCGATTGTGGGGATTTCCCTATCTCTGTTTCACACTCAGATTAGGAGGCGGGCCCAATGGATCATATGAGGGAAGCTCCTTCCCGGGAGGTTTTGAGGCCAGGATTGAGAGACCTTAAATTAAAATTTCTGCTAGGAAGGAATTGTGCTTAAGAGGCGGCCCTGCCTTTGGAGGGTTTGGCGGTGGTGCGACAAGATCTGATTCACTCTGTAACAGACTGACTCTGGCTGCAGGTAGTGGGGCTGAGTCTGGACTCTCTCCCAGAGAGGGTCAGCCCCATGCGAGCCCACGTCGGCCCCCAGTCCTGGATTGGAGCGATCCCCTCTATTCAGCATCCATGGAGCAGGGCCGCAGCAGATCAAATTCCATCCTCAGCTTCCCCATCTGCACAACCCTCAAAGGACTGAATGTGTTCACATGTGAAGGGTGCTTGGGGGTGGGGGGGCTGCTCACATTTTACATGTGAGTGATTACTACTGTAATTTTGGTGGCTTAATGAACAGAGGTGGACAGAAACTGGAGTCGGTCCTGTGTCCCGCCTCTTTACCAGCCAGCCCATTGTTTGGGTTCTCACCTGTGAGGTAGGGATGGGAAGGCCAAGCTGGCAGAATTATGTGAGGATCAGATCTCACCCTCATGCTCTGTCTGACACCTGGTAGTCCCCTCTGCACCCAAGATCAAAGAAAATGGGTTTAAAGTTTCTCAGGAAGGTTTGCGGTGCTTGGGTGGCTGACCAGCTTCAGCTCACGTTCGTGGGTTTGAGCGTCGGTCTCTGTGCTGACGGCTCAGAGCCTGGAGCCTGCTTCGGATTCTGTGTCTCCCTCTCTGCGCCTCCCCTGCCCACACTTTGTCTTTCTCTCGAAAGTAAATAAACTTAAAAATTTTTTTTAAAAAGATTTCTTAGGAAGGTTTGCTCCTTCCATTTTCCCTTCCAAACTTCCCAATGTCCATGCTCCCCCCCACCTATCCTGAAGCTTCCCATCTTCAGTTCCCAGGTCTAGTGTGGCCCCTTGTAGCTTCTGTCTCAGCTAAGATTACCCTTTCAGTGTCTATGCCAGCCCTCTGCCTCTGGGAAATAACGTATACTTTTAAGGACTTCCAACCACGCACACCACACTCAAATGGCAAGAGCACCTACTTACTGGGTGCTGACTGGGCACTGACTTTGTTCTCTATCGTCTTGTGCCAGGTCTTCACACGGATACACCTGTTTGATCCCTAGTGCTCCTGGGTAGTTGGCAGAATCATCACCTCACTTCACGGTGGAAAAACTGAGGCATGCCTGACATCACAGCTAGGGAGTGGCAGGTTTGAACCCCCACAGTCTTAGGCCAAGCCCGGGCACCCAACCACTCCATTGTTCTTGCCATCGTATGACCCTAATGTTTAGAATCCATAGGAATTGGTTAAAAGGAACACTGACTTTGTCCTATAAATATCAGAGCTTTATTTGTTTTTAAAGTGTTTTTTCAAATTTTATTTTATCTGTTTTTGAGGGAGAGAGAAAGAGCGGAAGCAGGCAGAGGGAGAAGGAGACAGAGGATCCCAGGCAGGCTCCATGCTGACAGCAGAGAGCCCGATGCAGGGCTCGAACTCATGAACCATGAGATCATGACCTGAGATAAAGTCGGTGCTTAACCGACTGAACCACCCAGGTGCTCCTATTTGCCCTTTTTTTTTTTTTAAATCAAAAACTTATTTTTCACAAGTTTCCCCTGGTTCTATTCTGGTAGTATTGCATCTCCTTCTAAGGAAGGCATTCTTTCTAAATTTCATTGAATTTGCTTCAACTCAGAAATAGGCATGTTTTCTCTTGGCTCTGTCACCTGTAGAGATGGAAACTGCTGATGAGTCCATTCTTTCACGTGCTGGAAAACAGTCCTACGATGTCTCAAAACCTCTCTGAGCCTGTCCTTCTGTGAAGCATGAGGGGGATCTGGCCCTTTCCCACTAGACTCGGTTCATGTCCATGTTTCTGAGAAGTGTTCAGAGTTTTCCAGGCTCTCCTTCCTCAGAATTTTATTTTACTTTAATTTGCTATATTCATATTCCAGAACATTTAGCAATGAAATAAAAGTGTAAAGAAATAGGGAAATAAAGTAAAGCCCAAGATCTCCTCTCCTGACATATTTATACAGATTAGGCTTGACCTTCAACCTTAGGGAGGCCTGCCTATATGTTCGGCGCTGCAAGGGCCTTGCCCTGAGATTCTTGCAGCCTGAGCTGATGAACGTGGAGAACAGCTTTGAACATTGTCCATTGCAAACAGTATTTATAAACCATCTACTGTGGCCGTGGATTCTTCTGTGCACTTGGGGTGTGTTAGCAAACAGGATCCCTATCCTCACGGAGCTTACATTCTAGTGGGGAAGGCAGATATGAGTGGATAAATGTTATAGAAAAAAGAAAAGGAAGATGCTGGGGTGCAGGGTGTGTGTGTGGAGCCTACAGTATTAAACGGGGTCAGGGTTGGCCTTCTTAAGGTCAGATTTGGGCAGACAATGCGACTCTTGATCTCGGGATCGTGAGTGTGAACCTCATAGTGGCCGTTGGGCACAGAATTTACTTAAGGAAGAAACATGGTCAGATTTGAGTCAAGACATGAAAAAGGTGAGGGATTTGGCCAGGCAGGTATCTGAGAATAGTGTTTTAGGCAGCAGGAATAGTTAAATTCTCAAAGAAACAAAATCCAACAGAAACATCAGAAAGGGGCCACCCCAAAGATAAGGAGTCTGAGAGTGGGGCGCCTGAGTGGCTCAGTTGGTTAAGCGTCCAGCTTAGGCTCAGGTCATGATCTCACAGTTCGTGGGTTTGAGCCCGGGTCGGGCTCTGTGCTGACAGCTAGCTCAGAGCCTGGAGCCTGTTTAAGATTCTGTGTCTCCCTCTCTCTCTGATGCCTCCCTTGCTCACGCTCTCTCTCTCTCTCTCTCTCCATCTCTCAGAAATAAATAAAAAAACATTAAAAAAAAAAAAGATACGGATTTCTGAGAAAGGGCCAAGAGGAAGAAGGAGGCCTTGCATACCTATGCTAATCACATGCTGGTGGCTCTGTCGGGTGTGGTGACTTATCCGCCCCTGGGGACCAGGCTCTGCCCAAACCTCTGGGTCAACGGAAATCATCTCTGACCCAGGCTCTTTCACAACTGGGACATGGCCTTGAGGGAGCTGCATACTCCCTGGGCCTCAGCGGCCTCGTCTGTAAAAGAAGACAGCCTACATCTGCCGGCTCTCTGGTGTCCCGGCCCCTCACTCTGTGCCTTTGTTGTAATAATAGTAATACTAATAATAACCTCACAGATAAGATGGCAATTACAGCATCTTTCTGGGGTGAACAAGTTAATTATTCTTATTATTGGGACTTTTAAAAACCAAAAGCAAAACCATTTAACTTCCATGGTGTCTGAGGAAAAAGAAGGCAAGAGCATGGCCTTTAGTCAGGGGGAAGAAAAAAATGAGGTGAAAGAGGCAAAAGGTTTCCTCTGACCGGCATTTAACCGTCTCCCTTTTGTGGGAAGTGTGCTCCGAGGGCCCTCTGGGCCGCTCCTGAGGGTACTTCCTTAGCTGAGGTTCAGAACATCCGCGAGCAGCCAACTGTCAGTTTGGGAAGGTCTGGGAAGTATTATGCAAAAGGTAAAAAAAAAAACAAAAAACACAAAACAAAACCAACACCTAAAAAACGGTCTTTGACAAACGTTAAAAGTTACAACCTGGCGAAGTTTCCAAGCCGTTAGGCTGTAGGGGCCAGAAATGTGAAACTGTGCTCTCACAATCCACTGAGTTGCTAAAAAGGAGGGATTTGAGTCAGACATTAGGTTTTGCACGAAGGGCAGGATTCAAGACCCTGTGATTCTAGGGAAGGGCTCTCCCTACTCAGGGCAGACAGGAGTGTTTTGGGGTTTTGTTAATGCCAGGGCAGAGGTGGGATAGGCTTGCTGGAGAAATAAGACTAACAAAAAAAAGATCCTCTGCAGAAAGTACATCCAGAAAGGAAAGCTCATGTGACAGGTGACAGAACAAGGGAGTCTGAAGTCAGATTACCAAAAGTCAAATCCCACCTTCATTTAAACCTCCCTGTGCCTCAATTTCCTCAGCTGTATAATAGGTATACAAATGATGCCTACTTCACAGGGCAGTTGTAACAAGCAAGTGAATTAATGCACATGAGGTCCTTACCCATAGACCCATGTCCTAATGAAATAGCCCACAATGGATGCTTTGGGTTGTATGACTTGTTTCTAAGTAATGTTTGAGTGTTTTTCATTGAAAGCTGCCATTTTAGGGACCATTTTCCATGCAAGCTCACTTTCGGGTTATGTATTTCCTCTCTAACCCAGATTTTCCTTGATCTTAAAGGAGCCATCATTTTTCTTATGCCAACACTGTCCAATAATAGAAATATAATGCAAGTGTAGGGGCCAAGGGTATGACACCCCAAATAGTGCCACTTTGACATATTGATTGTTTTAAATAAAAGTCACTTAAGAGAAAGTCAGTGCAAAAAGAACATTCTGCCAGGGGCACCTGGGTGACTCAGTTGGTTAAGCATCCTGACTCTTGATTTCGGCTCAGGTTATGATCTCATATGATCTCAATATAAATAAGCACTAAGAAGAAACAAAAAAGAACACTCTGCCCACCACCAGCAGAAAGAAAGAAAGAAATATCCCATGTGAAATGTACTCTTACCGCCAGATATGGGAAATTTATTTTTTAAATTAATTAATTAAGTTTTTAACTTACATCCAAGTTAGTTAGCATATAGTGCAACAATGATTTCAGGAGTAAATTCTAGTGATTCATCCCCTATGTATAACAGCCGGTGCTCATCCCAACAAGTGTTTTCCTTCATGCCCCTCACCCATTTAGCCCATCCCCCCTCCCACAACCCCTCCAGCAACCCTGTTTGTTCTCTATGTTTAAGAGTCTCTTGTGTTTTGTCCCTCTCCCTGTTTTTATATTCTTTTTGCTTTCCTTCCCTTATGTTCATCTGCTTTGCATCTTAAATTCCACATATGAGTGAAGTTATATGATATTCGTCTTTCTCTGACTAATTTCACTTAGGATTATATTCTCTAGTTCCATCCACATTATTGCAAAGGGCAAAATTTCATTCTTTTTGATTATCGAGTAATACTCCATTGTGTGTGTGTGTGTGTGTGTGTGTGTGTATACACCACGTCTCCTTTATCAATTCATCCATTAATGGACATTTGGGCTCTTTCCATATTTTGGCTATTGTCCATAGTGCTGCTATAAACATTGGGGTGCATGTGCCCCTTCAAAACAGCACACCCGTATCCCTTGGATAAATACCTAGTAGTGTAATTGCTGGGTCATAGGGTATTTCTACTTTTAATTTTTTGAGGAACATCCATACTGTTTTCCAGAGTGGCTGCACCAATTTGCATTCCAATATGGGAAATTTAGATCCAAGAAGGCTGTATAAACATTCCTTGTTACTTTTTACCAATTTACTGCCACAGCCCAAATTCTGTTTAGTATTCCTTACTAACTGAAGCTCCAAAAGTTAAGTTTTCTTTGTATTGTCACTTCCTCACAGATTTATTGTCTCTTTGTCTAAAAAGTATAAAAACCGCCTACCTTGGTCATTTCTTCGGGTCTCAGTTTCATTATTGGACCTCTATGTGCATATAATTAAACTTAGGGGTTTCTTTTCCTCCGTTAATCTGTCTCATGTCAATGTAGCTGGAAGAATCTTGAAGGTTAGTAGGACATTTTTCCTTCCCTCCACAGCCACAAATGTACATCACTATGTGTGATTTCAAATTTTCTAGTAGCTACATTTTTAAAAAGTAAAACAAACCTCATGACATTAATTTTAATAATATATTTTAACCCAATATATTCAAAATATCTCAATGTAATCGATATAAAAATTATTAGTGAGATTTTACATTTTTCCTTGATATATATCTTTGAAATCCAATATATATTTTACAAATACAGCATATCTCAGTTCAGATTAGCACATGTCAAGTGCTTACCAGCCACGTGTGGCTACCATGTTGGACAGTGCAGTTCCGAGGGTAGGAAAGATGGTTCGTGGCAGGGAGCAGGGTGGGCTGGTCAGGCTGGGCCCTGATTCCCTCCCAGTCACCACTCTGATACCCAGAAAGGCCTTTGGGATGAGGATCTTCTGGTCATATAGAACAAGGAAGATCTTGATGCAAGCCCTACAAGTTCAAGAGTGTGGTTTTGAATTGTGATCTGTTGAGCAAGCTCTTGCTTGCCCCTAACGGTCTTTTCCTTTTTGTCCACAAGCCCCATCCTGTCTGAAAACTGCACTGGGAGTCCCTCCAAGTAGGAATTTTGCTGAATTGTTCTGCCTGTATTCCCACCAGCTGGGAACGAGAGCCCGCCCCATCTCCCCTTGGGGAGATGCCATTTGGTCCACTTCAAGGAGATTTCACTTTGGTCTTTAAAGTAGGATGGGCCTTGGTGAATGCTGACTTGATTTTGAGGACAAGACCTCTTCTCTTCACCTCTTTAGACATGAATTTGCATGTCTTTCCTCCAGTTCATTATTGTAAGTTTGTTTGAAGGGGTCTTGTTTCCTTAGTTTGAAGTTTTTGGAAAGAGTAGAAGGGAACTCATTCTCACCCCCATGGGCTAGTAGTATCATTACCTCCATGGATGCTCTAAAATCTGAAAGGAAACTATTCTTATTACATTTGTTATGAGACTGCGCTATCTACTTAACCCACAGCTGTTCTTTTTCTTCAGCCTTCCTAACTACTGCTTTTTACCAGTCTTTAGCATTTCCAGCCACATTGCCTTGAGGCAAATTACTTTCATCAGGCAGTTCTTAAGTGCTGATCTCTGATTGAAATTCTTTTTAAGTTTATTTGTTTGTTTGTTTAGAGAGAGAGCATGCAAGCTGGGAAGGGGCAGAGAGAGAGAGAGAGAGAGAGAGAGAGAGAGAGAGAGAGAATCCCAAGCAGTTTCCATGCTGTCAGCTGAGAGCTCTACACATGTGTCTCCAACTCCCTAACCGTGAGGTCATGACCTGAGCCACCCAGTGCCTCTGATTCAACTTCTTTGGTCTCATTGTGCCCCAATGAAGGTTATACAAAGAATGCTCTCCATTAATAATATTTTAAGTTAAATTTATGTCAACAATTAAAATATTATTTAATGTTTATTTTTGAGAGAGAGAGAGCAGGGGAAGGGCAGAGAGAGAGGGGGAGACACAGAATCCAAAACAGGCTCCAGATTCTGAGCTGTCAGCACAGAGCCTGACACGGGGCTTGAATCCACAACCTGTGAGATCATGTCCTGAGCTGATGTTGGGAACTTAACCTACTGAGCCACCCAGGCTCCCCAACAATCAAAATACTTTTATTGAGTGGTTTTCCTTGATTACTAACATGATACACAATTTTAGTCTGCAAAATTTGTCATTAACTTTTTGGTAATCAACAATTATTTGAGCCCCATTATATTCTCTACCAGTCAAAACCATATCCCTGGAATAATCTAGATGAGAAGATAAAACTAGCACATGCCAAAAATAAGAGTTATTCAATACAGAAACAATTCATTTACTCATTCATTCAGTGCCTTGGGATGATATACAGAAACATGCTAAGCTAATCTAGAAGTTTAGTAAAAAAACAAAAAGGGGGGGGAGCAGGGGAGGCAAACAATAACAAGGAATTTAAGTGCTGTAACTTAATTGGTAAATGTGGTCAGCCTCAGAAGATTGAAACCAAAAAGCCGTTGAAGATCTGGTTATTATTCTGTGGTTACAATTAAGAGGCAAGAACTTCTCTCTTCCTTAGTGACCAATAACATTTAATATAATCGCAGGTATGTGAGTGGAATTTCAGTATGTGTAAAAGTTTTGGGGGGCATGAGCAAGGTTGGGCTATGAAGCTTAGGAAATATTGTCATTGAGTTTGGGAACTTGGATAGTTTGCTAATCTGCAGAGCAAGCTCAGAGCCTTGAAGAGGTGAATTGATGGATGGGTATGGGGTTGGCTGGAATTGACAACTAAGTTAGATTTGAAGACACCAATGGGTCTAGGTGGTTCCATAACGTAGGGTGTAAAATAATGGCAATAAGGAGAGATGAGTGAGAACCCAGCGCTTTAGTGAGTGTTCTATGCCACTGTGAGTCACCAAAGGCAGAGCAGGAGAGTTGTAATCTTTGGATGGAAGGTGACAAGGGATTTGTCCTTTCTTTTTAGTTCCCCCACCCATTGCTATGCCCCAACTGCATTTATAGTAAGCATTTATCACTTTTTCAAAATGTTTTTTATTAATTTCTGACAGAGAGAGACAGCATGAGCAGGGGAGGGTCAGAGAGAGAGGAAGACACAGAATGTGAAACAGGCTCCAGGCTCTGAGCTTGCTGTCGGCACAGAGCCCGAGGCGGGGCTCGAGCCCACTAACCATGAGATTATGACTCCTAGTCCCTTTTGTTTGAAATTTACCCTAAAAGATTTGTTTCCAACATTTTAGCTCCTTGTGAAAATAATTCCAAGAAGTAATGCCTGCGTGACTTAGTTAAGCGTCCGACCTTTGGTTTCGGCTCAAGTCATGACCTCACGGTTCATGAGTTCAGGCCCCACATCAGGCTCTGCGCTGATAGTGCAGATCCTGCTTGGGATTCTCTTTCTCTGCACCTCCCGAGTCTCTGTCTCTCTCAAAATAAATAAATAAACTTAAAAAAAAAAAGGTAGGGAGACTAGTTTAAAGGACCTCTACTTTCTCATTGCTCAGTTTCAGCAATCCAGCTATCCCTTTCTTGTCCCGCACTTCAAACTGGATTAGTTAGAAGCAAATCACAACCATTTTATCATTCCCAACAGAAATACTTCAGTATGTACCTCTAAAAAAACCAAAAAAAACCCCAAAAAACTGGAAGGAAGACCTGATGATTTAGCAATCTTAATCCTCGTCCATCACTGACTTTGAATTAGAAAACTTGAGTTCCAGACCTGCTTTTGCCAATCACCAGCTATATGACCAACAGCAAGACATCTATCTTTCTGGACTTGCACTTCGCCCACATGATTGGGTGAAGTAGATGGTTTCTAAGGTCTCTTCCCATTCTAGAAATCAAGCATTCATGCAAGCGCCACCTAATGAGACTCTTGAGACACAGATTTGGTACAGGGTCTATTTGCTATTTGTTTTTTTGGTGCAGTGCCCAATGTAAAGTCAAGGCCTCCTCATTGAAGAGCCAAGGAAGTCCTCGAGGCTGCTGATGGCAGAATCTTCAACTTCAAGCTTGAAAAAAGAAATGAGTCTTGAAGCTGTTCCTCAGAGCAGTTTTGTGCTTCCCTCAGTATCTCTTCTGACAACCTCAGCTCATCTTAAGTGTTCTGCTAAGTTGTGATGCAGGGACATCTCAACCACTCTGAACAGATCGGCTTGTTTTTTTTCTTTTTTTCAAAAAAGGTTATTTTGAGAGAGAGAGAGAGAGAGAGAGGAGGATGGACAGAGAGAGAGGAAGACCGTATTCCAAGTAGACTCCATGCTCACTGCAGAGCCCAACCTGGGGCTGAAGCTCATCATGACCTGAGCCGAAATCAAGAGTCAGTTTCTAAAGAACTTGTCAAGTTCAGCAGCCAAAAAACAAATAATGCAGTGAAGAAATGGGCAAAAGAGATGAATGGACACTTTTCCAAAGAAGATGTCCAGATGGCTCACAGATACATGAAAAAATGCTCAACATCACTCATCATCAGGGAAATACAAATCAAAACCATGACAAGATACCACCTCATTCCTGCCAGAAGGATCAACATTAACGACTCAGGCAACAACAGATGTTGGCGAGGATGCAGAGAAAGAGGAACCCTTTTGCACTGCTGGTGGGAATGTAAACTGGTGCAGCCACTCTGGAAAACAGTATGGAGGTTCCTCAAAAAGTTAAAAATAGAACTACTTTACGATCCAACAATTGCACTACTAGGTATTTATCCAAGGGATACAGGTGTGCTGTTTCAAAGGGGCACATGCACCCCAATGTTTATAGCTGCATTATTGGCAATAACCAAAGTATGGAAAGAGCCCAAATGTCCATTGACGGATGAATGGATAAAGGAGATGGGGTATATATACACAATGGAGTATTACTCAGCAGTCAGAAAGAATGAAATCTTGCTATTTTCAACACCATGGATGGAACTAGAGGATATTATGCTAAGCGAAATAAGTCAGAGAAAGACAAATCTATGACTTCACTCATACGTGGAGTTTAAGATGCAAAACAGATGAACATAAGGGAAGAAAATAATATAAAAACAGGGAGGAGGACGAAACATAATATACTCTTAAATATCCCCCGACCCACAACCCCTCCAGCAACCAAACTGAGGGTTGCTGGAGGGGTTGTGGGTCGGGGGATGGACTAAATAGGACATGAAGGAAGACACTTGTTGGGATGAGCACTGGGTGTGATACATAGGGGATGAATCACTGGAATCTACTCCTGAAATCATTATTGCACAATATGCCAACTAACTTGGGTGTAAATTTAAAAATAAATAAATAAATGAATGAATGAATACATAAAATTTTTTAAAAAGTCAGTTGTTTAACCAACTGAGCAACTCAGTTGCCCCAAAACAGATCCATTTTTAAAAAGACCACCCTGAAACCAATAGCTAGTAGAAAGCCTTGTTGTTGTTTTTTAACTATTTCTTTATTTTTGAGAGAGAGAAAAAGAGTATGAGTAGGGGAGGGGCAGAGATAGAGGGAGACACAAAATCTGAAGCGGGCTCCAGGCTCAGAGCTGTCAGCGCAGAGCCCAACGTGGGGCTTGAACCCACGAGCCTCAAGATCCTGACCTGAGCCAAAGTCAGATGCTTAACGGACTGAGCCACCCAGGCGCCCCAGTGAAAAGCCATGTTTATGTGAAGGGGGGAGGAGGCAGGGTACATTACTTTTTAGATGTGGAACTGGTTTGTGTCCTGTTCCACAGCGATTGTTAAGGAATGAGGACACCCATTTTGCAGGCAAATCACTTGAGCGTGAAGTAAAGCGGATGCATTTAAGGTTGCCTGGTAAGTGAAGGATCGAGTCCAGAACAGAATTTGGCTTTTAAAATTATCGAGAACAGGCTTATTGTAGAGGGTAAGGTTTAGGGACAGATAAAGATCCTCTTCGGTTAGTGGAGGAAATTTTGGGCAAGAAGATGGTAGGTGCGCAGTCCGGAGGGGCGCCTCTCACGCACCCCGCTTCGCATGCGCAGTGAGCTTCCCGTGCGCCCTCTCTTTGGTTTCCCTCACCGTGGTCAGAACCAGAGCAGGTGGCCCCGCAGCTCTCAGCTGCTAAGTGAGGGAGTCAGGTTAGGACCTAGGACTTCCGGACGCCACATGCCTTGGTCCTGCTCCTCTGCAGCTTGACAAAGACTAGGAAATGAAACGGGGGGAAGGCTATTTGGGAAAAGAAACGTTGGTCAGTCAGTGTAGCGAGAAAAGAGCAAGTGGTTGAGAATGCTGCACCATTAAAAAAAAAATTGCTATGAGCCAGAGAAGGAAAAAAATGAAGTACCCAAAGGAAAAAGGCCTCCAAAATGACCATTTTCAAGCACGAGCTCTAAGCAGTTCTGAGGTTTCGCAGGGCTTACGGGAGCTCTTGACAGGCGCTATTGTTTTGGTGCCGAGGCTTTAAATTGGGGGATAGGGTTAGAAGGGACCAAAGATGAGGGCTGTTATTTCAAGCTGAAACTACTATGCCACAGTAAGGAACTCACTGGGTTTGAGTTTGGGGTTGGTTACAGCGAAAGAGGAGTCCTTGGCCACACTTCCAGATGGTTCTGAGACCCATCGAGATGTGCATTCTTCATGGCCCTGTGGACTTGCAGCACAGCTACCCAGCGATTAGATTCCGAGCCTGTCCTTAGCAGGAAATGGTAAAGGAATCAGCAGGAAGCTGAAAACAAGAGAGGGAAACCCCTCCCGCCTGTCAAAGGACAGACCACAGTGAGGGTGAAAATGGAAAGTGGGGGGTGCAGGGATAGGCCTGTGGAAATGGAGAGTGGTTGACCCTTGAAAGAAGGAAACGGTGTGTGCCCCCAGGCAAGAACACGTGTTCGACTGTTGTGTTTATCCTGCGACTTTAATGTGGAGCCGCTGCCCGGGTTCCTTAGTCCTCTAGAGTCTCTGCACGATCCTCAGGACCCAGGAAACAGCCACTCCTTTGGTCACGGGTCGGGGGCGGGGCGGGGGAGCGCGGCTGTGTGTCCCCTGAGCTCCAGCAGCCCTTGGGCGGACCACGCACCTTGTTTCTGATTCCCGGCTCGTTCAAGGCCAGAGGACCCAGAATTCAAGGTGGAGACTTTTACCAGGAGGACAGATAAAAGCATACATGGAATTGCATCGTGAAGAATACTTGGTGTGAAGGGGCAGAGAAATACGAGGTCGTTTTTTCTGTTTTGCCCAAGTTCTTGGTAACCGGAAATCCTCACTCCTTTCTGGAGGAGGAAGGAGAACCAGGGATCGAGGCAATGGAAGCAACAGAGTCCAATAAGAAACCTGTTCTCTGAAACCTGAGAACACTTTTTTCATAGGGGAGAGCTCAGCTTTGAACTTGTACCTCTCGAGCTTGACCCAGTGAGTTGTGCCAGTCCCGATGAAAAGGAAAATTCACATTTGATGTCGAAGGTCCTCAGTAGGAAAAGGCAGGGCCCCGCTCCCACTCATCCACAGAGCAGGGGGGACCCTTTATGTTAAAAATCTTGTGCTCAGCTTGCTAATTGAGGAGAGGAAAAACAAACTGCACTGAACGCTGATTCTACTGTCTCAGTGGGGAAACAATTTCTAACAGACAAGTGGCGAACAACGAAACTTTCGAAAAAGCAGACTTGGGGAGAGATCAGTGCAGTTTCATAACGGGTATGAATAGTTATTTTGCTGTCCTTTTTTTTTTTTATCTTGCTGGGTTTTGATGTGGATCTCTTTCTATTTGTTCAGGAAATTGTGACGTGTGTTCTGGGCAGGGTTTGAGGTTTTGGAACTTTTTCTAAAAGGGACAGAGTGCACCCTGCTACATTTCCTAATCGTGAAGCCGGTGCGCAGGCAGTGAGACCGAAGCGAGCTGGTCACGATGCCACAGCTGCTCCAGGGCAGGACGTTTATCCTGGCTCTTGCCTTCCTCCTGGTTTTTGATGCTTCGGTTCAAGGTAAGACTCAGGAATCTTGCCCACCCCGCGAACCCCCATAATCTTTGTAAGCACCAGGGTTCCCACAAATGATTATATTCACTTTAAGGTACAGAATGTACTGTGGGAGAAAGAATGCAAGGGAAAAAGATCTGGGGTGGCTAAACTCCTCAGTGTGAGTGTGGTTAAGTTTGGTACCAAGAAGACTGAAATTCTGAGGCAGGTGTGGCCTCGTAAGCTCTCACAATGATTGAAACGTGCTCCTTTATTTTTGGATGAAAAGGTATAGTTCATAACCTTTTATTTTTTTATGTATGTTTTATTTTATTGAGAGAGAGGCAGAAAGAGACAGAAGGAGAGAGAATCCCAAGCAGGCTCCGCACTGTCAGCGCAGAGCCCCATGCGAGGCTCCATCCTGCGAACCCTGAGATCGTGACCTGAGTCGAGATCAAGTGTCCGATGCTTAACTGACGGAGCCATGCAGGCGCCCCTAGTTTATAAACCTTTAAAAGTTCAAGAAAGTAATATAGAAAATGATCCACGTGTCTGTTGGAGAAGGTGGCATCGTCGAGTGCCTGTCCCTAAGGGTTTCTATCAGTCCCAAGTTTTCATATATTATGGTGGCGTCATAATTACTCTAACAGTGGGAAATGATATATTTGTAAAACTCTGAGTAAATTTGCCTGTTTTTCTTTTCTTTAAAAAAAACTTGGTTCTTAGTGAAAATTCAATTATGGTTAGACATAGTACAAACCCTCTCAGACTTTAAAAAGAGGCCAAAGAATTTTAGTGTTTGTGCTATTGCTCAGAGACACATTACATTTGGAAATTTCTTGTTAGACTTCTCCATCATTCAGGGTTGTTTAGTCAGACTGAAACAACTTAAAGTCTTAATGACTAAGGAAACAGAAATGAACAGTTTGTAAGAAAGATACAATTTCTTCTCCTTTGGTAAATAAGGGATCATGTCTAAACAAGGCAGAAGGTCACTACCTGATAAACAGATGAGAGAATTTATGAACATTTAAGGTTCCCCAAATTGTACAGGAAATACTGACTCCTAGTGACATACCTGTCCTGGATTTGTTTCTTCAAAGTGAAGCTCGTGGTCATGTTTTTACTTTTGGTGGAAATCAAATCATACAGGGAATCTCAGATACATTCATCATGTACTGGAAATTTATAAAATTATTTTCTTCTTGTTATGCATTTATTGAAGAAAGTTAACAGCAAGCGATGTTGCTGAAACTTTTTTACCAAACTGTTTACTTTTTAAAGTATAAAACATTATTGATTGTAGGGAACAGGCTTGGGTCTTCTAGGGAAAATCTTCAGCCTGTTGAAGTAATTCCCTAATGTGTTGTGACAAGACCCAGAGTAACAAGGTCTATATTTGTAGCACAGATCTAAGTGACCAGTTGGTGGGGGGTGAGGAGGGGTCTACCCTGCAAGAGCTAAGTCAGTCTTTACATATTCAGAGTTTCCCGCAAATGTCACATTCCCCACTAAGATTCAGCAGGTAAAACTAGAATGAAAGCAAAAATGTTCCTTATGTAGTAGGTATTCACCAGAAAGAAGTGAAGAAACCATTATGAAATTGTACAAAGTACTAGCATTTAACCCTGGTAGGTTTAGCTCTTTGTTGGAAAAGGAACCAAGAAAGAGAGAATGAATGCACTGAAAAACTAGGGTATTTCCAAAGGAGAAGTGCACTTGATGTTGGAATGAAGGGTTTGTGTCCACATCTGAATAGGAAGGGGAATAGAGGCCCACCCGAGGCTGCGTGTGTCAGCGATGACAGGCTCAGGGCTGCAATGTACGGTTTCACCATACATCCATGTGATGGAAGATGTGATTCGATGGCATTTCGCCCCCATCTTTCAAAAAATATTTACTCAAACCACAGGTTTGACTGAACTGATCAAATTAACTAGGCTTTTGGCTTGCTTTTACTGAACATACTCAAAACATCTTGGATTACTCTGTTAGTTTGCTAAGGCTGCACAGTACCCTGGGCTGGAGGCTTTTCTAGCTACGATGAAGATGTCAGTGGGGTTTCTTTCCAAAGCCTCTCTCTCCTTGCCTCGTAGATGCCTGTCTCTCTGTGTCTTCACATGGTCCTTCCTCTGTGTGAGTCTGTGTCCTCATCTCCTTGGCGTATAAGGACACCAGCCATCCTGGATTAGGGTATATCCATATGACCTCATTTGACCTTAATTACCTCTTCTTAGTTCCTGTCTCCAAATTCAATCCCATTCTGAGGCATTGAGAGTTAGGGCTTCAACATACAAATTGAGGGGACACACTTCAGTCCCTATCAGTTATTATGAGTCAAACCCAAGTAAAGACATGATGTAAAATCTTGTCTATCAGGTACAAAGAAATGGATATTTGGCAATGCATGGGAGACCCAGGTGGCTATCAATTTAATGTAGCTCTCCAGGGGATTATTGATTATTGATAAAGTCTGTGAATCCTAAACTCTTGTATTGCCCCTCTTTCAATTTTTTTTCATGTTTATTTATTTATTTTGAGACAAAGAGTGGGGGGGGAGGGGCAGAGAGAGAGGGAGAGAGGGAATCTCAAGCAGACTCCATAGTCGGTGGGGCTCCATCTCACAAACCCAAGCTGACCCAAGCTGAAATCAAGAGCTGGACACTTAACTGCTGAGCCACCCAGGCGCCCTGCCCCTCTTTTTAAAAGATGCTCACAAAGAGAGAAAATGGAAAATCCATGAGCAGTTGTGGCCAGATCATGTGTTCACTCCACACTCTTAGGTTATAGTAGATACTGATTCTACCCGTGTGTGCTGTTGTTTGACTGTAAAGTGATTTCATGCCCATTCTCTAGTAAATGATCATCACATTTCCTGTGAAGAGGAATTAACACCACTTTATAGAAGAGAAAGCTCGTTTGCTCTTTAGACAAACAATTGCAAAATATTTGAGACTTGCCTCGGGCCAGAAGCAGCCATCTGATTTCAAGGTCAGAGTTAACTTTCTACTGCAACTTGACTGTCTTGTAGGTAGAAAATTTCCCCTCCCTTCTCTTCTCTTCTCTTCTCCTCTTCTCTTCTCTCTTTTTAAAGTTTTTATTTAAAAAAAGTTTTTATTTTTAAGTAATCGCTACACCCAATGAGGGACTTGAACTTACAACCCTGAGATCAAGAGTCAGGTATTCTACTGACTAGGCCGGCCAGGTGCCTCGAGATTTTCTTTATTTAAAACAAAAAACCTTGTTTTGACTATAGTAAACTTGCTATTAAGTTTACCAGCGAACTGAGGTATAGAGAGGGAGAAATTGAAAGTAAACTTGGAGCATTTACAGCTTGTCAAACCGTGCAAGAGTGGGGGAACCTTATCTATTTTGTGGAATTGATTGTCTCGTAGGAAGCAGCTCCTAGTGAGGTCTGTTTCCATACTACCAAAACAATGAACAAAACAGTCTTTTTTTCTTTTTTTTTTTTTTTAAACCCTCCGCATGGCAGTTTCTGCTTAGGTTTCTCTAACACACCTGCAGCAGATCTCCATTAAGAATAGGAAACTGGCAAATTATGATGTTGGGGAAAAATTGGTAGGTACTACCATATAAAAAGATGCAGGGAGATTACTGGGGTAATGTTCATCCACAGAAAGCATTTTGGTAAAGCGGAACTAGTGACTCTGTGTGTATGTGGGAGTGGGGAGCCGTGAGGAAAAGGATTCTAAGTAATTTACTATTCTTTTCCCTGGAATCCACCACAAAATTCACCAGCAGATCCAGTAGGTGGGGACTTTGAGGAAGATAACCCTTGTGTCCACTAGCATTCTCTCTTTCATTTTTTTCAATTACAGTAATCAGTCATGATAAGGCATTTCTCCCAAGCAAGATAAGAGTCAAGATATTCCCACAACATCGGGGCTTGAACTGTTGGATTCACATCCTGCCAACACCCTTCAATAGATATGTCAGGAACACTGTGTCTTTATATAGTTCTTTATTTTAATCCAACTGAAAATTAAAGTCCCAAATTAGACCAACTTTTCTGGGAGGTGACTTCTACCTTTGATTTCTTTATAAGTTTTTAAACAGCTTTATTGAAATAGCACTCACATACTATACAGTTCATCCATTTAAAGTGTACCATTCAAAGTTTTTAAATTATATTTACAGATATATGCAACTACCATCATAGTCAATTTTAGAACATATTTATCAACCTCCCTCAAAGAAACCACTCTTCTTTTTTTATTTTAAAGTAATCCCTACATCCAACGTGTGGCCCGAACTTACAACCCTGAGATCAGAAGCCATGTGTTCTACCCACTGAGTTAGCCAGGCACCTCAAGAAGCCCCTCTATAAATTTTAAAAGCTGAGACTCTGAATTCTGGGGGGGGGAGTTTTGTATTTTAGAATTTGTTTTCACGAGTTTACCAAAGCTGTATTATGCCAGTGAAAAGATAGGGTCTTTCGCCTGGATGCTTCCTCATAAAGTTTTAGTTTTAGTTTTCTGTTTAACTTCCTATCTATGCAAACATTCCCTCAGCTTGGTAGTTAGCACATTAGCTGCATGTGAAGGAGAATGCCTATACCTACACTGTCCAAAATGAAGGCCCCTGAGAACTTGAAATGGGGCGAATCCAAACTGAAATGTGCTGGTAGTGCAAAAATATGCACCTGGACTTACATGAAAAGAAAAACGTAAAATATTCGTTAATAACTTATATTGTTTATATGTTAAATGGAAATATCCGAATACATTGGTTAAATGAAATGTATTGAAATTAGCGTCACTTGTTTCTTTCTACTTTTAAAAATATAGCTGCTTTAACATTGAAAATTCCATATGTGGGGCACCTGGGTGGCTCAGGTGGTTAAGCGTGGGACTTCAGCTCAGGTCGGGATCTTGTGAGTTCGAGCCCCGGGTCAGGCTCTCTGCTGACAGCTCAGAGCCTGGAGCCTGCTTCAGATTCTGTCTCTGTCGTCTCTCTGCCTCTCCCCCGCTCGCACTCTGTCTCTGTCTCTCTCAAATATAAATAAACATTAAAAAATTAAAAAAAAAAAGAAAGTAAATGCCATACTTGGTTGTCTTAACACTTCTGAGTAGCGCTGGTCTAGACAGCATGGAGTGTGAAGACATCGCCCTCTGCTGGAGATGTTGGATTTTCATCCAACCTACAATGCAGGGCTTCTAAGTAGCAACTGGAGGTCAACCTTATGCTTCTTGAGGAAAGAATCAGAGGAGAAAGAAAGATAAAACATATTAAATCCATGTGCAAAGATTTGTGCTAGATGTTTTACATACTTTTATCTCACTGGACAGGAGCTCTTTGGGATACTATTATTCATCTTTGAAAGATGAGAAATTGAGAATCAGATACTAAATGGCAGAATGAGTATTTAAGTTCCGATGCCTTTATAAGCTGTCCACTAGCAGAGATTGGTCATTGTGGTCTCCTCCTCATCAGAGAAACTAACGTTTAAGGGGCTCTGACCATGATGCTAGGTATTATTCTAAGAACCTAACATTTATATCTTATTTTTGGATCTATTACTGTCCTCATTATGGATGAAGAAACCGAGCTACCCAGAGGTTAAGTAAGTTGGTCAAGGTCACACAACTAATAAGGGGCATTGGGTGTCATCTTGCTACTTTACCTCCAGTCTCCAGGCAGTGACAGAACTAACCTATTTTGGATGACTAGCTGTCCCAAGCCAGATACAGTTAGTTATATTCAGGAACCACAGGGAAAATTGTGATAATAGTTCCAAAGGTAAGAAAGAAAGAAAGAAAGAAAGAAAGAAAGAAACCAGTGAGAGCATATTTACTTCTACATTGGTGTCTTTTATTTTTTAAAGGAATACTGTTACTTATAACAATTTATTAAACAAAATGAGAAAAAAAATCACCAAAGAGTCTATTGCTATATTTTTGTGGATTTTCTCAAATTTTCCCCTAATATCTGTTTATGTGATTGCATTAACAACTATTATGCAGAGTGGTATTCTACTTTTTTTACTCATTTTTAAATGTAGATTTTCCTATTATATTACATAGTCTTTTCTATAACCACTACTTTTTTACTTTTTGGTCAATATTCCCTCATATGAATGCCTATTCATGAGTATTTTTAATTGCTTTGATTGAGTTATTTCCCGTTTTCCTAGTTTAAATAATACTAAGGTGAACAGCTTCATGTATTTTTTAAAACATTATATTTTACATATCTATATATCTATCTATAGATATAAAATATGTATCATATGTATTAATGAAGTAATAACTTGGTTAATCAGAGGTATTAGCTAGGACAAAGTTGAGTACAGATAGACATAATAGAGAATCATAAAGAAAGGGCATTTTGAAAAAGGTCTGTGGTTCTGCCATCTTTTAAGAACAGAGTCCTTGGCCATCCTATTAAGAGGTAAAGTAAACTTGACTTTGGTAGAAGCTCCACATTTCAACCTCTGATAGTTGCTTTCAGAGAACAGGACATAGTTTGTGCATACTCTCCTAGAAACAGATATTGGGGGTGACCCCAAAACTCCAAAGTTCACGATCTCTGGGGATGCTGGGTAATGGGATGAGGGGTAATTTTTTTTCTTTTCTTTTTTTTTTTTGTTTAATACATTTTTCTAAACTTCCTATAATGAGCACATATTTCTTTTCTAATGTAAATGTTATTTTTAAAAATGGCAACCAAAGCAGCCTAGAGATAAGGAATATCTCAACAGATTGTCCATTTCTAGAAGAGAGTACTGTGAAAGGTAGAGACACCTCTCAGTTAGTCTCTGGATTAAAACAATGTCTGGAAACCCTCTGTCAGATTGCTATATGAGTCCATTTATGTAAAATTCTAGAAGATGTAAACTATTTTTTAAGTCTATTTATTTATTTTTGAGAGAGAGAGCGAGAGAGCAGAGGAAGGGCAGAGAGAGAGAGGGAGAGAGAGAATCCCAAGCGGACTCCATGCTGTCAGCACACAGCCTGACATGGGGCTCTAACTGAGGAACTGTGAGATCATGACGTGAGCCAAAATCAAGAGTCAGACCCGTAACCAGCTGAATCGCCCAGGCATCCCTAAACTAACTTATGATGACAAGAAGCAGATGAATGGCTGTAGGGAGCTTGCAGGAGTGTGTCAAGAGAAGGAAGGGCAATCAGGATCCTTGCTTCCTCTGTCTTCTGCCTATCAATCCCCTCGACAAAGGCAATCAATTTGTTGTGTAACTTTTCAGAGGTTCAAGATATATACATGCAAGCATATATGTAAATATATTCTTAAAAACACACACAAATGTTAACACAGTGCACAGTGTTCCTTACTTTTTTTTTTTAACTTAATAATCTACCTTGGAGAATCTATATCAGTGTCCAGAGAGTTGCCTCGTTCTTTTATTATTATTGTTTTTTTAAGTTTATTTATTTATTTTGAGAGAGAGAGCAACCAGGGAAGGGACAGAAAGAGAGGAGAGAGAGAGAATCCCAAGCAGGCTCCGCACTGGCTGCGCAGAGCTCAAGGCGGGGCTCAAACCAACGAACCACGAGACATGACCTGAGCTGAAACCAAGAGTGGGGCGCTTAACCAAGTGAGCCCCCCAGGCGCCCCTGCCTCATTCTTATAATAGCTTTTTTCTTGACATGTACTTTTCCATCCTTTTTCCAAAAAAAAAAAAAAAAAAATGCTGCTGTGATTGTCCATAGCACCGGGTGTTTTGTTTTCTGAAACAGTTATCATTTCCACTCTGATCTGTACAGACAACAATGTGCTGGGTTTTAAAACCACTTTTCCTGCTTTTCAAGAATTCTAGACATGCCCTTTCTTGCTAGGTGATTATTGGTTGCACTTGTGTGACTAGAGCATGGGCTCTGGGTGGGGAGGGGATGAACCTTTTGAAGTATGGGGAAGTACTTCTCACCACCAGGCTTCCATTCGTGCTAAATTGAAGAATGAACAGTTTATGTCATGAATTAATAAGGGATCTTCTGTATGATCTCCTAACACCAGATTTGGAGACTTTTGTGCAGAAACTAAACTCAACAGAAGCGGTACCATACTAGGGTGTCCCAACCCGTCTGTCCCTCTGCGAGTAGAGGAGCCTGGTTCTTCTGAAATCTCTGCCTGGATCTGAGGGCAAAGAAAGAGGCCAAGTTTTTATTTACTTTCTATTCCTAAGAACACCAAATGGCCCTAAAGAACTGGGGCCCTGTAATGTCTTCGGTACTACTCGGTGTATTCCTTAATCTTTCTGAAAGTGATTTCACTCATCTTTAAAGAAGCGGCAGGCTTTGGGGGTCAGATATGGGTCTGAATCCTGGGTCCTTCAATACCTGTGTGGCCTCGGTTTCCCTTTGCGCAAAGTGGAGATGATAGTACAAAAATAAAATAGTTAACGCTACCAAGTGTTTGTCGTGTTCCTGGCAGTATGTTAACGTCTTTACGTGCATTTCTCAGTTAATTTGGGGGACCAGCTTATGAAAAAAGCGACACTGTTCATACCTTCATGTCACACTGGGGGCTCAGGGAAGTGAAGATTTCCCGATCACCAGTAGCAGAACTGAAGACTTTCCTCTAGGCCACTGATTGCCCAAGCCTATTGTAACCTTAAACTCTGGGCTACTTTGTGGGGGAGTTGGGAGGACAATGTATTTAACAGGCTGGCACGTGGCGGGGGCTCCTGTTACATTTATGGTCATAAAACCTGCCCACACCTTACCTTCTACCAAATTTAGAATTCATTTAATCAACAATTTCTTTGCACAGAGTGATGAGAAGGGGTATAAGAGATACTTAGTAACCACGTGGGTTCTTTTTTGGGGGCAGGTTCCCCAGTGCGGCCGGCCAGGTACCAGTGGGTCCGCTGCAGTCCTGACAGTAATTCTGCAAACTGCATTGATGAAAAAGGACCAGTATTCAACCTACTCCCAGACGAAACCAACAGAATCTTCCCTCCAAGGACCGACGCTTCTTCGTAAGTGAACTTCCTCTGATTTTACTGTCACCAAGTCGCACTGAGATCTTGGGTTGGAGAAGGGAGGGCTGTCCAATGTGTTTTCCTTCAGGCTCTCACCTTGGTAGCTTGGTTTCCACCGCACAGCACATGGTAAAGCTGTCTACTGTATTTGCTGGCGTGTGAGATGTGCAAGAGTGCACGATTCATCCGTACTTTGGCAAGGTCTTTTTGTGGCAGCAGAGACAAAAATCGACCACTTTTCACCAACAAGTATCAGAAATGATTGAGCATTATTCTATCTATGTAAATAGAGCAGGTTATGCATTAAAATCCAGTAGGAGTCTGTCAACTGCGTGCATAAGCAAAATGCAGGATATCCCTAGAGTGGACTATTATTTGGCCAACAGAAGGGACAAAGTATGTGATCACGTAGATGAATCCTGAAAACATTATGCAAGGTGAAAGAAACCAGACACGAAAAACCATATATTACACAATTCTATTCATATGAAATGTCCAGAATAGGCAGATCTATAGAGGTGGAAAATGAATGAGTGGTCACTGGAGGCTGAAGGAGAGGGAGGAATACAGAATGATTGCTAATAGGCATGAGAGTTTTGAGGGGTGATAAAAATGTTCAGAGATTAAATAGTAGTGTTGAAAAAAGAAATTAGGGAAAGGAAGAATAAATGGCCATGGTTTATCGAAGCCAAAGCCAAACCTCTTCTTGATGAAATAAAGCCTACTTTAAACTTGCAAAAAAGATCCAATAGGAATTCATAAGTAAAAAAAATGGAATTGTCCTAGAATCCATTGTTTCAGTGACTATCAAAGTCCTATAACATGTGGAAAAAAATGTATTATGAAAAGGATTATCATAAAGCTTTAATCTTTAGATTTCGAAGATTAATCCTAGAAAATTACTCTCTTCAAAGCTGGGGAGGGGCGCCTGGGTGGCTCAGGCGACTTCTCAGGCTCAGGTGACTTCGGTTCAGGTCATGAGCTCATGGTTCATGGGTTCAAACCCCGCGTTGGGCTCTGTGCTGACAGCTCAGAGCCTGGAGCCTGCTTTAGATTCTGTATCTCCCTCTCTCTCTGACCCTCCCCTGCTCATACTCTCTCTCTCTCTCTCTCAAATAAATAGAACATTTTAAAAATATTTTTTAAAAAGCCAGGAAGTCATCATGCCCAAATCAGGTGAGGCCATCATCACCCCAGGGGTCCTGGTGACCCTCTTCGTTGCTGGCACTCTCTGCTTAGGAGATTACACCATCACTGTCCCCATCCTCAAAATGCTGCTCTGCAATCCTGCTCATGCGCCTCTACTTTGAGTCCACGGCATTAAGCTTGACATTGATTTTGTAGCATCCTCCATTATTTTTACTCCGGAGTTTCCACAGTAATTCATTTAAATCTAAAATGTTAGACGAATAACCCAAGTTCTCTAAAACGACTATCTTACATCTTTTCCTCTCTATGATCTTTCCTCAGCTGGGAAATCTCCCATCTCACTCTGACACTCCCGACACTTATGAGTGAACAGTCCTTGCCTCTGTGTTAGTCCTGGGCCCATCTGCCCTCCTCTCCGTTCTTTCTCCTTTCCCCTTCCTTCTCTGTACTGAGTAGGGGGTGAGCGCTCATCCCGTGGTCTGCATCTCCCAGGCTCCCTGCTCTGTGGCTCAGTTCGGACAGTGGAAGGCACAGAAGGGAGACCAGAGAGCATGCGAGGCAGGGAGAGACCAGGATGTTTCTTCTCCTCAGTCCCTGCCTTGAGTGGCACCTCTGGCGGGACTGTGTGTCCTCCATGACTTCAGCTCCCACCAGACGCCCCTAGTAATTGGGCTCAAGTAACCCCACTTCCTCCCACTGTCCCTTTAGCCCAGGGAGAGAAGTATCTTTTTCTCCCATCTCTGGGTTTTCCTCACTAGCCCCTTTCTGGTTTCGCTTCTCTTCCATCACACACGCTAAGTAGTTTCCTGCGTTAAATATTTAGATGAGTTTCCTGATTGGACTCTGACTATGGCACCTTTTAGGGCCACTCCTCCTTGTTCTGGGGATCCTATTTCTACACGCCTTTTCTAGGACTTACGGTCTGCAGTTACTCCTCTGAGACCAGCGTTTTGTTGTCAGTATGCGGACGTTCTCGTTCTCTTGCATCTCGGGCGGTTAGCCAGAATCCCTTCTTTGACTCGCCGCCCTGTCCAGCCGTTGCCCTGTTCTCTGCTCCTCTTCATGGCAACACTTACTGGAAAGGATGCTTCCTGTCTCCCCATCCCTCTATCCCTTCTGTTTGGACTTCCGTTTATTCCTACCTTCCTCTCAGAATGCTTGTTAAAGTCCCAGTTACTCCTGGTTAACACATCCACTGTTTATTTCTCTGTTTGGCTTTCTCAACTTCTTAATTGCCTTCAAAACAGTTAACCGTCACCCCCTACCCTGGAAATACTTTCTTCTCTGGACTTCCATGGCCCCACCTTATCTTGAGTTTTCTTCTACTTCCTTGACTGTTCTTTCTCCTCTGTTCAATATTTAAGGTGTTGGTGTGGCCCTGACTGCGTGCTGGGCCTCTTCTCTATCTGCATGCTTTCCTTAGGTGACCTCATCATTCCATGCTTTGATATTGTGTGTGTGTGTGTGTGTGTGTGTGTGTGTTTGTGCTCGCGCATGTGCTTTCTGTTTCCGGTTCTGATCCCTTTTTCCTGATCCCACAGTCTAAACTAGCTACCTGGTCACCCTCTCGTGCATTAGTCTATTTCACTTCTCTGCATAGCATTTAGCGTCACCTCATAGTTTCCTGATTTATTCACTTTTCATTGTCTGTCTTCCCCAATAAGTTATGAATTTCTTGAGGAGGGACCTAATCTGTTTGTCCCCATTCTTTCCTAGGCACTTAGAATAGGGATCAGATGTTTAATATTTACTGAAGGCATGCATGCATGACACTCTAATCTGTTGAATGGCCTGTGGTTCATTATCTTCATGGAAAAAATGACCCATAGACTATGAAATGCATTTTTTGTCTCTGATATTTAGTTGTGTTGTTGCACCACTGAGGGGTAGTATCAACATGGCTCTGGTCTTTTGGTGCTGAGTGGACTTCTAAACCACCAAACTGAACCCAGCTGAATGAATGTATTTACATTTTTTTTTAAGTTTACTTATTTATTTTGAGGCAGAAAGAGATGAGAACACAAGTGGGGAAGTGGCAGAGAGAGTGGGACAGAGAGAATCCCAAGCAGGCTCTGTGCTGTCAGCACTGAGACCGATGCAGAGCTTGATCTCACGAACCGTGAAATCGTGACCTGAGCCAAAATCAAGAGTCAAATCAAAATCAAGACACTTCACCTACTGAGCCACTCAGGCGCCCTAATACATTTACTGTTTGAGAGGAAATTGAATGTTAATATGGTAGCAAACATAATGCTTAACTTACTGCAAAGAATTTCTTAAGAAGTTGTGTTGAAGCACTGTGAATTATTAGAAGTTTTGTAGAAATTTTAAATTTGGGGAAAATGTCATCTATCTAGGATGACTTACTTGTTTGTGCTTTCTTTAATGGAATAAAGTGGGAAAAGAGATCTTTTTTTAAAATAAATGACCTCTTAATTTACCAAATATAGGATTGCTATGCTAGTCATAAGAAAATTAGCATTGCTTCCATGAGTCTGCAATGTGTACGTGTTGATTGATAAATGCAGTGAGTTAAGTCTAGGCAAACATGTAGAAAGGTCTGATTGATTTTTTTTTATTTAAAGTATTGAATAACTGGGAAATGTTTAACTTTTAATTTGAGCACCTTGGTGGCTGCATTAATTTTCTGTCTTACAAATGTATTATGATTACCTTTCTTAGGTCTCAAATTTTACTGTTGTTGTTTCCTTTTCCCATTTTTCTGTCTTACTTCAGAATGTCAGGATCCCAGAACTTGAATGATGTCTTCCCTCTTTCTGAGGACTATTTTGGATCTGGCTCCGGCTCTGGCTCTGGCTCCGGCTCCGGCTCCGGCTCCGGCTCTGGCTCCGGCTCTNGATTGATAAATGCAGTGAGTTAAGTCTAGGCAAACATGTAGAAAGGTCTGATTGATTTTTTTTTATTTAAAGTATTGAATAACTGGGAAGTGTTTAACTTTTAATTTGAGCACCTTGGTGGCTGCATTAATTTTCTGTCTTACAAATGTATTATGATTACCTTTCTTAGGTCTCAAATTTTACTGTTGTTGTTTCCTTTTCCCATTTTTCTGTCTTACTTCAGAATGTCAGGATCCCAGAACTTGAATGATGTCTTCCCTCTTTCTGAGGACTATTTTGGATCTGGCTCCGGCTCTGGCTCTGGCTCCGGCTCCGGCTCCGGCTCTGGCTCCGGCTCCGGAAGTGGCTCTGGAAGTGGTTTCCTCACTGAAATTGAACAGGAATACCAACCAGTAGATGAAAACAATGCTTTTTATTACAACTTTAGGCCTCTCCAGAGAAATCTGCCCTCAGACAACCAGGACTTGGGCCAAGATGGACCAGAAGAGGATTTCATTATGTAAAAGAGAGGGTTTCCCATTTTGGTGCCAGGCAATGAATTCAGTATGTTTTATGTACCAGAGTTAAATGATCAATTCTGGAATAAAAAAGTTTTATAGAAACTTAGAAACATCTGAACGAAAAGCTTAGACCTTTTTTCTTCACGAATTCTTCAAGCTTCCTTCATCTATTCTATTGTCCTGGAAAATACCTGCATTCCATTTGTATCATATTCAACCAACATCACTATGAAATTACCTAGACTGCCTACGTCTAGAAAATTGCTTTAAAGGATAAGTTAACCTGTTTTTAAAAAATTCAGTCTGAGAAGCAAATTGACAGGTAATATTTCACACCCAAGTCTTCAGAAACCTGACACTGATTGTGAATTATAGATCCGCCTCTTTTCTTATGAAAAATCCAGATGAGACACTGGGTGAATTTATAGGGTGGGTAGTTGACAAGTCCCCTGTGAAGTATCTGCTCCCATGTTACCACTGGATGTGCTGGGAGAGCTGGTGGGTGGTGTTTGCTGAGACAGTACCTTTGCTCTTACAATTAGACCCGAACTAAAGCACAACTGTGCTCCCAATACTTCCTACTGCTTTCCTTTTTTTTTTCCCCCTAGGTATTGGTGTATTTTCAAATGTTACTCTATTAAAGCAGAACTATAATCAATGAGTTAAGCTGTTTGGGATCTCCTGTTGTAATAGATAAATTAAGAAATAATCATGTGTGCTCGGATGTTTCTAGAAGTCTTACCAACAAAATATCAGTAAGATTATTTTACAGAGCTAATTTTGTAATCAAATCCTAGTAACGAGCAGATGAAGAAAACAACTGCGGTAGGGCGAGGTTATTCTTGTCCAAGCACCTCTTCTTCCTGAGGGCTGTTCCCATCTCAGTTCCCCTGAGTTCTGAAAAGATTGTCAGCATCGTCATGAATCCTCTTCTTCCTTTATTTAGTCTTGCATCCCTCCAACCCCCTTTCGGGTATCTATCCTGAGAGTGCTCCCTTAGCAACTTTCTGCATCGCTACATGGAGGGTCCAGCTGGTGACAGTTGGTGCCAGGAGCAGTAGAAAGCAGACGCTGAAATGGGAGTTGGGGCCTAGATCACCTGCTGCCTGACTGGCAATGAGGACCCCGTCTCTGGCCAGAGATGCAGCACAGGGACAGGACAGCACTGGAATTATTAAAGCTTTCACTGATGATGACCTGTGGGTGCTAGGGCGTAGTATACTGGGCATCGAGAAATAGGAGGAAGCGGTAATTATAAAGACAATAGTATTGGATGGCTATTGCTAGAAGCAATTATAATTTTAAAACAGACCATGAAAGACAAGGATGATTCATTTGTTTTTAAAATTTTTAATGTTTATTTATTTTTGAGAGAGAGAGAGTGTGAGCAGGGGAGGGGCAGAGAGAGAGGGAGACACAGAATCCAAAGCAGGCTCCAGGCTCTGAGCTGTCGTCACAGAGCCCGATGCGGGACTCAAAGTCACGAACCATGAGTTCATGACCTGAGCTGAAGTCAGACGCTTAACCGATTGAGCCACCCAGGCACCCCCAAGGATGATTAATTAAAGGCTAAATGTGAAAACAAATGGGCTACCTTCGCAGCATCTGGGCATACCTTAGAGACATTGCAGGTCAGCTCCGGACAACCACAATAAAGGGAGTCTTGCAATAAAGTGAGTCAAACGAATGTTTTGGTTTCCCATTCCACATAAAAGTTACATTTACGCTCTACTGTAGTCTATTAAGTATGCTATAGCATTATGTATAAAAAAACCAATGGACATACCTCAATTTAAAAATACTTTATTGCTAAAAAATGCTAACCATCATCTCTCAGTGAGTCATAATCTTTTTGTTAGTGGAGCGACGTGTCTTGATGTTGATGGCTGCTGACTCATCAGGGTGGTGGTTGCTGAAGGCTGGGGTGACTCCAGCAATTTTTTAAAATAAGGCGACATTGAAGTTTCCACATTGATTGACTCTTCCTTCCATGGGTGATTTCTCTGTAGCCTGTGATGCTGATGGATAGCATTTTGTCCACAGTAGAACTTCTTTCAAAATTGGAGTCAATCCTCTCGAACCCTGCACCTGCTTTATCAGCTAAGTTTATATAATATTCCAAAAGCTTTGCTGTCATTTCAAGCATCCTCACCAGGAGTAGATTCTGTCTCCAGAAACCATTTTCTTTGCTCGTCCATAAAGGGCAACCCCTCATCTGTTCAGCTTTATCATGATGTTGCAGCCATGCAGTCACATCTTCAGGCTCCACTTTTTTTTTTCAGTCTCCACTTCTTTAAAATTTTATTTTTAATCTTTGTTTATTTTTGAGTGAGAGACACAGTGCAAGAGGAAGAGGGACAGAGAGGAAGGGAAACACAGAATCCAAAGCAGGCTCCAGGCTCTGAGCTGACACGGGGCTTGAACTCACAAACCACAAGTTCATGACTTGAGCTGAACCGACTGAGCTACCCAGACACCTCTTTCAGTCTCTACTTCTAATTCTAGTTCTCTTGCTATTTCCACCACATCAGCAGTTACTTCCTCCACTCAAGCCTTGAACCCCATGAAGTCATCCATGAAGGCTGGAATCAACTTCTGCCACATTCCTGTTCATGTTATTTGACCACTTCCCATGAATCACAAATGTTCTTTTTTTTTTTTTTTTTTTTTCTAGGAGAGAGAGAGAGAGAGACAGTGTGAGCAGGGGAGGGTGAGAGAGAGAGAGAGAGACAGCGTGAGCAGGGGAGGGTCAGAGAGAGAGGGAGTCACAGACTGAAACAGGCTCCAGGCTCCGAGCTGACAGTTAGCACAGAGCCTGACGCGGGGCTCGAACCCATGAACCGCGAGATCACGACCTAAGCGAAAGTCGGACGCTTAACCGACTAAGCCACCCAGGCGCCCCAGAATCACAAATGTTCTTAATGGAACCTAGAATGGTAAATCCTTTCCCAAACCTTTTCCATTTACTCTGCCCAGATTCATCAGAGAAATCACTATGTATGACAGAAATATAGATACTAGGAAATATATTTCTTTAAATAATAAGACTTGCAAGTCTCAATGACTCCCAGACCCAGGACTGTGGAATGGATGTTGCCATTTTGCAGGCATGAAAATAACCTTAATCTCCTTGTACTTCTCCTTCAGAGCTCTTAGGTGCACAGTCAATGAACAGTAACAGTTTGAAAGAAATCTTTTTTTCTAAGCAGTAGTTCTCATCAGTGATCTTAAAATGTTCCATAAACCATGTTGTCAACAGATGTGCCGTCATCCAGGCTTTGTTCCATTTTTTAGAGCATAGACAGAGTAGATTTAACATGATTCTTAAGGGCCCTAGGATTTTTGGAATGGTAAATGAGCCCTGGCTCAACTTAAAAGTCACCAGCTCCACTGGCCTTTAGCAAGAGAGTCAATCAGTGCTTTGAAGCTTTGAAGCCAGGCACTGGCTTGTCTTTAGCTATGAAAGTCCTAGATGGCGTCTTCTTCCAACGGGCTGTTTTGTCTATACTGGAAATTTGTTATTGACCTTCATAAATGATCTTAGCTGGATCTTCTGAAAAACCTGCTGCAGCTTCTATACCAGCACTTGCTGCCTTACCTTGCACTTTCACGTTATGGAGAAGGCTTCTTCCCTTAAACCTCATGAACCAACCTCTGGTAGCTTCAAACTTTTCTTCTGTAGCTTCTTCATCTCTTTCAGCCTTCATAGAACTGAAGAGAATTAGGGCATTGCTCTGGATTAGGTTTCAGCTTAAGAGAATGTTGAGTCTGGTTTCATCTTCCACCCAGACCACTCAAACTTTGTCCATATCGGTATAAAGCAATTTTGTTTTCTTATCATTCGTGTGTTCACTGAGTACCACTTTTCACTTCCTTCAAGAACTTGCCCTTTACTACTCGGCTGTTTGGTGCAAGAGGCCTAGCTTTCAGCCTATTTTGGCTTTTGACACGCCTTTGTGCCTTCCTCACCAAGCTTAGTCATTTCTAGCTTTTGATTTCAAGTGAGAGATGTGTGGCTGATTCCTCCTTTCTCTTGAACACTTAGAGGCCATTGTAGGGTTATCAATTGGCCTAATTTCAATACTGCTGTGTTTCAGGGAATAGGAGAGAGATGGGGAATAGTGATTGGTGGACTAGTCAGAATACATGTATTTAAGTTTGTCATCTTATATAGGTGCAATTCATGATACTCGAAGACAATTACAATACTAACATCAAAGATTGCTGCTCACAGACCATCCTAACAAAGATAACAATGAAAGAAATATTGTGAGAATTGCCAAAATGTGACACAGCGATACAAAGTGAGCAAATGCTGTTGAAAAAATGGTGCCGATAGACTTGTTCAATGCAGCGTTTCCACAAGCTAATTTCTAAAAAAAACAATACCTGCAAATTGCAAGAAGGTGAAGCACAGTAAGATGGTTATGCTTGTATTAAGAAACCCTCTTCTGCAGTGAAAGGGTAGAAAAAGCTGAGGACCAGACCCATGACGTAATTTGTAACAACAGCGGAGTTCAAGAAGGTTAAATTGGCAACCTAGCCAAGTCTGTCATGTAAAGTCAGGACTCTGGCTGGGAAAAAATGGGACCCTGAGAGATGACATCAAGGTTGATACATTCAGATTTTGATGCCCCTGATTCCCTCAAACCCTCTGAACTTCAGAGGCTCACTCCTTAAGAACTAGGGCTTTCCTCTGGCTTGAAGATGATTAATAGGCTTGTGCCCCCCTCCTACACTGCTGGTGGGAATGTAAACTGGTGCAACCCCTCTGGAAAACAGTATGAAGTTTCCTCAAAAAATTAACAATAGAACTCCCCTATGACCCAGCAGTAGCACTGCTAGGAATTTACCCAAGGGATACAGGAGTGCTGATGCATAGGGGCACATGTACCCCAATGTTCATAGCAGCACTCTCCGCAATAGCCAAAATGTGGAAAGAACCTAAGTGTCCATCAACTGATGAATGAGTCAAAAAGATGTGGTATATTTATAGAATGGAATACTACATGGCAATGAGAAAGAATGAAATCTGGCCATGTGTAGCAACATGGATGGAACTAGAGGGTGTTATGCTGAGCGAAATAAGTCAGGCAGAGAAGGACAGATACCATATGTTTGCACATAGAGGTGGATTAGGAGGAAGCTAACGGAGGATCATGAGGGAGAAGAAGGGAAAAATAGTTGGGGAGAGGGAGGGAGGCAAACGATGAGAGACTCTTGAATGCTGAGAACAAACTGAGGGCTGATGGGGGTGGGGGAGAGGGGAAGGGAGGTGATGGGCATGGGGGAGGGCACTTGTTGGGATGCACACTGGGTGTTAATATGTAAACCAACTTGACAATAAACTATTAAATAAAAAAAGAGGCTTGTGCCCTTCAATACCACATGCATGCTCCCTGAAGGTCTATCCCCAACTTCCCTCTCAGCCATGAGATCGATAATTAAAGCTATAATAAAAATGAACAGGGAAATTTGGGGCCTGCTAAGAAAGAAGCATTATATCCTCTGAAGGTTCTGCAGAACCCAGCCATCATGACCTCAGCAGCTGAGAGAGTGTCTTCATGGCTTAATTCGAAGAGTGCTAGATTAGGGGTAGAGGTAAAACATAGTAGGACAGTGTTTACTAACATAGACGTAGTACTCTGTTTATCACCCTGGCAAGAACCCCAGGAGAAGGTGTTGATGCCCTGCTAGAACGGCTCTTAGAAGCTAGAAGAAAGCAAAACCCTTCTTAAGTGGAGTAGAAACGCTACAACCGCCGTGGCAGGCAGCGGAAGAAGGGGTGCAAGGGTTTAAGGAAGTGAGTGTGTTAAAAGAACAGACCGTAAGTCTTGAAAACCTGCAAGAAGACTTTGTTCTACAGGAAGGCCACAGTAGTAAAGAATATGCTGGTGAGAAAGACAACATCTCTGAGCTATCAGTAGTAGCTTTCCTCTGAAGGGCAAGGTTAACCGTACAGATGTTGTTGCAGAGCTGGGCTCACTAATAGCAATGGGGATGAGAGGATACAAAATAATAGAGCCCAGGGGGTAGTGCTGAGCCATCAGAAACCGGGTGGTGCAGTTACCATAATATGCGGCAAGGGCAAAATGGAATCCAGGAAAGTCTGATGCGCAGTCATGGAAATGTCATCTCTAGAGGAAAGATACAATTAGCAAGTCACACACACACACACACACACACACACACACACACGAATATTAGTTTTAAAAAAAGAATGAAATATTGCCATTTGCAACAACATGGATGGACCTAGAGGGTATTACCCAAAGTGAAATAAGTTAGAAAAAGACACATACTGTATAATTTCACTTCTATGTGGGATCTAAAAACAAAACAGAAGTGGACTCACAAATACAGAGAACAAACTGGTGGTTGCCAAAGGGAAGGTGGTAAAAGGATGGGTGAAATAGGTGTTGTCTTTTTAACTGTTTTCTAATGATCCTTTTTTTATTTTATTTATATTTCTTTCTATCTATCTATCTATCTATCTCTCTCTCTCTCTCTCTCTCTCTCTCTCTATCTATCTATTCATGGACCAATCTAAGTTATTTATTTAAGCCATCCCCTGCCATAAGCAAAGGGATGGAAGATCAGCATACTGGTGGTCATTTGATCCAGATAAGAAAGGGGAGCTTAAGGTCCCTTAACTTTTCTGGTCCGTGTGCGGAGTCATGGTCCAAACCAGGGCTGTGGTCCCCCCTGGGTGGTGGTCCAGGTTCTCTTTATTCATCTTCGTAGCCAGTGGGAAGTGGATTCACGGGAGAGTAATGGAATAGGGTGTGATTACCATCTCCCCAGGGAAGGGGCTTGGCCGCGATGGCGGAGGGGGGGTAGGCGACCAAGCTGGGTCTCCCGTGCTTTGTGCTCTCCATGATGCGACTTCAGGAAGACGTGCAGCACGCTCACTCCCACGCCAGGAAGAGCTAGGAGTAGGTGAGGGCCTTCCCCAAGCGAGCTGAGCCCTCCTCGCCGTGGGCGCCGCTGGACATGGACCGCCCGGCCGTGAGGGGCCCCCCTAGCGGCCCCGCAAACCCGACACAGCCGCTGCCACCATTTTCGACCTGGACAGCCTCAGTGCCTGATGATCTGTTTTGTATACTTAAACTCCGAGTGCTGGGACACTACTGAGATTTCATACTAGTGTTTCCTTTCTGTAAGAGAAATGAATTCATTCTACCTCTGGGGTTGTTCCTGGTTAACTGCCTGCGCCAAGGCCTGGCTGGGGCTGCTTTCCTGGCCCCGCACTGTGCATGGCCTGTCCCAGGAGAAGCCTTCCTCTCGCAGGTNGGAGAATGCCGGCTGCACCCCCGTGTCTGT
The DNA here is from genome assembly GCF_008692635.1 of Crocuta crocuta. Lineage (NCBI taxonomy): Eukaryota > Metazoa > Chordata > Mammalia > Carnivora > Hyaenidae > Crocuta > Crocuta crocuta. Next base: position 6,587,895 of record NW_027532406.1, on the reverse strand, counting down.
GATGCCGTGGCAAAGAGAAAATCTGCTGGAATAGATTTCTGCCGGGTAGGAGAGCTCAATAAAATGTTGATTTAAAAAAAAATAAGTAAGGAGTACGAACTTCCAGTTATGAAACAATTCATAGGGGTATAAAATACAGTGTAGGGAATATAATCAATAATATTGTAATATCTTTGTGACAGATGACAACTATACTTATCACAGTGAGCATTTAATAATATAGACAAATGTTGAATTGGTATGTTTTATACTTGAAACTAATATAATACTATATGACAATGTACTTCAATTAAAAAATATATCTATTGTTTGGGGGCACCTGGGTGGCTCAGTTGGTGGAGCTTGAGACTCTTTTTTTTTTTTTAATGTTTATTTTTTATTTTTGAGAGAAAGAGTCAGAGTGTGAGCAGGGAAGGGGCAGGGAGAGAGGGAGACATAGAATCCGAAGCAGGCTCCAGGCTCCCAGATGTCAGAACAGAGCCAGTTGTCGGGCTCAAACTCAGGAACCCTGCGATCATGACCTGAGCTGAAGTTGGTAGCTTCACTGACTGAGCCACCCACAGTGCCCCTTGAGACTCTTAATCTTAAGGTTGTAAGTTTGAGCCTGACGTTAGGCATAGAGGTAACTTAAAGTCTTTCTATATATATATATGTGTGTGTGTGTGTTGTTGTTGTTGTTGCTGTTGTTGTTGTTGAAAGTAGTTATGATATAATAAAAGGGAAAAAAAAGAAAATTTCCTCTGTGAGAGGAAATCTTTCTGTGGGCAGAGCTTCAGGTGGTGTAACTGACCATTTACTCTGTGTGGGAAGAGAAGTAGCTTAAGGTTAGACTATATACACTTTCATGGGTAGTGGTGAATGTTTGGGTCAGGGGCCTAAAATAGAAAGATGGTAGATTGAGGACTAAGAAGTCTCAGGTAAAGGTATGTGAATGGCTTAAAATAAGACATAGAGTATGAAAATATGTTTTTAAAATACAGTTTATTTTAGTAATCTCCACAGCCAATGTGCGGCTTGAACTCACAACCCCAAGATCAAGAGTCGCTTTTATAACTGAGCCAGCCAGGTGCCCCCAGAGTGTGAAAACCTTTGTATCAAATGTAATGTCCATCAAAAGCATCCATCACAGAAGAGGCATTAAACCACCAGGTAGACAAAATGACTTGGTAGATGTCAATCAGCTTCTGACATCAGCTACCCTGATGCTAACATGATAAACTCATGAAGGAGCAGGGGTGGGGATGGAGGATGGGCATGGGCTCCCACTGATCAGGGCTGATCTAGCCACTGAGGTTGCCAAGTGTCCCATATGCTACCCACAAAGCTCATTGCTGAGCCACTAATATGGCACCATTCTCCAAGGAGACCTCCATGGCAAGTTGACTATATTAGGCCCCTTCCATGCTGGAGGGGCCAGAGATTTGTTCTAACAGGAATAGACATGTATTCTACCTATGGATTTGCCTTTTATTTAAAAAAATTTTTTAACATGATTTATTGTTGAGAGACAGAGACAGAGCATGAGTGAGGGAGCAGGGAACAGAGAGAGAGGAGACATGGAATCTGAAGCAGGCTCTAGGCTCTGAGCCGTCAGAGCCTGATGTGGGCTCGAACCCACAAACCATGAGATCATGATCTGAGCCGAAGTTGAACGCTTAATTGACAGAACCACCCAGGTGCCCCTGTATTTGCCTTTCTTACCCACAGGGCCTCCAGCAGAATCAATATCGAATGACTTACAGAATGTTTCATCCATAAACATGATTGCATCAAACCAAAGGACCCACTTTACACCAAGGAGATTTAGCAGTAGCACATGACCATGGGATCCACCGGGTCTGTTACAGAACATGTCCTCTAGGTGCCATCAAAATGGCAGAATGATTGAAGGCACAGCTTGTTGGAGGTACAGCCAAGATACCAGCTTTGATATGATATACTGAGATTAGAATGTCAACCTCCAGGATACAGTATACATGCTAAATCAATACACTCTATATTGTGCTGGGTCCATAATATGTAGAATACATGGTTCCGGGAGCCAAGGAAGGAGTGGAAGTAGGTAGGCTAGGACATACTTAACATCAAATCCACTTGGAGTATTTGTGCTTTCTATCCCTGTGGCTCTGTGTTTTGCACGTTTAGATGTTACAGTTCCTGAGGGGAAACTTTTTCACCAGGGGACATAGAATCCTACTGAACTGGGACAACTGGGTGGCTCAGTTGGTTAAGCATCCAACTTCAGCTCAGGTCATGATCTCACGGTTTGTGGGTTTGAGCCCCTCATCGGGCTCTGGGCTTACAGCTCAGAGCTTGGAGCCTGCTTTGGATTTTGTGCCTCCTTCTCTCTCTCTCTCTCTCTGCCCCTCCCCTGCTTGTGCTCTCATTTTCTCTCTCTCAAAAATAAATAAATAAACAAACAAACATTAAAAAGAGAGAGAGAGAGAATCCTACTGAACTTTAAGCTATGGCTGTCATCACTCAGGTACCTTCCAGTTCTGCACAGGTGTTGGTCCTAAGAACACTCCCTGGTAAACTTCCTCTATGAGTCTGCTTTTCATAGAACCCAACTCCTAGTAATTATCTTGGTAGCATTTTACTGTTATTTTTTAAGTTCATTTATTTATTTTAAGAGAGAAAGAGAAAAAGGGAGTAGGCAGGGGAGGGGCAGAGACAGAGAATCCCAAGCAGGCTCCATTTATGTCAGCACAGAGCCAGACATGGGGCTCAAACTCATAAACCATGAGGTCATGACGTGAGTTGAAGTCAGACGCTTAACTGACTGAGCCACCCATTTCCCAATCTTTATAGCATTTTACTGTTGGTGACAGTTGTTAATTTATACACTGATTTTTTCCATTAATAAATCTATCTGTGATTTTTAAGAGGAAATTTGTGAGTTTTTATGCTCAATAGGGTGTTACTGTTATGAGACCTATTTTTGGGCTCCCCTAACTATTCCAGCAGAGGAAAAAAAGGCATGTTTTTGCTTTGTGTTTTCTAGTTAAGTGTTACGTCTTACATGTTTGAAGGATAGAGGAGCACATGGTGGCTCAGTTGGTTGAGCGTCCTACTCTTGATTTTGTCATGGTTCTAGGGTTGTGGGATGAAGCCCTGAGTCCTGCTCTGCTCTGAGCGTGGAGCATGCTTGAGATCCTCTCTCTTTCTCTCTCTCTCTCTCTCTGTCCCTCTCCCCTGCTCATGCGCTCTCTCTCTGAAATAAAATTTTAAAAAATGAAAGAATAGGTAGCCTAGGTTGATTTTTTTTTGTAGTTTCAAGTTTTTATTTAAATTCCAGCTAGTTAACGTACAGTGTAATATTAGTTTCAGGGGTAGAATTTACTGATTCAGCATTTACACGCAACACCCAGTGCTCATTACAACAAGGGCCTTCCTTAATACCTATCACCCATTTATCCCATCCTTAGGTTGGTTTTTATTTATAAAATGACACCCTTATGAAGAAAGATTTTAAACTTGCCAAAAAAGAAATGTAGAATGTTTCTATTTTTGGAGAGGTAATTAGACAATGAAAAAGTGTAAGTTTTAGAACTGAAAAGTCCTGGCTTAATACCAATTTCTGTCTTTATTAGCTGTGTAACTCAAGGCAAGTTACTTAATTTTGTTAAGCTTGTCTAGGGAGGTTAGCAGTGAAGGGGTTAATCGTGTGAACTCTGAGGACATTACCTGGATTCAAAGTCACTTACCAACTAGGTACCCTTAGATCGGTTACTTAACCTTTCTATACCTCAGTTTCCTTCTCCTTAATATGAAAATAATGATAGTGTCTACCTTATAGACTTATTGAGGTTAAATAAATTAATGCATGTAAAGTGCTCAGAACAATGTCATTGAGTGGGTGATCAAAAACACAGATTATTATCTTTATTAATACTGTAGGTTAACAATATTTGCCCAAAGGGTGAAGATAAAATGAGGCAATATATGAGATAGAGTTAGCTCAGTGTTTGGCACATAGTAAGTCCCTAAAAATACTGTAATCATGGAAATGTGTGTTTTAGCTACTTCATAAGATTATTTGAAAGATTCCATCTATATGCCAGGTACTGTGCTAAGTGATGGGGATATAGAGGGAAACAAAGAAATGCAAGATAGCCTTTGTCCTTGAGCTTAGAGTCTAAAGAGATTGAATGAGCATCAATGTGTCAGTCTTGCCTGGCACGAAGGAGGGTAGACAGATGGAAGTAAATATTCTCAGATACATAAAGGAAGTAGAAGCCATGTAGGTTTTTTCTAATTCCTATTCTTTTACCTTTTGGGTTCTATTTGTCAATCATTACCATAAGTACAGGGCTTTGTAGAGGGGGAAGAGTTAGGGTTTCTTCTAATTTGTACTTTTGAGTAAGTAATTCATCATCATTTTTCTCATATAATACAATGAACAAAAACCTACAAAGGATCAAATTAGCAGGAATAAAAAGTTAAGAATATTCTCAGTGTAACGGGGGAAACACAGAAGTAGCTGTAATACTTTTACATTATATTTTTTCAAATCTGTAATAATTATAAACAAAAAGCTAAGGTAGCAAAGAGGACGCAATGATTGATTTTGCAAAAGCTTTTTGTCTCCATTCCCTCAGCTTGCAGTCTGTTTTACCATCTGAGTCACTGCTTAAAATATTAATACAATTGATCTTTCAGAACTCTATTGGTCTTTTTTAGGTTTATACTGACCCAGGGTTTCTCAGCTTTAGCATTACTGACATTTTGGACAGGATACTTTTTTGTTGTAGGGGCTGTCCTGTGCACTGTAAGATGTTTAGCAGGATTTCTGACCTCAGTAGCACTCCTACAGAGCTGACCATCAAAAATGTCTCCAGACATTGACAAAAGTCTATTGGGAGAAACGTCCTCTCTTCTTGAGAACCACTAAACCAATGATTATTTTGGGACTTACGTCTTTTTTTAAATTATTATTATTATTTTAATATTTATTTCTGAGAGAGAGAGAGACAGCGTGAGCAGGCGAGGGTCAGAGAGAGAGGGAGATGCAGAATCTGAAGTAGGTAGGCTCTAGGCTCTGAGCTAGCTGTCAGCACAGAGCCCGATGCGGGGCTCGAACCCACGAACCATGAGATCAGGACCTGAGCTGAAGTTGGACGCTTAACCGACTTAGTCACCCAGGCGCCCCTTGGGACTTAAGTCTTATCAGTTATGTTTCTAACTTATAATGGTATAGTGTGATTTATCACTTATCATTGGTTCATAGGAACTTGGAACTTTACTATCACAATCATGCAACTAGTTGATATGTGAGTTGTTACAGAGGAAATTACTTCAGTGATTTATGTACAAATCTACATTTTAAAATGTTTATATGTTGATTACTGGATGTTTTATTTCTTTATCTTCACAAGGACAAAATGCTAATAAAATTAGACTTTCAGAATAATAAACAGCTCTTAAAAATTAAAAATATAATAGTATTTATTAGTTAACTATTGCTTTTAATAAATTACCTTAAAACTTATTGGCTTAAAACAACAATAAACTTTAATTATTTCATAGTTTCTGTGGGTCAGAAATCTGGGAGTGGATTACCTATGTATTTCTGGCTAGGAGATCTTCTCATGAGATTGCAGTTGGATATTAGTTGGGTTGGCAGTCATCTGAAGACTTGACTGGGGTGGGAGGATCAGCTTTCCAAGATGGTTCACTCACATGGCAGGCAAGTTAGTGCTAGCTGTTTACAGGAGGCCTTGATCCCTTACTATGTGGACCTCTCCACTGGGCTACATGACATGGCTCCTGACTTCTCTCAAAGTGAATGATCTGAGAGAGCAAGTCAGAAGCAGCCTTGGAAGTCACACACTGTTACTTCCACGTTTTTGTGTTTGGCATACAGGACAACCTTGATACAATTTGAGAAGAGACTACATAGAAGTATGGATCGTTGGGAGCAATCTTAGAACCTGGCTATCATAACACAGCAATAAAAAAAATTATAAGTATTGGGACAAAAAATTGGGGAAAACCCCCTAAGAAAGACAGCAACAAAAACAACAACAGGAAACCGGAGAGGTGGAAAATAGGAAAGAAAAAAAATGACACAAATGACACAACCAATCCAGTAAGCCCAATATATGACTGATAGAAGATCCAGGAACAGAGAGGAGAGAAAAGAGATGAGAGGAAATCATCAAAGAAATTTATCAAGGGCTGTAAGATACAAAGTCAATATAGGAAAATATACACACAAGCATTAAATAATTAGAAAATAAAATTTAAAAATTCCATTTAAAATAGTCTAAAAAATATAAAGGCTTAGGGCTAAATATAGTAGTAGATATGTAAGACCTCTACACTGGAAACTATAAAACATGGCTGAGAGAAGACTTAACTAAATAGAGAAATATACCATGTTCATGGATTGGAAAGCTTGATATTATGAAGATGTCAATTTCTGCCGAACTGAGCTACCAATCTCAATAAAAATCACAACAGATTTTTGTTGTTGTTGTTTTTGTTTTTGGTAGAAGTGGATTAACAATTCAAAAATTTGTGTGGAAATACAAAGAATTTAACCAAAACATTCTAGAAAAAGAACTAAATTCAAGAAATTACACTTCCTTACTTCAAGGCTTACTATGAAGCTATAGTAATCCAGACAATGTGGTATTCCATAAAGGTAAACAAATAGATCAATGAAATAGAATAAAAACTTGAGAAATATATCTATAATTATATAGTCAATAGATTTTTGACAAAGGCACCAAAGCAATTTAATGAGGTAAAGAAAATTATGTTCAATAAATAGTGCTGGAACTATGTGAATATAAATAAGCCCTCAAATCCTATCTCATGTTATTTGTAAACTTTAATTTGAGATGGATCACATACCTCAATTTAAAAGCCAAAGTTCTCAGGTCATCCAAAAACATCAAGAAAATAAATAGGCAAGCTATATACTTGGAGAAAATATTTACAATGAATATATCCGATACTGGACATGTATACAAAATATTTAATAAACTAGAACTCAATAATATGATAAATATCCTAATAAAAGATAGGCAAAGTCTTTTTTTTTTGAAAGAGGATTTTTACTTTTTATTTTACTTTTTAATGTTTATTTTTGAGAGAGAGAGAGAGAAAGACACTCAGACTGTGAGCAGGGGAGGGGCAAAGAGAGGGGGAGACACAGAATCCAAAGCAGGCTCCAGTTTCTGAGCTGTCAGCACAGAGCCCCATGTGGGGCTTGAACTCAAAAGCTGAGATCATGACCTGAGCTGAAATCAAATGCTAACCAACTGAGCTACCCAGGCACTCCAAAGATTGGCAAAGTCTTAACAAACACTTCACAAAAGGAGGTATACATAAGGCCCACAAGCACATGAAAATGTGTTTGACATTAATCATCAGGAAAATGCAAATTAAAACTACAGTGAGGAGCGCCTGGGTGGCTTAGTTGGTTAAGCATCCAACTTTGGCTCAGGTCATGATCTCAGGGCTAGTGAGTTCAAGCCCTGCAGAGCCTGGAGCCTGCTTTGGATTCTGTCTCTCTGTCTCTCTCTCTCAATCTGTGTGTGTGTGTGTGTGTGTGTGTGTGCGCGCGCGCGTGCCTCTCCCACTCGTGCTCTGTCTCTCTGTCTCAAAAATAAATGAACATTAAAAAAATTTAAAAAAAAACTACAAAAAAACCCCACTTCAGTGAGATAACCACACAGCCATAATAATGGCTAATATCAAAACTTTGACAACAGAAAATGTTAGCAAAGATGTAGAGATATTAAACTTTTAAATACTGCTGATGGGAGGGTAAAATGGCACAACAGTTTTGGGAAACGGTGTGGTAGTTTCTTATTAAATATATACCCATGCTACCCAGAAGTTCCACTTTAGGTATGTTCACAAAAGGTCTTGTACATGAATGCTATTATCACTTTCATAAAACAGATGTCCATTAACAGGAAGAAAGGATCAATATTCTGTGATCTATTCACACAATAGAATACTACCAAGCAATGAAAAGGGACAAACTGTTGATAACATAGAATAACATGAATAAATTTCAAAATGATTATGTTCAGTAAATGACATGAGACACAAAAGAGTACTTATTGTATGATTCCATTACTGTGACATTACAGAACACTCAAAGCTAACCAATATTGAAAAAAATCAAAATAGCATTTGCTTCTCGGAGATGGGGTTGGTTGAGACAATACAAGAAAGTTTTCTGGGGTTGATGGCAGCATTCATATCTTTATAGAGGTGTGGGTTAAACAAATGTTTGCACTTATCAAAACTGACCAAATTGTATACTTAAGACTTGCATATTCCATTGTATGTAAATTATATCTAAATAAAAAAGGGAACAGTGAGATAAAGCATTGAATACCTTTATGTTTGAGAGAAACAATTGGTATTTACAATGGTAACTCAAAAAAGTACTTACAGTGATTACCACTGTACTGGCTAAAGTAAAGACAATATACTCTATTTATATATTCTGTCTATATTTTCTACTATGTATATATCCTATTAATGTATTTATATATATTCTATATATTCTATTTAGAATACATACCTATAATTCTAAGTTGAGAAAAATGTTTTTATACTCAGCGTACTGTAAATTTGATTTTAATTTTTTCATTCTTTTGGTATATTTGTTCTTTTTTTCCTTTTTCTTTTTACTTATTTTAGAGAGAGAGAGAGAAGAGAGCAGGGAATGGGGCAGAGGGAGAAAGAGAGAATCTTGAGCAGGTTCTACGCTCAGCACAGAGCCTGACACGTGGCTTGATCCCATGACCTTAGGATCATAATCTGAGCCAAAATCAAGACTCGGATGTTCAACTAACCGAGTCACTCAGGTGCCCTTTATGTATTTGTTCTTGATTCTCTTTACTTAGCTTTGGCTGTCAACTCTGCAAATAGCCACTCCTTTACACTGTCACAGTTGTTAATATGACTTTAGTCTTCATAAATTTCAACAAATGGCTATTTTTCTCTTTAGTGGTTCCTGGTAGGTCGGTAAAGACCCACATTATCTTCTCACCTAATACTTTTTTCTATACCTGGTACTTCCGTTTGTGAAAGTAAATACTCGTAAGTTAGTCACATTTTCCCCATCTCTTTTCTTGCAAAGGGCAAATTTAGAGATGTCACAGTCCTTGCCTAAAAAACACTGTACTTCTTACAATCCCAGCTTTAACATTCTGGCTTGCCAAATAAGTAGATAGGCAGGTAGATAGATAGATAGATAGATAGATAGATAGATAGATAACTTGCTCAACAGGTCCACTGCTCCTTGTATTTGTTACAGTAACACAGCTATTGGGTCTTGATCAGCAGAACAAGTCATTAGTACAAACTGGCCTCTGGCATGACCTTCTTTGTCAGGTCTTATTATACTTGGTGTCACCAGTGTTTCTTCACTGCTGCTACTTTTCTTTCATTTATTCTCTTTAATGTGTTGATACTTAGGCCCCCAGACAAGAGTAGTTGGGAACCAGAATAGCAGCCAAGATAACAGGCATATCTTCTAAGTATATATTTAAAAAAATCATCTTCCTTCTTCATTAATAATGTTTTATTTCATGAAGACTTGGCATTGTTTTTATGATTTTCTTCTCCTCACAGTTCAAATGACAATACCGATATCAATACAGTTATGAATAATATACTAATACCTAGTACAGCTTTAAAAATAACTTTTAGAAATTTTGAAATCATTGAGCTCCATCCAGGTTCTATCTGACTTATTAAATGTGTTTTGACTACACTCTTATTTATTATTATTATTTAAAATAATTTTTAAAAAATTTTTTTGAGAAAGAGAGAGAGAGAGCATGAGTGAGAGAGGGAGAGAGGAGACACAGAATCTGAAGCAGGCTCCAGGCTCTGAGCTGTCAGTACAGAGCCTGACACAGTCTCGAACCCATGTACTGCGAGAGCATGACCTAAGCCAAAGTTGGGTGCTTAACCAACTGAGCCACCTAGGCACCCCTATTATTTACTAATGTCAAGTGGGTAGTCTGGTAGAGTTAAAAAGAACCATACTGTAAATCAGTTCATCAATTCTACTCTAACCAGTTGTAAAGTCTTAATCCTAATAAGAGTCAGGACTAGTTGACTGCCACTTTACCAAACTGGTAAAGAAGAGAGACCATTTAAAGGGAATAAACAGTCCTCTATTGGAGCGAAGACGAAAGACAGTTCTGTGAAGCAATACAGGCTAAAACTGAAAATGCTGCTTTAAAATTCTGACCCTACAACCTTCCTTGGATCTAGAGATGAGAGCAACATCTATAAATCTCCTTATTATACTCAACTGTCCCTTAACTGCTTTCATCTTGACTACTGTCCCTGTTATTCACTAGGCTTCAGCTACGCAGTCTTTCCATTCCTGGAAAGCACTAAGCTTTTTCCTAGTTCATAACTATAGCACTTTCTGTCTGGAATGGATCTCTTCCTTCAGTTCTTCTAATAGGTGACTCCTCCTTTCAGATTTCAGCTTAAATGTCACTTTCCTACCACCCTATCTAAAAAATAGCTCATGGGGCGCCTGGGTGGCTCAGTCAGTTGGGCGGCCGACTTCAGCTCAGGTTATGATTTCATGGTTCGTGGCTTCAAGCCCCGTGTTGGGCTCTGTGCTGACAGCTAGCTCAGGGCCTGGAGCCTGTTTCAGATTTTGTGTCTCCCTCTCTCTCTGACCCTCCCCTGCTCACGCTGTCTCTCTCTCTCAGAAAGAAATAAAACGTTAAAAAAATTTTTTTTTAAATAGCTCTTTGCCACTCATGTCCCCATGTTTATTTCTTTTTAGTGCTTTCTTCTAACCAAAAATATTATATTTAATTACTTGTTTATTAACCACTTTTTGCACTAGAACATAGGCGCTTGGGGACAAGAACCTTATTATTATTATTAATTATTATTATTATTTTCTAATTGGTTCTATCTCCACAGCCTAAAACACCTGTCATTTAGTGAGTACTCAATAACTATATGTTTAATGAACAAATGTGTGCATCCCAGAATCCAAATATCTGGCTTCTGTAAATACTCAGTTATTTGATGGAGATTTTTTTTTAAAAAAAGACAAAAAAACAAAAAATTACCTAGAAAGGGAAAACATAGAACACATCCCCTCTCCTTAGCTTCCCTCTCTTTCGCCTCACTTTCTTTGCAGGTTTAGATTAAAAGTTCCATTTGTTTTTGTTTCATTACATATATTTTCTATATTTTATTNAAGTGTGGCGGAGGGGCAGGGCAGAGAGAGAAGGAGAGAACCCCAAGCAGGCTGTGTGCTGTCAGTGTAGAGCCCGAACGGGGGCTCAATCCCACAGACTGTGAGATCATGACCTGAGCTGAAACCAAGAGGCAGACACTTAACCGAGTCAGCCACCCAGGCGCCCATTTTTCTATATTTTAATGCCGATTTGAGTATCAACAATAACAGAGGCGAGCTTTAAAACATGTATAAAGATGTTGTTCCACTCCACTAAATGGGAATTTTAGAGGTACACCAAGGAATACATTTAACCATAGTGTAGGGCTAACTCACAGATCATGGTTTATACAGAAATTTCTGCTTTATAAACTTTGTTTAGGGTTTTTTTGCAGCTAAGTTTATGAAAGACGTTGATATGCAGTTTTGTTTCCTATAATGTCCTTGTCAGATTTTGGTACCAGGGTTATGCTGGCCTCAGAAAAGGAGCTGGCAAGTGTTGTCTCCTCCTGTATTCTCTTTAAAAGTTTGTGTAGAAAGCTTGGTATTGTTTCTTTGTTACATTTTTTGTAGAACTCAACAGAAGTCTGCAGCCTAGATAAATTTTAGGGTGTGGGAAGATATTAAATTTTGTGTTCGATTTCAGTGATGTAGGACTGTTCAGATTTTGTATTTCCTCTTACGTTCATTTCAGAAAGTTGTTTTTTTTTGTTTTTAAATGTTTTTTATTTGTTTCTGACAAAGAGAGAGAGAGCATGAGCAGGGGAGGGTAAGAGAGAGAGGGAAACACAGAATCTGAAACAGGCTCCAGGCTCTGAGCTCTCAGCACAGAGCCGGACACGGGGCTCGAACCCACAAACCATGAGATCATGACTTGAGCAGAAGTTGGATGCTTAACCGACTGAACCACCAAGGCTCCTCCAGAAAGTTGTTTTAATGGAACATGTCCATTTCCCCTAAGTCGTTGAACTTACTAGGATAAAAGTTGTTCATGTATTTCCCTGTTATCCTTTTGATGTCTGTAGGATCTGAAGTGATGTCTTTTTTCCGTTCCAAATACTGTTTGTGGTTTCTCTTATTTTCTTGATTAGCATTGCTTATCGACTTCCTTAGTCTTTTCAAAGAACCAACTATTGGATTTCTTGATCTTCTCCATTGCTTGCTTATATCTATTCCATTGACTTCTGTTCTTCTCTTTGTTTTCCTTCCTTCTACTCTCAGAGTTTAATTTTTTTTATCATGGTATAAAAACATAAAATTTACCATCTTAACCATTTTTAAGTGTGCAGTTTGGTAGTGGTAAGTATATTCACATTGTGAAACAGACCTCCAGAACATTTTCATCTGGCAAATCTGAAACTCTATATCCATTAAATAGTAACCCCTCTTTCCCCCTTCTCTCAGTTTCTGGTAACCAGCATTCTACTTTCTGTGTCTATGAATTTGACTAGATACTTCATATGAGTGGAATCATACTATATTTATCTTTTTGCGTATGGCCTGTTTCACTTAGCATAGTGTCCTCAAGGCTCCTCTATGTTGTAAGGTGTGACAGGATTTTATTCCTTTTTAAGACTGATTAATATTCCATTTATCTGTCTGTGAACATTTGGGTTGCTTCTACCTCTTGGATATTACGAATGAACACGAGTGCTCATATGTTCTATGGACATGAATATGGAAATACTTCTTTGAGACCCTCCTTTCAATTCTTTTGGATATATAGCCAGAAGTGGGATTGCTAGATCATGACAGTTCTAGTCTCAATTTTTTAAAGAACCTCCATACTGTTTTCCATAAGAGGCCTTGCCATTCTGTAATTCCACTGACAGTGCATAAAGGTTCCAATTTCTCCACATCCTCACCCATACTTATTATTATTATTATTGTTATTTTTAATAGTAGCCACCCTGGGATGCCTAGGTGGCTCAGTCGGGGTTAAGTGTCGACTCTTGGTTTGAGCTCAGGTCATGACCACACTGTGAGCTTGAGCAGTGGGTTACATGCTGACAGTGTGAAGCCTGCTTGGGGTACTTTCTCTCCTTCTCTCTCTCTCTCTGCCCTTCCCTTGCACACACACTCTCTCTCTCTCAAAATAAACTTAAAAAATAGTAGCCATCCTAATGGATGTGAGATGCTATCACGTAGTTTTGATTTGCATTTCTCTGATTAGTGATGTTGAGCATCTTTTCATATGCTTATAGGGCATTTGTATATCGTCTTTGGAGAAATATTTGCTCAAGTCCTTTGCCCATTGTTTAATCGTGTTATTTGATTTTTTTTTGTTATTGAGTTGTAGTCATTCTTCATATATTCTAACATTAAGAATATATGTTTCATTGTAGGAGTAATTTATATAGTCTCAATACCTTATCAGCTATATGATTTGCAAATATTTTCTCCCTTTCCATTGGTTTCCTTTCCATTCTGTTGTGTCTTTTGATGCATAAAAGTTTTTAAGTTTGATACAATCCCATTTGTCTATCTTTTTTTTTTTTTTTAAATTTATTTCTAGGAGAGAGAGAGACAGCATAAGCAGGGGAGGGTCAGAGAGAGAGGGAGTCACAGACCGAAACAGGCTCCAGGCTCTGAGCTGGCAGTCAGCACAGAGCCCGACGCGGGGCTTGAACCCACGCACCGCGAGATCATGACCTAAGCGAAAGTCGGACACTTAACCGACTAAGCCACCCAGGCGCCCCTCTCTATCTTTTGTTGCCAGTCCTATCCCTGTCATTTCTGCTGCTTTTGGTGTCATATTCAAGAAAACATTGCCAAGTCTAAAAGATTTTCCTCTGTTTTCTCCTAGGAGCTTTATAGTGTTAAGTCTTAAGCCCATTTTGAGTGAATTTCTCTATATGGTATAAGATAAGGGTCCAACAGTACTCATTTGTAAGTGGATATCCAGTTTTCCCAGCACTGTTTGTGGAAGAGACTGTCCTTTCTCCATTGAGTTGTCATGGCGTCTTTACTGAAGATAAAGCATCCCTGTGAGGGCTTAGTATTTTTTTGTTTTTCACTTTAGAGAAGTTTTAAGTTCACCACAAAGTTGAGAAGGAAGTATAGTTCCCATACCCCACCCTGTTCACCTCCACATTGCTCATATACTTTTACCTCCAGATGTGAACTTACATTACTGATTTTAAAACTCTTTTCAAATATATGCATTTAAAGCTACAGACCTCTCTGTAAATACTTCATTCTGCTATGTTGTATGTTCATCTTCTTTTAGTTCAAACTATATTTCAAAAAAATGTTTAGTGTTTATTTTTGAGAGAGACAGAGCATGAGCGGGGGAGGGGCAGAGCGCGCGGGAGACAAATCTGAAGCAGGTTCCAGGCTCTGAGCTGCCAGCCTGAGCTGGACGTGGGACTTGAGCCCATGAACTGTGAAATCATGACCTGAGCTTAAGTCGGGAGCTCAGCCGACTGACCCACTCAGACGCACCATAGTTCAAACTATTTTTAAGTTTCCACTGACGTCCTCTTTGACATAGAGGCTTAGAATTATGTTTAGTTTCCCATGCTTGTGGATTTTTGATCTTTTTGTTATTTCTAGTTGAATTTTATTGTGGCTAGAGACCATACTCTAATTTTATGCTTGCTTTATGGCCCTGCAGCACAAACTTGACTTTGTTATGATGGGATAATGATGGTGCGTTCAGATCTTTTTTTTTTTTTTTTTTGCTTGGTTATTTACAGGATACACTGTGGTGGTTCGACCCTGCTTTTAAAAACTAAAACAGCATCCCATTCAACTAGAGGGCCTCTAGGCTACACCACAGTGTCAGGATGTGGTTAAGACCAGAGTACTGGCGGGGGGGGCCTGGGTGGCTCAATCGGTTAAGTGTCAGGATCTCACAGTTCTCACAGTTCGTGGGTTCAAGCCCCGCGTCAGGCTCTGTGCGGACAGCTCAGAGCCTGGAGCCTGTTTCAGATTCTGTCTGCCTCTCCCCTGCTCACACTCTCTCTCTGTCTCACTCTCAAAAATAAATAAGGATTAAAAAAAAAAAGACCAGAGTACTGGCTAGCAGCATCACCTGTTTTGGTTTTTTTTTAATGTTTTATTTATTTCTGAGAGAAAGAGAGACAGTGTGAGCAGGGGAGGGTCAGGGAGAGAGAGGGAGACACAGAATCTGAAGCAGGCTCCAGGCTCTGAGCTAACCGTCAGCACAGAGCCCGACGCGGGGCTCGAACCCACAAACCATGTGATCATGACCTGGGCTGAAGTCGGACGCTCAACCGACTGAGCCACCCAGGTGCCCCAGCATCACGTTTTAGGAAGGCTTCCCCCCACCTCACCGACCGGCTGGGCTGCAGGGCCTAGGGGAAGCGGGGCTAGATTGCCAGCTATCCGTGTGCTTTACAAAGCAACGGTTGTAGCACCCTCACATTTTTTCTATTGATCGGCCCTTCAGGGGCTGCAAAGCTAACAAGTTCTTAAAACCCAGAAAGTCGCAGGGAGAGGGAGCTGGGTAGAGTTCCAGAAAGATGGAAACATGCATAATCCCTAGATTAAGAGAGCACGTACCTTGCGAGGCCTAGGGAAGCAGGGCCTAGGGTAACAGCGCCCCTACGCCTCGGGGGCCCAGTCACCCACACAGGGAAACAAAACCTCCCTTCCCTCCTCCTTTTCCAGTTACTCCACAGTAACTTACACAGAAAAGAGGAACTGGGCGTGGCAAAGCCCACCAGCCGACCGCCCCTCACGTGACGGAAGAAAAGGAGAGGAGGGCCTGAGGTGCCTGCGTTCGCCCAGGCCCCTCCTACTTTACGGCACTCAGTGGCCCCGCCTCCTCAGCCGTAGGGTGGAGCACGAGGCCCCGCCCCCAAACTGCCAGTCCTCGAGGGCCTGGCTGGCCAGTGGGGCGGGGCAAGAGCTGGGAGGGGACCTGAGCAGGGGAGAGGGAAAGGAAGGGAGGGGTCACGTGCGGCCAGCGGCTCCAGGTCACGTGACTGGCGCTGGGGCGGAGGGAATCTGTACTGGGAGTTCTCCTGAGGGAAGCGGAGTGAAGTGGGGGGGACGCGGCGGCGGCACTGACAATGGTGAGTGCGCGGCGG
>NW_027532406.1:6523235-6571579 GCF_008692635.1 Crocuta crocuta | reverse complement strand
CCCCGGGGGCGGGGAAGGGCGGGCGGGGCCGCCTCTTCCCGGTTTCGCAGAGGCCCGAGCACCTGCGGGCGGCTGCGCGCTCTCCTGGCCATGTCGGAGCCTCTGCCCGCCTTCCTGGACCGGCTGTGGGGGCCCTGGCTGGGGACTCGGACCCCGCCTCTGCGGGGGCTCAGCGCCGCCTCCCCTTCCAAGGTAGCCAGTCCCTCCGCGCCTTCCGGACAGCCTGGCTTCCCTTCAGGTGGAGTGACCCGGGAGTCCCCCAGTTCCGGGCTGGTGGGGGTGGAGGGTACTGGGTCACTCTCAGGGTGTCACGAGCTTGATAAACTCCGTTTGTGTGTGTGTGTGTGTGTGTGTGTGTGTGTTTCTTTTTAATCTCGATGTGGTGACATTCTTCGATGTCCTGACCCCAGTTCAGCCTTGATGTTGACACTTGTAGAATGGGGGAGAAAAAGGAAAGGGCGTTGAAGTGTGATGATTTTAATTCAAGACACTGGTTTTGTGGTGGCTAGTTTAAGCTTTGGCTCTCATTTCCTTTCCTTCCCCAAGCCATTTTCTAGAAACTTAACGCTTCGGGATGTTGAAATGGCCTAGGGAACACAGAAGGGAGGGAAATCAGAGTACTCTAACCAGTTAGTGGGAAGCACAGGCATTTAACTTTGTGTGTGTTGGCCATCTCTAGATTGGATCTCATTCGGCTCACTTTATGGCGTTCGTTCATTTAGCAAGTGTAAGTTGAGCGCCTACTGTGTGCTCTCCTGATACTATTAGCTTTCCGAGAGCTCACTGGTTCAGTAAGCTGCTTGAGAGTTTTGGCTGAAGAAGCAGCTAGCTTTGTTTAAAAAATATTAAAAAAAATTGTTTTGAATAAGTACATTTTAAACTCAGAAGTTGTGTTGATTTAACTAAAATCAGAAAAGTAAAGACAGACATATTCAGACTTATTCATTCTTCAACTGGGGGCCCTTTTTTTTTTCAAGCAACAAATAATTACTTAGGCTGGCCAGGGGCCACGAGCAAGACTGAAACAGGCCTTGGTCTCTTGTAGCTTACAGTCTAGAGGGAGGAAAACATCCATTTGTGTAAATTATTTAATGTGGAAATTACAGTTGTGATAAATCTAAAAAGGAGACCTTGTCTAGTCAGGGAGTTAGGGAGGTCTTCTTTAATTGAATATAATTTGCCAAGAAGATCTAAAAGGCCCTCCTATTTTTTGCTTATTTTTAAAATTATTACTTTTGATAAACTTTTGAATAGATTAAGAGCAATTTATTTTCAATTTACTCATCAAATATAAACTAATCTGTAAAGCTTTATAACACTGAGATGGACCTAAATATAATCTATGCAAGAAAATTTGCTGTTTCATTGCTTGTGTAAATTTTGAGAGCCTCCCTATCTACTCACCTTGAGTTGCATTTCTTTACATCCATTGGAAGTAGTGAAAGGCTAAAAAGTTTGTTGACTTTTAACATATTCACATGTAATTTTGCTGGGTGCTAATGCTCAATATGGGTTTATGAATTATATGATAAATCTTAAATTCACCTAAAGGTGATAGGAGGCCTAGGCCACAATTAGAACACTGTAAAAACAATGCTGTAATCTTTTAATAGTCATGTATATTGCAGGTTAGCTGTTTGAAGGCTACCGAAGAGTTTGGACTTGTATATTGTTGTCTAATATTGCTCCTGAAAATCTCATTCTAAATGCTCACTTGAAGATATCTTCGCCAGGAGAACTGAGTGGTTTTTCACTTTAAAACATCTCTTCTGTAATTTCAGCAAAAAAAAAGTCTATGTTAATGTATACTAACCTTCTTTACAGTTTTCATTCCCTTTCCACCTCCTAGTCTTCCCCATCCTGTCAGTTATGTATTTTGATTTCTTTACATATCAGGAGAATTATTAAAATTTAATGTGAATAATTTTAAAAAGATCTTAATTTTATGACTTTTTGTTAGAAATGACAGAAGATGCGTACCTTGTGATGATAAAAACTTCAAAAGCAAGACTTGGGTAGACCAATCTTTTTTCTTTCAAACTCCTTTTAGAAGGAAAAGAAAGGGGCGCCTGGTTGGCTCAGTCACTTAAGCATCTGACTTCAGCTCAGGTCATGATCTCAAGGTTCGTGGGTTTGAGGCCCCCAGCCCTCCATTGGGCTCTGTACCAACAGCCTGGAGCCTGCTTTGAATTCTGTCTCTCCCTCTCTTTCTCTGCCCTTCCCTCACTCGTGCTTTGTCTTTCTCAAAAATACATAAACAAAAAATAATAGTAAAAGAAGAAAAAGAAAAAAGACAAACTTTTTCCTCAGCTATTTTTTCTCTCTGCTGTCTACTTGTTTATTGTAAGACATTGACAATTTTCTGGAGGCCTTTGATAAGACTAGTTTGTTTTTGATGTATCCTCGTGTAAAAAACTGGATGTTAACCTGGTGCTAAATTCTCACGGTGTTGTTCACTTAATCTTGCTAAAGTATTACAGTTTATTACTCAGTCTGTTATCCTTCTGCGTTTGCTATAACTAGGCTTTTAAAAAAAAATCTAATCTGTCCTCATCTTAGTGTTTTGATTATGCTGAAAAGTAAGTTTACTTTTTAAATTTTTAGTTATGAAACACTTAATGGGTACAGAGGATACAGAGATGCATATAGAGGATAACGTGTAGCTTTCACATTTTTAGTGTGTTGGAATTTTTAATTTTTACCTATCATGTCAAAATAAGACTTACTGATTAATTATATTTAGCTAATTGTGAAGTTTTACAAGACCCGCGAGCGTGAGCAGGGGAGGGGCAGAGAGAGGGAGAGAGAGAATCCCTAGCAGGCTGGACACTCTCAGTGTAGAGCCCCATACAGGCTCAATCTCACGAACTGCAAGATCATGACCTGTACTGAAATCAAGAGTCAGTCGCCTAGCATAACTGATTGAGCCACCCAGGCACCCCTCTTTGACACCATTTTAATTAGTGGCAATTTTGATTGTTATTTTTTAATTTTGATCTTTCAGTGTCAGCTTTCAAATCCTAAGTTCATCTCTGTGTGTTAAATATCCATATGTGGGAAAAGTTACCATAATATTTGCTTTTATTTGTAAAAGAATTTTTGTGGTTTTCAAATCTCATTTTTCCTGGAAGCAGCCCTGGTAAATATTAAAGGGGAATGAGAAAATTGAATTTTATTTTCCTGCTTCTTTTTTTATCTTAAATGAGGTTGTTGTCTTCTACCCTTTCAAAATTGCTCCTCCCACCCCCCTCACCCCCTTCCTGCCACCGTGGCTGGCTCAGTAGTTTGCACCTAGTTGATAATTAGTAAATATCAGCAGACTGATTTTGAGCTGCTGTACATTGTCATATCTGTAGCCCTTAGGAGAACATAGACCATTTTGAGCAAGTTGTAAATTTAAAACTGGGGAGTATGAATGCTAACTAGGAAGGGACAGTGCATGTGACCTATCATTGATGTTTTTCATTCTAAGTTCAGAATTGTTTTCTTTTTTTTTTTAATATTTTTATTTATTTCTAGGAGAGAGAGAGACAGTGTGAGCAGGGGAGGGTCAGAGAGAGAGAGGGAGATACAGACTCTGAAACAGGCTCCAGGCTCTGAGCTGGCAGTCAGCACAGAGCCTGACGCGGGGCCCGAACCCACGAACCGCGAGATCATGACCTAAGCGAAAGTCGGACGCTTAACCAACTAAGCCACCCAGGCGCCCCTCAGAATTGTTTTCTGATTAAAATTAGTTTTTTGGGTTAAAATGGACTTTGTTATTTGTAATGGTGCCAGGAAAGATTAAAACATTGTTGAAAGGAAAAAATACTGTTTATTTTTTATAGTATGTCAAAAATAGAAATCTGGCAATTCTTTGAGTGGATTTCTTGAAATTACCATCTTTTTTAAACATGCCCATTTGGTTTTATTTAAGTTTATTTATTTTGAGAGAGAGAGAGAGCACAAGTGGGATGGGGCAGAGAGAGAGGGGAGAGAGAGAATCCCAAGCAGGCTCTGCACTATAGATTTGAGCTGGATGTGGAGCTTGAACTCACAAACTGAGATCATGATCTGAGTGGAAACCAGAGTCAGACACTTTACTGACTGAGCCACCAGGCACCCTGAAATCACAGTCTTTTTGTTAATATAGGATTAATAAAAACAAGCAAGCTCAGAATTTAGGAAAACACCGTCTTCTTTGATCATGGTATCACCATGCATTTTAAGAGAATTATTAGCTTGCTTGCTGTTACTCTGCCACCTGAGGACAGAACTGAGGCTTGATGGAAGTTCCTTGCTCTAGACTTAGCTACTGCACCAATGCTAACTTTTTGGGGGAGGGCTAGTTTGACCAAGTATTCCAGATTTAACTCCTTTCTTTTGTATCTATTTTTTTTTAATTTTAAAAAATGTTTTTATTTTTGAGAGAGAGGGAGACACAGAATCTGAAGACAGGCTTCAGGCTCTGAGCTAGCTGTCAGCACAGAGCCCGACGCAGGGCTTGAACCCACGAACTGTGAGATCATGACCTGAGCTGAAGTTGGACGCTTAACCGACTGAGCCATCCAGGCACTCCTTGTATCTATTTTTTATTATCAGGACAGTATGTGTTTTTAATTTTGTTTATTTTTAATTTTTTTTAAGTTTTTAAAAAACTTTATTTTTGAGAGAGGGAAGGCAGAGAGAGAGAGACAGAAGATCTGAAGCAGGCTTTGTGCTGTCAGCATAGAGCCCAGTGTGGGGCTCAGATTCACACACTGTGAGACCATGACCTGAGCCAAAGTTGGACACTCAACTTACTGAGCCACCCAGGATCCCCAGGACAAGATGTGTTTTATTCAATATTAATTTAACATTCAGTATATATTTGAATGCTTTCTACTAAATGCCACATACTACCGCTAGCTACTGTGTCTTCAGTGATGAGCAAAGGATAAGGTATCTGTCCTCATGGAGTGTACAGTTCAGTCAGGGAGTCAGGCATTGAATAAGCACACAGTATAATAAATGATGAAGTAAAACTACGTGGTGTTGGGAGGCCTAAATTTGGAGACTCTAGTTTCTATTAGGAAGGAAAGGAAGGCCTCTTTATGGAAATGAGTCAGACTGAGACTCAGAGGATGAATTAGTTAGGTAAAGGATACTTGGTCTAGGATGAGAAGGAAACTGGCAAATTTGATTAACCTGGATAATTTGAGGCTGGAGTAGTTGGAGATATGGGTAGAGCCAGATACATGTAGGCCACGTTAGGGAATACAGTGTGTGTGTGTGTGTGTGTGTGTGTGTGTGTGTGTGTGTGTGTGTAACAGTGAAGTACAGAAAAGTGTACAAAAACAGCTTGATGTATTTTCACAAAGTGAATGAACCTGTGTATGAAGTGCTCAGATAAAAAAACACAGCATAACTAGCACTCTAGAAGCTCCCTCTGTGCTCTCTTCTAACCACTTCCTGATTTCTAATACTAAAGTGTATGTTACATGTTTTTGGCTTTTCAATAAATAGAATCATATTGCGTGTGTATTCTTTTTGTGTCTGGCCTCAAAATTTCAATATTAGTGTGTGAGTCATCCTTGTGTATAGTTGTGTCTTATTCCTTTGCCTGTTGTATGAATAATGGACTAAAACTTATGTACCCATTCTCTTGATGATGGATATTTGAATTGTTTCCTATTTAGAGATATTATGAACCATGATACTATTAACATTCTTACATTTGTTGCCTTGTTCATGTGTAAGAGTTTCTCTTTAAGGTAGATATCTAGGGGCATAATTGCTGGGTCATGGGATATATATATTTTTAGCTTTATCAGATAATGCCACCTGTTTTCTAAAGTAGTTGTTTCAGTTTGTATTCTGACCAGCCTGTTGAAGGATTTTAAACAGAATATGGTCAGGTTTATGTTTTTAAGAGATTACTGTGGTTGTGTAAGGCAGACTAAGAAGGGATATAGATTGACAGGAGATGGTTCTTCATGTAAATTTTATTATTATTTTTTTAATGTTTTTTTTTTTTTTTATTTCTAGGAGAGAGAGAGAGACAGTGTGAGCAGGGGAGGGTCAGAGAGAGAGGGAGTCACAGACTCTGAAACAGGCTCCAGGCTGTGAGCTGGCAGTCAGCACAGAGCCCGATGCGGGGCTCGAACCCACGAACCGCAAGATCATGACCTAAGCAAAAGTCGGATGCTTAACCGACTAAGCCATCCAGGCGCCCCTTATTATTATTTTTTTTTATTTTAGAGAGAGGCAGAGAGGCAGAGGACGAGGGGGAGAGAGAATTTTAAGCAGGCCCTATCCCCAGAACAGAGCCTGATACGAGGTTCATCCCACAATTTTGGGATCACGACGTGAGCTGAAATCAAGAGTTGGATGCTCAACCGACTGAGCTATTCAGGCGCCCCACTCCATGTACATTTTAAAAAAGAGTAGAAGACTGGCTTTCTTTCATGACAAAAATAATCCTCAGCTATATCTGGTACTGGAACTGCTAATGGAGTCTATATTATTACCAACTAATGTGTTGTGGAATTCATAAGCAATTGAACTTTGTCCCTTATATTTCTGTCATACTCAGGATTTACAGAACAAGGCTTATACATTTTTTTTATTTAATGTTCATTTATTTTTGAGAGAGAGAGAGACAGAGTGTGAACTGAGGAGGGGCAGAGAAAAAGAGAGAGGGAGACACAGAATCTGAAGCAGGCTCCAGACTCAGCTGTCAGCACAGAGCCCAATGTAGGGCTCGAACCCACCAGCAGCGAGATCATGACCTGAGCTGAAGTCGGATGCTTAACCAACTGAGCAGTGGAGATGCCCCAGCTTATACATTTTCTTTGGAAAAATCCACAGAAATTTAATCAGTCTCTTTCACTAGAGTCAGTTTTATTTATTCCAAGAGCTTACACAGTGCAACACATCCTATTCAGACCCATAGAGCAGTATATTTTACAGTAAGTAGTACATTGTAATAATTCATTTGGATTTATACACTTATTTGGGTTGTATGAGTCCTGCTGTGTGAAAGAGCCACACAGAAGAATAAAGGTGGCTTTCAAATCCAGATATTAAGAACTAATTTTTTAGGGGT
Source organism: Crocuta crocuta (assembly GCF_008692635.1). Lineage (NCBI taxonomy): Eukaryota > Metazoa > Chordata > Mammalia > Carnivora > Hyaenidae > Crocuta > Crocuta crocuta. The sequence goes on along the minus strand of NW_027532406.1, from coordinate 6,564,513 downwards.
GCCTGGGTGGTATAGTCTGTTGAGTGTCTGTCTCTGGATTTTTGGTCAGCTAATGATCTCACAGTTTGTACGTTTGAAACCCACATTGGGCTCCATGCTAACAGCATGGAACCTGCTTAGGATTCTCTCTGCCCCTCCTCTGTGTGCTCTCTCTCAAATAAGTAAACTTTTATTTATTTTTTATTTTTTATTTTTTTAAATGTTTTATTTATTTCTAGGAGAGATAGAGACAGCATGAGCAGGGGAGGGTCAGAGAGAGAGGGAGTCACAGACTGAAACAGGCTCCAGGCTCTGAGCTGGCAGTCAGCACAGAGCCCGATGCGGGGCTCGAACCCACGAACCGCGAGATCATGACCTAAGTGAAAGTCAGACGCTTAACCAACTAAGCCACCCAGGCGCCCCTCAAATAATTAAACTTTTAAAAAAATATTTCTTTTAGATTCTGGTATATGTTAGTAATTGATTATTTATAGTGGTTAACTATGGCAATGATTGAAATTATAGCATGTTTAAATTTTAGCTTTCTTTTTGTCTTTTAAGAAATTGTGGTAAAAAACATACAATATAAATTTGTCCTCTTAACAGATTTTAATGTATAGTACAATATTAGCTGTATGTGCATTGTTATACTAAATTTGTTTATTTTTTTTCTAGGATTTTATTTTTAAGTGATCTCTATATGCAATGTGGGGCCCAAGCTTACAACCTCAATATCAAGAGTTGCACGGTCTTCCAACTGACCCAGCTAGGGCACTCCTAAATTTGTTTAGTTTTGATATGGAATTTAAGTTCTTATTTCTTTGTTGTACTTGCAGGTTTGAAGGCTGTTTAACTGTAGGTCATAGGTAATTTATATTTGAATTACAAAATGTACCGTCTAACAACACTTAATTATGAGCATTTTCCTTTCATTTCAGAGTTTTCTTGGAGGCTTTTTTGGACCCATTTGTGAGATCGATGTTATCCTTAATGATGGGGAAACCAGGAAAATGGCCGAGATGAAAACTGAGGATGGCAAAGTAGAAAAACACTATCTTTTCTATGATGGAGAATCTGTTTCAGGAAAGGTAAATCTTTTGTTTGGGAGAACTACCTAGTTGTAGGAGATTAGAATTCATCATCAAAGTTGTCTGTGCTGTTTCTAAATTTGAGTGATTTTGTTAGAGATGGACGGTTGTTTTGGAAGGTCAGTTAAAATCCTTGATTCCATTAGAGTATTTACAGGAAAAATCCTTTTTTATCTTTTTAAGTTTATTTATTTATTTTGAGAGAGAGAGAATGGGGGGAGGGGTAGAGAAAGGGAGAGAGAGAATCCCAAGCAGGCTCCACACTATTAGTGCTGAGCCTGACTTGGAGCTCAAGCTCACGAAACTGTGAGTTCATGACCTGAGCTGAAGTCAAGAGTCAGACACTTAACTGACTGAGCCACCTAGGCTCCCATACGAGGAAAGATTCTTAAACTGGTAGGATTATAGGGGCAGAGTCTAAAATTGTATGCAGAATTTTATGTTTGTGACTATGCATCTGTTTTGCTTTAGTTTCTTCAGTGGGGCTGTGATCCACTCAAAAGTTTGTTTCTCCTTACTTTAAGTTGAGTTGTAGAGATTGGGAATAATTCTTTAGTACACCTTTCTAAAAATTTCTTTCTCATTCTTTCTAGCTTATCTCTCTGCACTACTACCGTTATGTCTGTTGATCTCATTTCTTGGTGCTCTGTAGAGGATTTAATGTACATTTGGAATGTATCTATGCATAGTCAGATACATGTATGATACCTTCTGTAAGGTTTCACTTTTCCCCCTTTTCCTTATCAAGCAATGTAGAAGAATAATCTTACACTTTAGCGAATATGATTGATACCCATAGATCATAATTTTTGTTTAAGTCTAGAAGGGAACGTTTATTGTCTGGTTTAACGTAATCCTGTGTCATCTGTGCCAATTAGTTCATGGCTGATGTTTATAGGACAAATAAAGGAAGAGGGGCATATTTAAGGTAATAAAGCTACTTACGTGTGATTTTTAAAAACCAGTGGGCCTTCAAATTATATTTTTAGAATTGCTAGAGATCATATGTAGACCTAATCAATAACTATAGATTACATTTTTAAAAATGATAAACCTTTTATAGATAAATGTTTTCTGTTGCTCAAAAGATATTGTGTCTGGAATCTGATTATTTATTGACCTGAGATTTTTCACTTTTAACCTTTTTATTGTAAAATAAAACACAGAAAACCACAAAACAAATAAATAATGATAAGGTATATTTTCTTGTCATTACCATTGAAGTCAAAAAGGAGAACTTTACCAGTTGCTCCTATGTCCCATCTCAGTCGGTCGTAGTCTCTTCTCAAAAGAAGCCAGCCACCATGCTGCCTTTTATAATAATAATAATAAAGTTCCTTGTGTTTCTTAATTGTTTAGTCCTATTCTTTTAAAAAGACTGATACAGCTTTTAAATCTCCTTCAATCTCTGGTTCCCTTTTCATGCCTGTTTTTTCTTTATATTTTGAAGAGCTTGGGACACTTGAACTGCAGAGTTCTCTGTGATTGGATACTCATGATAGAGTTATTGCCTGTAAATTGGTAGCTGGATCTAGAGACTTGATCAGACACAAGTTCAATTCTATTGCCAAGAGTATATGTGGTAGTGGTTTTGGGTGTGTATGTGGGGGGGGGTACATGATGTTTGGTTTTCTCTTTTTATCTACTTTGCAAATGTAACTGCTGTTAATATTGATTCCTGGCATACCTTTAGAATAGGTTATTAAATGGTTGATTTATGAGTATTTTTTTTAAGAAGTTGGAGAGATTGTTCTTTTTTTAAATTTTTTTTTTATTGTCTATTTATTTTTGAGACAGAAAGAGACAGAGCATGAGTGGGGGAGGGGCAGAGAGAGAGGGAGACACAGAATCCGAAACAGGCTCCAGGCTCTGAGCTGTCAGCACAGAGCCTGACGCGGGGCTTGAACCCACGAACCATGAGATCTGACCTGAGCCGAAGTCGGACGCTTAACTGACTGAGCCGCCCAGGTGCCCCTGATTTATGAGTATTTTGAAAAGAAAGCTCAAAAAGAAGAAAACAAACATGGATTATCTGTGACCTAGCATGTTCACTAAGAACAAATCTAGGCTTTCTGAAATATCTGAATATAATAAAAAAGATTGTTGGGTTAGAGTTGGAAGATCTAGCCTTGACTTTAACAGTCTTTGTAGGTAATTCCGGGCAGTCATTTAACTTTATAGATTTCATCTTAAAATTAAGGACACTGGACTGAATAATTGGTTTCCAGACTTGGCTTTACATTGTAGGGTCTCTGCATAAAAATCCTTCCTACATTAGATGTAATTTTGAAGTTCTAAGAGGTCTGACATCCCATCCAAAGTAAGAATAAATTCCTTTTATGGTATTCCTGACATGTGAATTTCTGTCTGCATACTTTTTTTTTTTCCCCAGATCTTTTTTTTTAAGAATTATTTTTTTAAAGCAGTTTTAGATTTACAGGAAAATTCAGGGGGAAGTACAGATATTTCCTGTATAGCTCTTGCCCCAATACATGTATAGCCTCTCTCATCAACATCACTCACCAGAGTGGCCTCATTTTTACCAAGGACAGGCCTACATTGACACATCATAATCACTCAAAGTCCATAGTTTACCTGAGGGTTCACTCTTAGTGTTGTTGTTTTGTGGGTTTGGACAAATGTTTAATGGCATATATCCATCATTATAATATCATACACTGTAGTTTCATTGCCTGAAAAATACTTTCTTTGTTCTACCTAGTCATCTCCCCTGTCCTGCCCCCCGATTGTTCTGCCTGTTAATCTTCTCCGTCCTGCCCCCTAAACCACTGACCTTTTTATTATCTCCATAGTTTTGCTTTTTGCAGAATGTCATGTCGTTGGAATCAAACCGTATCTAGCCTTTTCAGATTGGCTTCTTTAACTTCATAATATGCAAATTCGCCTGTTCTAGTTCTTTTTTTTTTTTAAATGTTTTGTTTATTTTTGAGAGAACATGAGGGAGGGAGGGACAGGGGGTGGGGGACAGATGATTCAGAGTGGTCTATGCACTGAGCAAGCCCGATGTGGGGTGCAAACTCAAAAACTGCAAGATTATGACCTGAACTGAAGTCAGACATTCAACTGACTGAGCCATCCAGGCGCCCCTCTAGTTATTCCTTAAAGGTGAGCATACAAAATTTGTCCTTTCGTGTCAGCCTTATTTCTTTTAGCACAATGTTTGCAAGGTTTGTTCATGTAGCATGTATCAAAACATCATTTTTTATGGTTAGCTAATATTCCAATATATATCCATGTGGAATATGGAGGGATATACCACATTTCCTTTATCTAGTTCATTAATTGAGGACATTTGGGTTTCTCCTTTTTGGCTATTATGAATAATGCTGTACATTTGTGTACAAGTTTTTGTGTGAATATATGTTTTCATTTCTCTTGGGTGTACATACGTAGGAGTAGAATTGCTTAGTCAGTTTTTGGAGGAACTGCCAATCTTTTCCAAAGCAATCTTTCCAGCAGTGTATGAGGGTTCAGTTTCTTTACTATTTTGGCATACTTAATATTGTCTGTATTTTTTATTGTGGCCATCATAGTGGGTTTGAAGTGGTATCTCATCATGGTTTTGGTTTGCATTTCCTTAATCGCTAATACTGAACATCTTTTCATGTGCTTATTGCCGTTTGTATAGCTTTGGAGAAAAGTCTGTTCATATCCTTTGACTGCTTTTTACTGGATTGTCTTTTTATTGAGTTACAGGAGTTCTTTTTATATGCTTGATACAAGTCCATTGTCAGTTATGTTTCACAAATATTTTCTCCTGTTCTCTGAATTGTATTCACTTTTTTTTTTTTAAGTTTATTTATTTTGAGAGAGAGAACGGGTGCTCAGTTGGTTAAGTTTCCAGTTTCGACTCAGGTCATGATCTCAGTTTGTGAGTTTGAGCCCCGCATCAGGTTATCTGCTGTCAGCCCAGAGCCCACTTTGGATCCTCTGCCCCCTCTCTTTGCCCCTCCCCTGCTTGCATGCACGCACACTCTTAAAAATAAACAATTTTTAAAAAGTAAATAAATAAAATTAAATACAACTTGTATCACTAGGCCTTCTGAATAATTTTGAGAGAGTCTTGCTGATTGTTTAATTATTGTTTATTATTAATTTAATTAAATTATTAGGTACAATAACGGTGAAAAATTGTGAATTGTGAAAAATTTGATAGTAATTTTTCTGGGTATGTTTTCGGTGGATTCATAAGTATAATTCCTTAACATTCTTTTAGATTGGTCAGTGATAAGTAAATTGTCTTGAAATGGTGTTACCAATGCCACGCCAGCCATAGTGAATTCTGAATTCCTTGTTACAAAAGTGAATAGAGAGGTTTATTCTGAGATTAAGGGCTTTATAGTTTAATTTTTTAAACAAAGAATACTACTGAAGTACTTTCAAGAACATGGACTTTATTCTTCTGACAGCAGTTGAAATTATTTTGGGAAGCCACAATATCCAGCAACAACAAGGTACAGATATCTTGGTAATTCTCTGTAAATGATACTATAAATGGTGTGGAAATTGATACATGTTTGTCTTAAACACAGTGTAGATGAAAATCACCCCTTACCTTAGCTCCTGAAGACAGTGTTATTTGAGACATCTGTGGAATATTATATGCTGAAGAATGAGCTTTGATATTGGTCTGTTCGAACAATGAATGTCTTTTTTTTTTTTTTTACATTTATTTATTTTGAGAGAGAGAAGAGAGAACGTATGAGGGGGAAGAGGGGCAGAGAGAGAGGAGTGAGAGAATCCAAAGCAGGCCCTGCACTGTCAGAGCAGAGCCCAACAAGGGGCTTGAACTCACAGACTGTGAGGTCATGACCTGAGCCGAAATTAAGAGTCAGACGCTTAACTGACTGAGCCACCCAGGTGCCCCTGAGTATGTTTTGTGTATGGATTTTTTTCCTATGTTTTGTTTTCATGGCCTTTTACACATATACACATAGTCTCACATATGTCAAATTACTTGTTAATAGCAAAGGGGAAAAATAGTAACTTCAAATTGGAGAAACCTGGTGGATCACCTTGACCAAATGATCAAAGTTAACATCACCAATTGGCATCATGTACTTCCTAATCAGATACACTGAGAAGGATCCAACTTCATTTTCTGTGATATTCTTGGCAAGAATGCATAAGCTGAGTCTAATTGTGGTAAAACACCAAACAAACCCAAATTGAGGGACAGTCTACAAAGCAAGTGACCTATATTCTTAAAAACATCAAGATCAAGAAAGGCAATGACTGAGGAATGTTTGAGATTAAAGGAGACTTAAAGACATAACTACATATGTAACATATGATTCTGGACAGAAGGAAAAAAGTATATAAAGTACATTATTGGACAGTTAGAATTTGAATATAAACTGTGGAATTTTAACTTTCCTGATTTTGATAATTGCACTGTGATTACGTAAGACATTATACAGGAGCATGATGCTTCCAAATTATTCTCAACTGTGAGGGGAAAAAAGTTGTGTATGTATGCATGCACATGTGTATATAGAGAAAAGATGATAAATCATATGGGACAGAATATAAACATGATGAATTTGAATAAACGTTACGTGGAACTTCCTTGTGCTGTTATTAGAACTATTTTGTAAATTTGAAATTATAATAAAAGTTACAAAAGTGTAACAGTTAGTATTAAACACTTTTAACCCAGTTCACTATCATAGTTTATGTTTCTATGCTCCCTTTTAGAACAGCTTTTAAGTATGCTTAATAACGCCTACTAACTCTGGGATCCTTTAGATTCCAGAATATCTTGCATTAGGCTTAAAAAGCAACTGGTTTTGACATCATTCGGAGACCAAGGACAATTTCAGAGTTTAGGCAATTTGGTAGGAAAATGAAATAACTTTGCATTTCTACCTTAATAGTATGGTTTCAGAATGATTTTTGAAGATCTGTACATTTAAAAAATACCAGACACAGCCATGTTCAAATGAAGACATTCCCCAAAACTGTTGCCAAATAGACATTTTAAAAAGTATATTATTCTTTTGTGTATAAATTAGAGAATAGCTCTAATTACTGCCTGGCTTGTGAATCAGCTGGAAGTTACGCTTGTTTTATTTGTGGTTCAAACCTAAAATTCAACTTGTTAGTGTATGTGGAGCCTGTAAGTACTATTTTGTTTTTCCTTTAAGAAGTATTTTTCTGACTTTGAAGGTATTTTTTGTCTATTGTAAAAGAACAACAAAAATCTTGAAAAATACAAAGAAGAAAACAAAATTACTCATACATTCCAGAAGTAACTGGTGTTAAGAGTATTTCTTTTGTGTAGTTTAAAAACTATAATTGGCATTATGCTTGTATACAATTTGACCATGCTTCCTTCATGTAACATATCATGCACATCTTCCCACATCATTAAAAATTCTTTGATCTTATTATTTTTAAACTTTAATAATATTCCATCATATGATGTACCACAATTTGTTTAATTATTCTTTCTCTGAGATATTAATTTGAAGGCAAGTTACTAACTCATTCTGGTTACATATACAGAAGATATAGAAAAGTGACTATTTTAGTTAATATAGTTTTCAAACAGAAGTAATTGGACCTCTGCTTTTATTGGCCTTTGATTACTATATCTTTTGAGAAGCATTACTTAAAAAGCTTTTTTAGGAGTCATGTTAATAGTTTTTATAGTAAAGAATACATCTGGAAGTATGTTTTTTATGTGTTAGCTAGACCTTAAATGTTTGGAAAAAAATTTTCTTAATATGTATGTACTTTACAGATATTTTGTCAATTCACATTAAAAATTTATAAAATTAAGGTCTCCATTTGGCAGATGTGAATTTAGGGATTTAAAGACTATATATTTTACTTCAAAAATATGTAAGATAAATCATACTCAAAATTTAAATCTTTAGAAATTCTGTTTTTAGGGTGAGTAGCAGATTCAGGAGCAATAATCATGGCTTTTAAGGTTAGGAATTATAACAATATATTTTTGGTTATGAAGAGCTGAAAATGAGCTTTTAAGTAAATTCTTGGAATTAGTGACTACCTTACATTAAAGTGCTATTGTGTAGAATTGTTTAACTATTTGACTAGAAAATGTATTTGAATAGTTGAAAGTTTTCCCTTTTTTTGATTTGAGTATAGTTCTCCAGCTTATAAAGGATTCCTTCCTAACAAAGCAGGTGCTTACAAGTGTACGTATAAGTGATTGTATAAATTCTACCTTCTCTAGTGCTATAACGTCATCATAATCTAGGTGTGTGGTGGTGTTTCAAACTTTAGAAATGAATACCTGAAAGATTTATATATTGCATTCATCTGGAAGGAATCTATTAGTAAGCCCACTCAAAGGATTGTTAACATCTTTTATAATTTCATGTTTTGGCAGGTAAACCTAGCCTTTAAGCAACCTGGAAAGAGGCTAGAGCACCAAGGAATTAGAATTGAATTTGTAGGTCAAATTGGTGAGTTTTAAAATAGTATTACTTTTTTTTTTTTAATGATAACTGAGTTTGAAGAGGGTTGGATCTGGCACTTAAATACTTGAATTAGAGTTTAGCTTTGTAGAAGGAAGGAATCGATTTTGCATAATAAAAGATTTATAAACATTAAAACAGGTTTCTTTGAATTGTATTAAATGATATTTGACTCAACCTGCCTTTGTTTGTTATTAAACTTAATTACTAAAAATGAAAGGAGTTATGTAAGCTACCCGCCTTGAAAAAATAATTCAAGTAAAATGAGTTGACTCACTGAAATTTCCATCTGCCTACATCTTTCACCAGGTTTACAATTATCAGTGTCATCTTCATCCTTCACTTTCTAATTACCCGTGCCATTTGTCTTCCTAACCTAATGTGTGCCAGTAGCCAGTCTCACCTGTCAGAAGATTCCATGTGGAAAGGAGGGGTGTAATTTCTTCTTGACTTATATCAGCTTTCATAAATATTTCCATATATGTATTTGAGAAGCATTCTTGATTTAGTAGAAGCTAAACTGTATGAATCTTTTGCTACTGCAGATTCAGAATAGAGAAAAGAAAATGGGTCTTTCTAATACAGTATACATAGCTAGGTTTTAAATCTAGCTTTCTAAGTCTTACTGTACATTTTTAAAGTATCAAAATTGGAATGGGTAGATACTGTTTACATATCTATTCCAGATGAGATTATACTTGAGGGGGCAAATTTTAGTAATTCACTAATAGTTGATAAGTTTTTATGTTTGTATATTATAATTTTATCAAGGTAATATATTTGCCTAACTAAAGCAAAACAATAAATGCTTTTTGCCTTGAAGGGAGGAAGTTCAAATAATTGCTGGAAGTGTGTCTGTTAAAACAGCTTCATATTGGGCAAACTCTAACTACATTAAAGGAATGAATATGTTTTTAATAATAGGAATTTTCATTGTGCTGTGCTGCTTGAATTTTTTTATGCCTAGGTGGAGCATAATGAGGGGAATAATGGAATTTATATCAGAGCTCTAGTGTGTTAGAGACAAATCCAATTGATTATTTTGGTAAAAGTGATTTGCTTTAGAGGTAGAAGTTTGAGTTTTAATGAAATAGGTATTAAATGTAATTGGGTTTTTTTTTTTTTTTTTTGCTTTTTGAAATTTCTTAGAACTTTTCAATGACAAGAGTAACACTCACGAATTTGTAAACCTAGTGAAAGAACTAGCCTTGCCTGGAGAATTGACTCAGAGCAGAAGTTATGATTTTGAATTTATGCAAGTTGAAAAGCCATATGAATCTTACATCGGTGCCAATGTCCGCTTGAGGTATGAATGTGTATCAGTGACTGTAGATGGTATCAAAACCAGAAGGTAATGGCTACTGTTGAATGACTTATTAAAACTTCTGTTTATAATTCTGGACTGAAAGCCTTCAGAGTTTTAGGAATTCTGCCAAGTATTTTGTTTTGTCTAGCTAATGCTCATCTGAGGTAACAATAGCCTTCTATCATAGATTTAGAGAACCCCATCATGAGAAGTTTGTTTTAGTCATATACTTCCTTTGTATGAATCATGCCCTAGGTACTTCCTTTGTCTTATAAACAGAATTACCTCAAAATCTATTAGTTTCCCAACAAATCTCATTTAGTATATGGGTAAGAAGTGATCAAGAGAGACTTCCCCAAGTAGGTGTGACCATAGATAACACTTCAAATGCATTTAAAAAAGTAGGTACACTATTCTTAAAATTGTTCTTTGTATTTTTTTGATGGTGGGGGCATTTAAAAATTAGAACTTGTGAATGAAGTAAGTTGACCTCAAAGGATCAGCAAGGAGGAAAGCTGAGTTGCAGTTAATGTTTGCTTATTTAAGACACTGAAATTTATTTTTATTTTTTTTTTATTTTTATTTTTTTTTTACAAATAGTTTATTGTCAAATTAGTTTCCACATAACACCCAGTGCTCATCCCCACTAGTGCCCTCCTCCATGCCCATCCCCCCTCCCCCCCACATCCATCAGTTCTCAGTTTTTGTCAGCATTCAAGAGTCTCTCATGGTTTGCCTCTCTCCCTTTCCCCCACCATTTCCCCCCTTCTTCTCCCCCTTGTTCCTCAGTTAAGTTCCTCCTAATCCTCCTATACGTGCAAACATATGATATTTGTCCTTCTCTGCCTGACTTATTTCGCTCAGCATAACACCCTCAAGGTCCATCCATGTTGCTACACATGGCCAGATTTCATTGTTTCTCATTGCCGTGTAGTATTCCATGGTATAGATAAACCACATCTTCTTGATCCATTCGTCCGTTGATGGACACTTAGGCTCTTTCCATGTTTTAGCTATTGTGGAGAGTGCTGCTATGAACATTGGGGTACATGTGCTCCTATGCATCAGCATTTCTGTATCCCTTGGGTAAATTCCTAGCAGTGCTATTGCTGGGTCATAGGGGAGTTCTATTGTTAGTTTCCTGAGGAACCTCCACACTGTTTTCCAGAGGGGCTGTACCAGTTTACATTCCCACCAACAGTGTAGGAGGGTGCCCGTTTCTCCACATCCTCGCCAGCATCTAGAGTTCTCTGATTTGCTCATTTTAGCCACTCTGACTGGCGTGAGGTGGTATCTCAGTGTGGTTTTGATTTGTATTTCCCTGATAAGGAGGGATGCTGAGCATCGTTTCATGTGAAGACACTGAAATTTATAGTAGGAGTTTTAACTTGCCCTCTCCGTTAACTTTGTAGGTATTTTCTTAAAGTAACAATAGTAAGAAGACTCACAGACTTGGTAAAAGAATATGACCTTATTGTTCACCAGCTTGCCACATACCCTGATGTTAACAACTCTATTAAGATGGAAGTGGGCATTGAAGATTGTCTACACATAGAATTTGAATATAATAAATCAAAGTAAGTACCTTTAACAACAGATAACTTAAATGTTCAGGGAAAATTAATAAAATGTTGTATTTTTACAGAAATGGACTCCTGTTTTATTGTTTAATGCCCTTTGAAACTTTATTAAGGAACAATTCAAGCATAGACCAAAGCCAATGAACAGTATGGTAAATCCTCAGGAACCCACTGCCCAGTGCCAGCAGTCATGAACACATGGTCAGGTCTATTTTATTTGTATCCAGCTCTCACGCTCCCCATAGATTATATTGAAGCTAATTACAGACATGGAACTTCATCCATAAAAATTATGAATCATTTTTAATAGAACTGTAATACTGTTATATCTAAAATATTATTAGTTTCCTAATATCCATGCATATCCAGTCAGTGTTCACATTCCTCTGGTTGTCTCATAAAAATATTTCTCCCCACATGGTTTGTTCAAATAAGTATCCACACAAGATTTGTTCAAATCCAGTGCATCCAAACACATTGCGTTTGGTGGTTTTACTCTTAGATTTCTTTTAATTTCTGGGGTTTTTTACACTAAAGTTTATTTGTTGAAGAAATGGATGTATACTTTTATCTCCTTCCTATGTATTCTTCTGTTAAATGGCTTTTGTTAGTTGTCACTCCCCAGTGTATGTCACTAAAAATGTGATATAAATATGCCTTCAGGGTCTTGAATCGTATTATTAATAAAATTATCAAATTGTTTAGGACCTATAAGCTTGTCACTGGAAGCCTCCCTTCAGGCTGACATAATTACACTGATCAACTCTTGAGAAATTATTTTGATCCAGGCTTGAGAGAAGGTTAAGAAGCCCTCTGGGTATTGTAGTAATTTCCAGATTTATTACATCACTTCAGTATCACTTCAGAGTCCTTGGAAAAGGTCTTTGATGGCTAGATATCACAGCAACAAACTCAACCGGTGGAGTCTGTCTTTGTAGACAAGTTGTTTGTTAGCTGCACTATTCTGGCACTTAGAGTAATGACACTAAACTCTTATGTAGGGTTTTGATGTTCAGAAACATCATTATACACCAATTAAATATTACAAGCCTGAAAATGTTAATTTTTTGTGCTTAAGTTCTTTGGAAACTAACCTCTCAGTAAAGGACCTGCAGTTAATCAGACTAATTCTTCCTTTGAGGTATATTGATGGTCAAGTAAAAGCTTGATTCCCTTTTTTTTGGTGTTTATTTTTTGAGAGACAGATGTGAGTGGGGGAGGGGCAGAGATAGAGGAAATTAGAATTGGAAGCAGCCTCCAGGCTCTGAGCTGACAGCACAGAGCCCAGCACAGAGCCCAGCTGAAATAGTTACTGTCCTAAAGATGTCTACTAAAGCCTTTCAGGACATATTTCACTCTTTTTGTTTATTTTTTAAACTGATATGTAGTAAATGTGGTTTATTCTTTTTCCAAAGGTATCATTTAAAGGATGTGATTGTCGGGAAAATTTACTTTTTATTAGTAAGAATAAAAATCCAACATATGGAGTTGCAACTGATCAAAAAAGAGATCACGGGAATTGGTAAGTCAAAAGGAATATTTGAATTAAAATTCCTGTTTTAGTTGAAATTTTAAAAAATCTCAAAATATTGTTTAAACACAGTAAATACACACATTGGATACAAATTTTGATACTTAATTTTTATGCTTCATATTTATGCTTTTTAGAAATTAATTTTTATAAATATTTTTAAAAGCATCAAAATTAGTAGGTTATAAATTCACATGTTTCAAAAATAGAGTGTAAAAGACTATACAATAAAAAGTGTCCTGTTTGTGTATTTCAGCTACTCATAGGTCATATGTTTATAAATTTTAAAATGCTTCTAGGTATTTCTACATATACAATAAGTGCCTCTATATTATACCCTCTCCCTGCTTTTAGTTAAATGTTTATGTACAACACATACTTTGCTTTTTCACTTAACAGTATATTTTAGAGATCTTTCTATATCACTGAATAGAATATTTCCTCATCTTCTTTATCCTTTCTATGGATATATAAAATTTAAGGAGTCTGCTACAGGTTGTTTCCAGTCATTTACTTAATGACTTAATGTCTTAATGTCTTAAATGACTTAATGTCATTTTGCACGTGTGCAAGATAATCTTAAAAGTAGAATTGTTATTTCAAAGGGAATATTCATTGTGATTTTGGTATATATTATCAGTTTGTTGTCTTTAAGGGTTGTACTATCAGCAAGGAATATAGAAGAGTGCCTCTTTTTCCTTCTGTTCTTACCAACACAACATTATAAAGTGTTTAGCTGATATGATAGGTCAGGGAAGAAGGTTCCCCATTGTAGTTTTAGTTTTCTCATTCTGAATAAGGGTGAGCATCTTCTCCTGTGTATAAAAGCTATTTCTTTTCTGTGTATACTGCCTGTCTATATCCTTTGCTCCATCTCTGTTATTATTAGTCTTTTCGTACTGATTTGTAGAAACTATTAGGGAAATCAGCTCTTTTTTTCTGTATTAAAAAGAGCAAAACTTTTCCCAGCTTGTTTTGCTTATGACGGTTTTTGCCATGTAGAAGTTTTTGATGTTTGTGTAGTCAGGGCTTTTTTCACACTGAGGTTCTAAAAATAATTTTCTGTGCTTGATTCTCCTAAAATAATATAGTTTGGGAATTTTGTTTAAAATTTTTAATTTCTTTGGAATTTGCCTTGATTTAAGATATGAGGTATGGCTCCAACTTTAGTTTTTTTCCAGATGGCTGACCAGTTGCCCCAGAATTATTTATAACTGCTTTTTAATTTTAATTCGTGTATAGATTTAATTTATCTCCTTTATTGGATTTTTGCTGAAAATAATTTTAGGCAACACTTGTTTTTGTAAGTTTATTTATTTATTTTGAGAGAGCGAGTGTGCAGGAAGGAGAGAGGCAGAGAAAGGGAGAGCGAGAACCCCAAGCAGGCTCTGTGCTGACAGCACAGAACCCCACATGGGGCTCCATTCCCACGAACTGTGAGATCATGACCTGAGCTGATGCCACCTGAGCCACCCAGGTGCCCCTACGCAACACTTTTTAAGAATTTATAATTGTAGTCATAATTAGAAACATCTGTGATTTCTTAATGTCCATTTTCACCTGCTAACAGAAGTTTAAGTGATTTAAAGATATTAAAATCAAACATTGTGTTCCTTCTTATTTCAAAAGAAATTATTTACATATTTTTTCTGGTTATAAAAATTGTGTCTGATTCTATAAAAGTTTAAATAAAAAGTAATCTGTACTCATTATTTGGAAGAGTGTAGCCTTTGCATACTATGGGTATTATAGAACAGTGGGATGATTAGTATATGCTTTGGTACACTTTTTTCACTTATCGTATCACTGACTTTTTAAAAACGTCTGGGATCAAATCATGTCTTAGAAGATGAATACCCAAATTTAAAAGAACTATGTCAAGTACTGTTTGATGTTTTCTCTATGTTATGAAAGAAAACAGTTTGGATGTTGCAGAGAAAACTAGCATGTCAGTGGGTATTTCTGATGTGTATTGTTTCTATTTTGCTAGATACTAGAAATGATCAAAGGAACTCTATGAAGAATATTTTTACTGAACTATATATTTGGGAAGAAGGGATTGAATCATTCAGTTAAGTGATAAGTAGATTAAATGTACATTGAGAAATAGAAAAGAATGATCAACATTTTCACAAAATGGGAAGATAAATTAGTACTCAAATAATGTAGTTGGAAAATAAGAAACTATAAGGCTGGAAATTATATTCTGGAAATATTTAACGTAATGTCATTTACATTATTGTGCTAGGACCCAGTACCACCACAGAAACAGAAACAATTGCTAAGTATGAAATAATGGATGGTGCACCAGTAAAAGGTAAGATAACATACTTTCCATTTACTACTTTTTGTGGTAGGTAGTGCAGATAGTGTTCATGGAAGTGTAGTTTGAAAGTATTTGGTTTGAAAGTTTTTAGTGTAGAAGTATTTGCGAGTTCTTAAAACGATTCTTAAAATACTGTTTTTAAGATCATCTTTGTATAGATACTGAATGACTGTAATGGTATTTCCTAGTCCAAAATAAGGTTTAGTTTTTCACTAAGTTTAAAATTAGTATTTAGAAGAGACATTTATATATTCTATAGGTCTGAATTTGTAATATTTTGATTGTCTTCTGTTATAATAGTTTATGTCTTTTTTACTCACTAAATATAAGGTACAGTATAACTGAGCGTTAATTTCTGTGGGATTTTCTGTGGGACTTTGTAGTTCTTACACTGGCCAAGAAAATTAGCAGTTCCATTATTATCTCCAGTATCCAAGATAATGAAGTCAGTATTTATCTCTCTTTTTTTTTTTTTTTTAATTTTTTACTTCTTAAAGTAATCTCTACACCCAACGTGGGGATTGAACTTACTTACCAGCTCCCAAGATCAAGAGTCACATGTTCCACCAACTGAGCCAGCCAGGTGCCCCAGGATTTATAATTTTAAATTTATGTCTTTGGGTTTTTCTCACTGTTAGTAATTACTTCATATAGTAGCTATCATTTACTGAGTGCCAACTATAGATGAGGCGTGATGCTCTGAGGTGCTCTAATGTTAGGTGATGGTATCCCTTATTCTACATGTGAAACTGAGATGCAGAGTGGTTAAAAAACTTGTTAAAGGTGATGTAGGGAAAGCAGAACTTTACCTCTACCTGTTTTAGATTTTCAGCTGGGACTCTTTAACAGAGACACAGATAAATAAAGAAAAAAAACAGTTTACTAATGGATGCAGTGAACATCACAAAAGAGAAACCTCAACTAAAAGTAGCTCAAAACAGTGGCAGGACACCTGGGTGGCTTAGTTGGTTGGCTCAGGTCGTGATCTCGTGGTTCATGAGTTCAGGCCCTGCGTTGGGCTCTGTACTGACAGCTTGGAGCCTGGAGCCTGCTTCAGATCTGTCTCCCTTTCTCTGCCCCTCCCCCGTTTGCACTCTGACTCACTGTCCTTCAAAAATAAAATAAACATTAAAAAAAAATTTTTTTTAACAGTGGCTTAAAATTTCAGGTTATGTAGTATCTTCAAAAGGACAATAAATTTGGGGCGCCTGGGTGGCTCAGTCAGTTAAGCATCCGACTTCGGCTCAGGGCATGATCTCACGGTTCGTGGGTTCGAGCCTCACGTCGGGCTCTGTGCTGACAGCTCAGAACCTGGAGCCTGCTTCAGATTCTGTGTCTCCCTCTCTCTCTGACCCTCCCCTGCTCACACTGTCTCTCCCTCTCTCCCAGAAATAAGTAAAACATTAAAAAAAAAACAACACAATAAATTTGGAGAGGTGACTGGACAAAGGAAAGTAGAGCAGTTTTAGGCTTCCAAGGGTAAGGCAAACTGTGGGAAGGTAAATATATGGGTGGAAACTAATGGAATAAAGTTTGTTTGTGGATTCTTCAGCCATCTTCATTGAAAGGAGAATTTATATCCTGCCTTTAGGCAGAAAATGGGGAGCCTCTTCTGCTTTTTGTGGCTTCTAAATTGCCTGAAGCTCAAAATCATGTTTATGTTAAAGAGGTAGATTCTGTGGTAGCATACTTTGGTTTCCTTCAATCTCTAAGTATTGCAGAGTTGGAGTTCGAGCCCGGGCCTTTGTTGCTTCAAAACCTATATGTATGCACTCCTGTAATGCAACATTACTTTGTAAAATTTCAGCAGCCACACATTTTTATGTAAAGTAGTAGATCATATATCTTTCAGGAAATAGATGTGCACAAGAAAAGTATTACATAAAAAAGACTTAACAGAATATGCACATAGTTACACTTAGGAAAGGAGAAGCCTTGAGAATCTGAATAGCAGTCTTTTTGGTGATGACGGACTAATCCTCATTCTGAACACATTTGTTGTTTTGGATGAATTAGTTAATCCATATTAAAGAAATTATACACATAGTGAGAAATTATGGTAAGCTTCATGAAAGAATATCAAAACTACTCAAGTAGCACTTATGTGCTGGCACCATTCTGAGCATTTTACATATATTAACTCATGTGGTCCTTACAGAGTCTCTGCAAGATGGGTATTACTGGTGTTCTACATTTCACAGATGAGGAACCTGAAGCAGAAGGGTTAGGTGACTTGGCCAGTGTCCCACAGCCAGGAAGTTGTAGAGCTGGTGTCTGAATCCAGGCATTCTACTTCTAGAGCAGTGTTTCTCATCTTGGGTCTTTTTGCTTCCATTCCCCCACCCCACCCCCCCACCCCCGCCCCAGGGCATTTGCTGTTGCCTGGAGTTATTTTTGATTGTCACACTTGGGGAATGCCACTGACATCTAGTGAGTAGATGCGGGATGCTGCTTAGCCTCCTACAGCGCACAGGCCCTTACCCACAACAGAGGATAATCAGGCCCAAAATGTCAGCAGTGCCAAGGCTGAAAAACCCTGGTTTAAAGTTTTCTGTTATGCCGTCATCTCATGGAGAGCTAAAGTGTTAGTGTGTTCTTTGTAATGCTCTTTAGAATTAAATGGAAATGGTTTTTCTTTCAGGTGAATCAATTCCAATAAGATTATTTTTAGCAGGATATGACCCAACTCCGACAATGAGAGATGTGAACAAAAAGTTTTCAGTAAGGTACTTTTTGAATCTAGTCCTTGTTGATGAAGAAGACAGAAGGTACTTCAAGCAGCAGGTATGGTGCCACCCATCCTGGCGTTTTGTTCTCTGGCTATTCTAGAAGCACCTGGAAAGCACTCACTTTTCTATGCTTTATAGTACTGAGCAAGTGGGGGTTTCTGTGAGTTTGATAAGGAAGTAGGTGTGAATGGAATAGTGTTGGGAGAGCTCTCTTCCCTGTTACTCTGCAGGACCCCAGAATGGGCTCTAATTTGGCAGTGTTTTTATTTTTCTTTTGAAAATTTTGTATTTTTTTATAAAAATAATACCTACTGTTAGGGAAAAAAAAATCCGGCAGTAAAGAATAGAATTAAGTAAAGGTCAACAAAAATTCCACCACCATTGTGATTAGTTTTCCAAACAAATTTGTATATGTGTATTTAGATCATATTACGTGTGTTTCCTTTAATTTGGTTTTTCACTGAATAGTGTCTTGAATATCTTTCCTTTACCAACAAATGTAGATTTCCATTATCACTTTGAATGATTGTATTAACTTGACGGATTCTGGGTTTCCATTTTGTTGTAAATGTACCTGAGATGACCCAAATCTAATAATTTTTTTTTTTATATAAAATGTTTATCATAAAACTTGTTCTCATTTGAAGATCAATTAAAATCCTTTGGTGAATTTGCAGTGAAGATTGTGATTGGAAAGGTCTTTTGTATTCTGAGTCAGATTAATAAATATTTGAGTGTCAGTTGAGTATTCAGAACTAAATTAGAAATAATTCTGTCCTGGGGCACCTGGGTGGCTCAGTCGGTTAAACTTCTGACTCTTGATTTTGTCTCAGGTCATGATCCCATGGTTCATGGTTCGTGACTACAAGCCACGCCTGCTTGGGATTCTGTTTCTCCCTCTCTTTCTGCCCTTCCCCTGCTCTTGAGTGCACTGTCTANGTCAGATTAATAAATATTTGAGTGTCAGTTGAGTATTCAGAACTAAATTAGAAATAATTCTGTCCTGGGGCACCTGGGTGGCTCAGTCGGTTAAACTTCTGACTCTTGATTTTCACTGAGGTCATAGTCTCTCAGTTCGTGGGATCGAGCTCCATGTTGGGCTCTGTGCTGCCAGCATGGAGCCTGCTTGGGATTCTCTCTCTCTCTCTGTCCCTCCCCACCTTGCACACTTGTGCACATGTGTATTCTCTCAAAATAAAAAGAAAAAAATTATTCTGTGCTGAGTATTGTAAAGAATACAAAAACTACTTTTTGTATACATACTTTGTCCTCAGAGTCCTCACAGTGCATATGTGCAGAAAAAGAAGAATTATATGTTAATTTTAAACATTTTTTTAACGTTTGTTTGTTTGTTTTGAGAGAGAGACAGTGTGAGCAGGGGAAGGACAGAGAGAGAATCCCAAACAAGCTCCACACGGTCTGTGTAGAGCCCGACGTTGGGCTCAAACTCAAACTATGAGATCATGACCTGAGCTGAAACCAAGAGTTTGTGTTTAACCAACTAAGCCACCCAGGTGCCCCTACGTTAAGTAACAGAAAACTTAAATAATAGTTTGACAATAATTTAGAAGAGAGAAGACCTTTGCATTGATACTGCCATAATGCTGTATAATTAAACATAGGTAATTTGTAACTCAAGATGGATTATATAAACTTTACAGTTTCCAAATCTGCTACATATTGTAGCCCTATGGAATAAGTACATTGCTTCCCATGGGCATTCACTTAGATGTTTGGTAACCAACATAACAGCCTGTCATGATTCTATGAAGCAAATAATTTTGGGATTTTTCTGAATTTAAGGAATTTAAAAGAGATATCAGGATGGGTTGGTTAGAGAGGAATGAGTATTTGAAAAATATGTGGGAGAAGCTGTAGGGCAAGTTTATTTGGAGTGCGTGGGAGCAGAGTTAACTCAGTATGGCTGGTGGGGGAAAGGAGTAATGTTGCAAATTGAATAAAGGTTATGAAGGATCTTGAATGCTGGTTGGAAACTGATCCTGGAGGTGCTGAGAACTCCTGAAGTGCAATCCAAGCAGTGTTTTAGATGAATCTGGTCGTGATTGGAAGGGTGAGCTAGAAAGGGGCCTCAGGCACTGGAGGCAGAGCCATCTACCCAGAAGCTCTTTTAAGTGTCTAAGTGAAGTGACAAGGTTTGAACTTGGATAAAGGCAAGTGATAGCAAACCAAAGGACATATTTTATGAATTCTTTAAAGCAGGAATAGCTAGAACTTTGTGCTCTTGGGGCTCTGGATTGGTGGTGGTGGTGTGCATAGGTGCTGGTGGTGGTGGGGAGGGTCGGCAGAAGGGGTGGTCCGAGATTAGAATCAGAAGAAAGTAGGTCATTGAGAACAGCTTATGTTGGGAAAAAAATTAATTTTGTTATAGTTAAAATTGAAATGGCATTATTTCCATTGTGAAAATTTAAGGCGTAATATGAGAATATTAATTTGTTGATGTCTTGTGTTTGTTTTACTAGGAGATCATTTTATGGAGAAAAGCTCCTGAAAAATTGAGGAAACAGAGAACAAACTTTCACCAGCGATTTGAATCACCAGACTCCCAGGCATCTGCTGAACAGCCTGAAATGTGAACTGAACAGGAGAAAAAAAGAAAAACAAAAACTCCTATATCCATTGAGATTAAGTTCAGCAGGTTAAAGATGGTTGCAGCTTGTAGGGTGGGGAAAGGCCAAAACTCCATTTATAATAGTCTTCCTTTCTCTTACAGTGCTGCACTTATTTTATGATACAACTAAATGTTCTTCATGTGTATACATTAAAAACAGCGCTTTCTTTGAAACACTGGAACTTTCTTAAGCTGCCATTTTTTTCTTTTTTCTTTTTACTGCACACTTTGATTTAATGATAAGCACTCAGATATGTATCAATATAAACATTAAAGATTTTCACATGAGTAGGCTGGTATTTGTAATTTTGCTTTCTTTGTAATGTTGATTATAAATACTTTTCTCCTTTTTCATGCTAATAATTACCTCTTATTCTCTACATGCAAAAAATTAAATATTTTGTGTTTAAATAAAAATAGAAAAATGTGGACATTACATCCTGCAGAGATTTAAAACACGGCATCTCAATATTTTTGAAAACTACATTTATGTTTCTACATGCGTAGAAAATGAACATGGAGTGTTTCACTGTAGGTGTTTCTTAGTCTGTTATTCCCTGGCTTCCTGAATTGTATCCTCTTTGAAGCCTTCTGTGGTGTGAATGTTAAACTTACTTCCCAAGAGATTATGTGGCATCTCCCCGTAGCCTGCTTGCCTGCACTCTCCTTCCTTCCTTCTCTTTCTTTTAGTGCCCGCCCTCCCTCCCTCCTTTCCTTCCTATCTTCCTCTCTGTTCGTCTCCCCCCTTCTCCCCATCCCCTGCCTTCCTCCCTCCCTTCTTCCTCTCCCCTCGCTTTCTTTTTTTTTCTTTTTCTTTTTTGCCATATTAAGTAACTGTTTGTGCCTCTGCCATCCAGCAGGTACCACTGTGTATGTTTTCTGCAGTGTTGAATGGACTCTATGTTGGCATTTTAAAATTTGTTAGAACTATATAGTTTTTCCACAAATACTTTGAATTTTTTTTTTTTAATTTAAGGCATCTTTTTGCCACATATATACAAATAGAATATTCTTGCCTTCACAAATATTCTCTTCCCCTGCTAGGGGAAAATTTGAGGATCAGGAACTCAGGAGGACCTGTGAAGCATGTAGTTATCTAGATCTGGACAATTTCATATTTGGTAAACTGGAACTTCGGCTAGTTCACACTCCGATTTAAACTTCACCCACTCTGTTTAAATTTTGGTAACACTAAATTCAAGTCATTAGTTCAAAGTCTCCAAAAAGAAGGTTTCAGTCATCTGTTCATATACATGGGGTCTGATCTCAGCTACACTAAACGTGGGATGTAGGAACTAAAATGAAGCCTGCTGCGTGAAACTACTTTCACTTAGGGTTCACTGGGTTTTGTACCAATATTTTTTTATACACTTGAGCGCAAATCTTGTCAGTTAACCTTACTTTATGAGTAAGCCTATAAGTAACCTAAATTACATTTCTTTAAACCTGTTTACTACTGTGGCACTTTGATAAAACGGTCAGTAACCAACTTCTTTACTGGCAAAACGTTCCATGTACCATGTGCTGGAGCATCTGTTTTAAATGTGGCTATCTGTGAATGGTAATGTTTTCCTTCATGTAAGTGCCTGTTCAGAGTTTCAGAATTTAAAAATGCCAAATATTTTCATGGTCACTTGCATGTAGTAATTAGGAAGTACTCAAAGAAATTTTGAAAACCAATTGTATTTAACCAGCCTCAAATTGTGCAACCATGATGTATAATAAAGTATTTGAAATGGTAACAGAACTTGCTATTTGAATCATTAAAAGAGTTCTACTCTCAAACCTCATTATCAGATTTATCGTTGAAGACAGGATTGCTCATAGTTTAGGAAGCTATAATAGTGACAAGTTTTTATAAATTTTGTCAGTTTCAATATCAAATAATTATATATAATGCTTTTAATTAGGTGGCTTACAACACTGTTATAAATAGGATGCTTATTCACTTTGCTTGAAACTTTGTTGCATAACCAATTTGAAGAATTAACATTTGAAATTGGTATTTAGTGAACTGAGTAAAAACCTAGCCAATGAGAAGTAAACTGTAAAGGAAATTTGTGTCTTTAGTAAATAAAGTACAGGGGCACCTAGCAGGCTCGGTGAGTAGAGTGTGTGACTCTTGTCAAGAGTTGTGAGTTGGAGCCCCATGTTGGGTGTAGAGATTACTTAAATAATTTTTTTATAAAGTACAGGGGCGCCTGGGTGACTCAGTTTAGTGACCCGACTCCTGATTTCAGCTCAGGTCATGATACCAGGGTAGTGAGATTGAGTACCGTGTCTGGCTCCATGCTGAGGGTGGAGTCTGCTTAAGATTCTCTCCCCCCTCCTCCTGCCATCCCCCACTTACACTCTCTCTAAAGTAAATAAGTATAATATCTATACAATATCTAGTACAGTGGTTCTCAACCTTGGCTGCAGGTTCAAATCACTTTAGTTTTTTAAAATAACCATGCCAGGTCCTACCCAGGGCCAGGATATCAGCATTGAAAAACCTATCCAGGGTTGAGAACCACTGTCTAAGCCATGTCAATAGTTGTTTCCCTCACTAGTGAAGAATTTTATTTCGTAGCTTTGAACTTTTTAAAGCATAACGTAAAAAAAAAAAATACGAGTGTCAAAGCTGAATCATTTTGAATTTCTGATAGCAAGAACCTCATGAATTAAAAGTTACATCCGTTTTTAGAAAAACTAGAATTTTAACAATTCTTAAACAGCCCTTCTGATTAGGCAGTCATGTTTAGTTTACACACTCTAACAAGTTTTGTTTCAAGAATTATTGGTAAATTATCTACTTTCCCTACTCACACATTCCCTATCTATTTTACCATGCAATTCTCAATTCTAAAGATCAAAAAGCAACAATTTGTCACATTCATAGTTTTTCAGTTACACATAAACATGGATGTGTTAACATCTAAAAGATGTTAATTCTAAACAAAAAGTACCTAAACTAAGGTTTTTGGAGTTTGTAAAATCAGCGCCCTGGGCTTTTAAAGAAACCACAGTGACAAATTCTAGGAATCCAACATTACAATTTCCTTTAAATGCGATCATTACATTAAAAACTAGAGGGGCGCCTGGGTGGCTCAGTCAGTTAAGCGTCTGACCGGCTCAGGCTTCAGGCCTCGCATCAGGTTCTGTGCTGACAGCTGGGAGCCTGGAGCCTGCTTTGGACTCTGTGTCTCCCTCTCTGCCCCTCCACTGCTCATGCTCTGTCTCTGTCTCAAACTATTAAAAAAGTAAAAAAACAAAAACTAGAACACTCGGGGTGCCTGGGTGGCTCAGTCGGTTGGGTGTCCAAATTTGGCGCAGGCCGTGATCTTGTCCGTGGGTTTGAGCCCCACGTCAGGCTCTGTGCTGACAACTGCTCCAGATTCTGTGTCTCCTCTCTCTCTGCTCCTCCTCCGCTCACACTCTGTCTCTCTCAAAAATAAACATTTAAAAAAAAAAAAAAAAAACTGGAACACTTAACCAATTCTAACTTCGGCTTTTTTGAATTTGAGAAGCAGCTCCCAAAGGAGTTTCCTTATTATTTTGAAATCATAAAAGGGGGAAAAAGGGAAAGTACATAATTAGAAAAAGAACAAGTGGCTGGCAGTGTTTTGAATTGTTGGGGAGGAAAAGCTTTTTGCCTACCCTCTTGGATTCTGTGTTTGGGAGCCTGCTGAAAAGATGGACTTAATGAGTATGAAGGAATTCACAAAAATGTGACTTAAAGGGATAGTTAGAATTTGGGGCCTTATAGATCATCTTATAGATGATCTTATAGATCATCTATAGACCTTATAGATCATCCCCATCTTGATGGGGAAAGGGAGTAAAAAGACACTTATAAACGACTTTACAGAGGAAGTTGGGGGTAGAAAGGACACTTATGGGAAAGCATGTGATTTAAGAAAGATAAATGAGAATTGATGGTAGCTATAATCATTTTGTGACAAAAGTCTGTTTAGGCATCATGCCAGCCATGTCACCACTAGTGATGAGATCATCTTCCCTGGTTGCTCCCTGAGAGGGGATTTATGACAATCAAGTTCTTCTGGGAGGCTTTGATTTTTAGGCAGAGGATTTCAGGAACTCAAATGCCTTCTACTCAAAATGTTTATGCCACAGTGGCATATTCCTGACCCATTCATCGACATGGGGCAAGTAGTTAGAATACTCAAGTCTAAGTACCAAGTGAGTCAGTAAAGTCTTTAATTTCACTCCTTTTATATTCAACAGAATCTGTCGAACTTGCATAAAAGCATTCTCCAGGGGCTTAGTCTAGCCTGGATTGGAATGTACCATATCTTAAGTTTCAAACAAAGGCATAATGAGGAAAACATGCCCTCTTACATACATCCTTTTTTTAGGGTTGGGGCCTTCGATGAGCATAATTCTTACGTCACTCCCCTATCAAAAATCTTTTAGTAACTCAGTTGCAGGGGAAAGCTCAAATACTACAAAACAGCGCCAGGAGAATACCTCTCTCCAGCCAGCACCCCACTAGCTTTTACAGCAAGGCTCTCCTGGCCAGTCTTGCCACCGTTTCCATCTCTAAGTCCAAGAGCTAGATGTTTCCTTGTTGTGCTGCCAAGGCATACCGTGCACACCTCCAGGACTGTGCTCACCACACTTTTATAAAAGACTTCTGAATTTTATGGGTTTTAAGCCTCTTGGCTCAGTCCTGTTTGGGTGTACTTTGTGCTTATTATAGAATACACACTCAGCATCTGAATACATGAATGAACCTTATTTTCCTAGTGATTATAAAATTAGGTGTCCTCCTTTAGAAAAAAGGTGAGTCTGATGAGGGACAGAAACAGAAAAATGTTCACCATTACCCCGGATGGCTGACCTACAGCCTGCACAGTTTCGATAAGGATCAATTACATGCTGTTTGCTACACTCTGGTCTCATGACTGCCTGTACATCTCACCCAGTTAATATTGAGCTGAATGATGAGCACCAGAGAAATCTTGTGAAAGTAGTTTTCCAAGTAGAAATTTGAAGAAAACATTTATTTATTTTTTATTTTTTTTAACGTTTATTTATTTTGAGAGAGAGACAGACTACGAGCAGGGGAGCAGCAGAGGGAGAGGAAGACACAGAATCTGAAGCGGGCTCCAGGCTCTGAGCTGTCAGCACAGAGCGAGATCATGACCTGAGACAAAGTCGGATGCTCAACCGACTGAGCCACCCACATGCCCCAGAAGAAAACATTTATAATCTATGTACGTTCCCTCCTCTGAACACTAAGCATATAATCACCAGCTTCATGTAACAGAAGTGCAGCTCCTTCTGCCTGGGGGGTGGGGGGGGGTGGGAGGGGCTGTCCCTGTGCTACTTAAATAAACTTACAAGGTTGCATTGTAAAACACCTCAAGAATTCCTTCCTGACTGAGCTCAATGGTCCCGCAGTGTCGGTGGCCCATATGTGGATTATGGAATGAATCCAAGAGCCTTGATGTGGCTTGGTAAATCATCTTTATCCCCAATCTTTGTTTCTTAACTTGTTCCTTTTTGGAGATGTACTGAATAGTATAACCTTTCAGAACATGTCTTTCCCGAGTGCTCAGGACAGAACCTCTTGCCCATAGCTACACTACGGGGAGGGACAAACTCCTGCCACCTGGCTGGACACCAGTACCTTGGCCTGGATTGGAACGTTGGGCTCAGAAACATCAGGCTCTCCCTGTTTTACCTATTAATACTTGTATTCTCCTCAGGCACAGGATGGCCATACATGCTATTAGGATGACTGCTTATCTTAAGGCTCCTGTATCAGGTTTCTTCCTAAATAACCCAGTGTGATCCCTCAGTGAGCATAAAATCCAAGGTATGTCCGACTGTGTGCTTCCTGAAAGGGACCAGTCAGAGCTATTACCAATTGGAGCACTCACCCAACAGAGGACCACTCCCTTGGGACTGGATCATGGCTAAAACTCACAAGAAAATTGCCTGGATTAGACAGGAATTCTATCCTTTCATTTTCTTATGTCTCTCATTCGCCCTTACCCATGTGCTGTTTGGCATTCCCAGTCCTGTTCTCAGATTGAAAAGTACTTCTAGCTTAGTTTTGTGATGCTTAATATGATAGAAAATAGCTGCTCCTTCTTAACAAAGGCCAGGACCTCTGCCCCACACATTAATACTAGATCTGGAGACTTACAAAGGGTATTACTGTCAGTCGCTGCATACATTGGTTCCCCCAAAATGGTAAGAGGAAGCCCATATCTCTGTGGCATTTCAGTCCATTCACTGGCACCCGCTGTAGTCCAGAATGCAATGGGGAAGCAAAGGGAGGTCGACATCCCTTCTCAGGGGGTACAAAGCTGTCAGAGCAGTTGAGACAGAGGGATGCCTACCTCCACTCTGAACCCCAGGAAACTTTGCCAATATTCCTGATGGGATGCCATTCAGAAGCTAAAGGGGATTTTGGTAAAGGACTCCTAGGTAGTTAACCTACTCTCCTTGTTCTGTAGAAATTGACTACGGGATCCGCTTCCTCAGTCCCAAAGGATTCCCTCTTAGGCTATCTCCCAGCACACTGGAGTCAATTTGGATTTCGACAAAAGCACCCCAAAGCTGTTGGGATATAAGAGATAGAAACTCAACCCCCAAGGTACACAGCTCTGTTGTAAACAGGTGGCTGTTCAGGTGCTATGTATGCCTCCCTGTTTTTCTGGTCACTAGCCTCTGTTTGCTTTTTGTGTGTCGGGTCTGGAATATATCTTTTTAAAAAATGTTTATTCATATTTGAGAGACAGACAGAGACAGAGACAGAATATGAGCAAGGAAGGGGCATAGGGAGAGGGAGACGCAGAATCCAAAGCAGGCGCCAGGCTCCGGGCTGTCAGCACAGAGCCCGACACAGGGCTCGAACTCATGAACTGCGAGATCATGACCTGAGCTCAAGTCGGACGCTTAACCGACTGAGCCCTCCGGGCGCCCCTTGATCTGGAATGTATCTTGAGAAGAGTGGATGAACGTTGCCTGACTCCTGTTCTATGTGGGGTTTTCTCCATCATTCATTTCTTGGGTTAATGGCGAAGATAATTTGAGCCAATTGTTTGGTAAGTTTACCTCAGGAAAGGGACTTTAGGGAATATTCCCAAGCAGCTGCCCAAACTCCTTTTGTTTTTTTTTTTTTGGGGGGGGGGGGCGGCTCCTGGTCTTCTCCGGCCCAACACAAACTGCCTATTTTCACCTTTTGTTGGTGGAAAAAAGAAAACGTGCATCTGCTCATTTGTCAGAGCTGAGGAGTTTTAGGCCAGGAGTCCTCTTTACTGCCTCCTGGGCTTTTATCTGCCTCCAGCCTTGCGGGCAGCACGCCTGCCACCTACTGTGTCTCCCCCTCCCGCCTCCTGATCTTACACTGTCATGGGTGGGCTAGGCCAGGCCGACTTCCGTAACTGGCTCCTATACCACCCGCCATGCCTCCAGCACCATCGGCTCCTGCTCCTCCTACCCTCACTATCAAGGAGCAAAGATCACCCCTCCCTGGGCTTAAACCACACACTTCAGATTTCCCCACAGGTGTCCCAGGTAAAAACTGACAGTGGAGAACAAATTGATTGACTTTAGTGGAACCAGCTGCAACTTATTCAGTATTTAAGCCAAATTAAATGTTTTTTTAAATAAGCATTTTTAAAAAAGGTTATTGATTTATTTTGAGAGGAGGGGGGATGCGTGCAGGGGAGAGGCAGAGAGAGAGGGAGAAAGAGAATCCCAAGCAGGTTTCATGCTTAGTGGGGAGCCTGATGTGGGGCTCGATCCCATGACCATGAGATCATGACCTGAACCAATATCAAGAGTCAGATGCACGGGGGCACCCCAGTGGCTCAGTTGGTTAGGTGTTCAACTTTGGCTCAGGTCATGATCTCACAGTTCACGAGTTTGAGCCACATGTCAGGCTGTGCTGACAGCCCAGAGCCTGTTTTAGATTCTGTGTCTCCCTCTCTCTCTGCCCTTCTCTCACTTGTGCTCTGTCTCTCAAAAATAAACATTAAAAAAAATTAAAGAATTCTTTCTTGACCATCATGCTCAACGATCCTGCAACAAGTCTAAATGTAATAAAATTATAGATAAGAATGATTATGCACCTCAGTATTAGAGTAAAGGTTTGAAACAGACTAGGCTCCCTAGGGGTTTTATCAGACCCGGAGGGAGAGCAAGAAAGACAGAGCGGGACCGTGATGGTGCTGTCTACAAATCCTACAAATGCATCTCATAGTTGTCCCTTCCCTTAGTTTGGGGAAACTGGACCAGGTAATCTCTAAGACCTCTTGCTACTCCAATATTCCGATTCTAAGAGGTAATCTTAAAAATTTACTTAAGATAAATGATTTAGTATTTGTCAAGATAAACTTACATTGGAAAAATACCAGAAACTACAGAACTTGGTAGGCAAGATGTGAAGGGAGAGATATACAAGGATGTGCTTCTGTGAAGTGTTCTAGACCAGGTTTTGTTAACAGCAAAGGCAAATGAGAGAGAGCCTGCTTATTTTATTCCCTACCACCTGAGTTGTTTTTACTTCCTCCACTCCCCCCCCATGTATATCTGTATTATGCATACACTCAGCATAAATGTACGATGTCTGTGCTATTTCATTGGCCCTGCCCTGATGGAACAATAATCCAGAGTAGTGGTTCTCAGATGTGACCCCCACATCAGCAGGCTCAACATCACCTGGGAACAAGTTAGAAATGAGAACTCCTAGGCTCCCCCCCAGACCTACTGAAACAGAAACTCTGGGAGTAGGACCCCAACAATTTTGTGGTTTTTTAAAATGTTTTATTTATTTCTAGGAGAGACAGAGAGAGAGAGAGAGGGAGAGAGAGAGAGACAGCGTGAGCAGGGGAGGGTCAGAGAGAGAGGGTGTCACAGACTGAAACAGGCTCCAGGCTCTGAGCTGGCAGTCAGCACAGAGCCCGACGCGGGGCTCGAACCCACGAACCGCGAGATCATGACCTAAGCGAAAGTCGGACGCTTACCCCACTAAGTCACCCAGGCGCCCCACCAACAATTTTGTTTTTAACAAGCTTTCCAGATGATTCTGCTGCACCTAAAGTTTGAAAACTACATTTTACCCTTGAACAAAGCAGGGGTTAGTGGTGCGGAACCTTAGGGAGTAGAAAATGTGTGTCACTTTTTTTTTTTTATGATTCTTTTGAGAGAGACAGAGACCGAGACAGAGACCGCACTATCGGGTAAGGGATAAAGAGACACAATCTGAAGCAAGGGGTTATCTACTTACTGTAGTCTACTGTTATCTATTCTGATGTTTGAAATACATTCTGTGGGGGCATTTGGCTGGCTAAATCGTTGAGCATTCGACTCTTGATCTGGGGTCCTGAGTTCCAGCCTCATCTTGGGGCTAGAATTTACTAAAAAACAAATATATATAGGCTCAGTCCGTTAAGCCTTCGACTTTGGCTCAGGTCATGATCTCTTCTTGGTCTAGGAGATGGAGCTCACAGCTCAGAGTCTGACAATTCAGAGCCTGGAGCTGGCTTCGGATTCTGTGTCTCCCTCCCTCCCTCCCTCTGTTCTGTCTCCGGCTCACATTCTGTCTCAAAAATAAACATTAAAAAAACCCCAATAAATGTATACATACATATATATGTGTATCTATGTAATGTGAAAGAAAGGTACATTAGCAAATTGTTACTGATACCCTATTTGACACACGCTATTTCACATCACATGACACGTCCCTTCAAGCTACAAGATCTTTATGTTTTAGGTATGAGAGAAATGTGGAAAATATAGCAGCATATTTTGAATTAACATGTTGCAAACTCCTATGACACAGTATTCAACCTATGCAAATGAAAGGAATGTCTGGGGTACTGAGGACATATTTTAGTGCTATGCGGTTGTGACATCTCAGCTGCGTGGACGATGTACACAAACTGCTCATATTTTTTTTAAAAAAACGAGCACTTACACAAGTGTCATACAAGGCGTTTACCTAGGAACTTGCAGAAAAAAATTCCTTAGCAACATTCCTGAAAGTCAGATCAAGATATGCTCCCTAACGCTATTCTAATAGAAAACGAATTAATAATCCAAGAAACTTGCGAAACGCTCTTCAGTGCTGTAGTCAGCAAGCCACGCTGGTGCCCACCGCAGAAGCACCCCCCACCACCGGTCTCGCCCGCGCGGCTCCCCGCGGTGCCCACGTGCTTCTGCACGCGCGCTCCCCTACAGCGCCAGCCTGCGTCACGTGACGCCGCTCACAGGCCCCTCCCCTCCTCTGTGCCATCTCCAATGGTGCCTGTTTATTTTCTGGGAATAAAGACAAAAAGAGAAAGGTGGCCCAATCAATAATGAAAAAGAGAGAGAAAATAAGAACTTTACCTCTTATGGCTTTTATTTCTAAGCCTTTTCTCTTCTTTATGAGCAACCTCACGACACTACCTTCTCCTTATTGATCGGGCGTTATCCTGGGCAGCTCCCTGCTCGGTCTGGGTCTTTCTGGATTGTAGGCGCCGGCGGGGCGCGTCATTGTCAACCGCCAAGTCCCAGGCTGCTCCAGCCAGCCTCTTTTAGGGCGTGCGGCCTCGATGTCCTTCCCCCGGTGTGCCCTGTTGTGGGCTCGGCTCCCTGTGGGGCGCCGGGCTGGCCAGCGGGCAGCCGTCCGCTCTGCCCTTCGTGCCCACGTTGACCCCCTTCCGGGGGCTTTGGGGCGCCTGTCTGCCGTTGCCTCCGCCTCCTCCTCTGCCTCAGGAGGCTCCAAAGCCCCGAACACGTCCTTGTTCGTGCCGCTGACTGTGAAACCTCAGGGCCCCAGCGCGGATGGCGACGTCGGGGCCGAGCTCACCCGCCCTCTGGACAAGAGTGAGTGCGGGAGTTAGGGCGGCGGGGGTGTCTGCAGGGCTGAGGCGTGGCCGAGAGGAAGCCGCACCCTCGTCCCCTGGAGACCCTGGGTCCCCTCGAGCGTTGTCATCGTCTCTGTCAGTGTCGGCCTACCGCGCTGGTTTGTGAGCCTCTCCAGGCTTGGGGCTGCGTCTTGTTGATCCTTTTATATGTCGCCACAGAAGTGGTCTTTTCCCTTTCACTACTCTCTGAATGGTTTAAACCCTCTTCTGATGGACGATTCGCCTTTCTTACGTCGTTAGGTGGACGGCCGCCTTTTCTAGCATCCTTCTTTGTTCCTTCTCCCCGGCTCAACTGTTGCTCCTGAGAAGGGGCAAGGGAGGTGTCCGTGAAATGCCGGAGGAAGGTTTCTTTAAAGATTTTCTATCGACGCCACCCAGACACCATCAGGCTGTGTGGTAATTGCCAAGAGGAGGAACCAGACACAGATCCAGGTCTCTTAGGCTCCAGAAACCTACAGTCTCGCGGGGAGAAAGGATGTACGGATAACCATATGTAATACAGGTTAGAATATGATAAGGGTGTGGGGCGCCTGGGTGGCTCAGGCGGTTAAGCGTCCGACTTCGGCTCAGGTCATGATCTCACGGTTCGTAGGTTCGAGCCTCGCGTCCGGCTCTGTGCTGACAGCCAGCCCAGAGCCTGGAGCCTGCTTCAGATTCTGTGTCTCCCTCTCTTTGACCCTCTCCCACTCGTGCTCGCTCTCTCTCTCTCTCTCAAAAATAAAGAAACATGAAAAAAAAATAATACGATAAGGGTGTCCTTACCAAAGGTGGTATGTATCCTGATCATCCAGCACTCCAGAGAGAAAGGATGCTAAAGCATCAGCAAGTGACAGTGTGTTTTGTTCCTAAAACTAACTTTGGATGGGTTTGACAGGGAGGCATGCAAATGTTTTCAAGCCGAATTTCAGATGATAGGGCTGTACCTCTTTAGTTTCTGGATGATAGAGACAGGGAATTTCGTCAGACCAAATGAAGCTCTGGGGGAGTGACGGCGTAGTGTAGCTGCACAAGGGCACTAGCTCCCCAGGACCTGTCTTCAGGCAATTCACTTCAACAAGCAACATTGGTCACTCCTATTGTAATTTAAAAATGTAGACTACAACATACTGTGGGCCGAAGCTTGTTTTTTGGGACAGAAGTACAATACTTTGTAATTTTTTAAAAAACTTTACTTTTGACAAAGAGAGTGCAAGTAGGGGAGGGGCGGAGAGAGAGGAGGACACGATCCAAAGCAGACTCCAGGCTCTGAGCTGTCAGCACAGAGCCTGATATAGGGCTTGAACCTACGAATTGTGAGATAGTGACCTGAGCTGGAGTCTGAAAGCTTAACTGACTTAGCCACTCAGGCGCCCCAAGAAGTACAATACTTTTACTGAAAAATGTGATGGAACTCATAGTAATGCTATTCTTTTTTTTTTTTAAGTTTATTTTTTCATTTTGAGAAAGGGAGAGAGAGAGAGTGCGCAAGCAGAGGAGTGACAGAGGGAGGGAGAGACAGAGATAGAAAGAATCCCAGGGAGGTTCTGAGCTGGCAGCACAGAGCCGGTAGCAGTCAGTCCCACCATTGTGAGATCATGATATGAGCCAAAATCAAGAGTCTGGACGCTTAACTGACTGAGCTACCCAGGTGCCCCAGTATATGCTATTCTTTAACCAGTTCTTCAAAGACAATGTTAGGCTATTTCACTTAACTCGGAGTTGGAAGGTCTTTATTTTTGGGTAATTTTAATAATGTAATACTATTAAAGTAATTTTAATAATGTAATTATTGGTGTTAATATTATTTATCTTAAGATTGTAATAAAAATACATAATAAAATTTACCATCTTAATTTGTGGTGTACAGGTCAGTAGTGGTAAAGTATATTCACATTGCTGTGAAACAGATCTCCAGAACTTTTTATCTTGTGAAACTGAAAACCTAAAACCATTAAACAGGTTTCCGTATTGATTTTATATATTTTTTTTTCAAAAATATGTTCATATTCTAGTTAGTTAACATACAGTGCAATATTGGTTTCAGGAGCAGAAGTCAGTGATTCATTATTTGCAACACCCAGTGCTCATCATAACAAATGCCTCCCTTAATACCTATCTCCCATCTAGCCCATCCCTCACTCCCTTTTCTTCATCAACCCTCAGTTCTCTAAGAGTCTCTCATAGTTTGTTTCCTTCTCTTTTTACCCCCATCCCATATGTTCATCTGTTTTGTTTATTAAATTCCACATATTAGTGAAATCATATGATATTTGTCTTTCTCTGACATACTCTGTTTACCATGATACACTGTGTAGTTCCATCCCCGTTGTTGCAGATGGTAAGATTTCATTCCTTTTGATGGCTGAGTATTATTCCATTGTGTGTGTGTGTGTGTGTGTGTGCGCGCGCGCGCGCTCTTGCACGTATGTGCTTACCGCATCTTTATCCACTCATCAGTAAATGGATATTTGGGCTCTTTCCATAGCTTGGCCCTTGTTAATAATGCTACTCTAAACATCGAGGTGCATAATTCCCTTTGAATCTGTATTTTTCTGTCTTTTGGGTAAATACCTAGTGCAATTGCTGGATGGTAGGGTAGTTCTGTTTTTAACTTTTTGAAGAACCTCCATACTGTTTTCCAGAGTGGCTGCACCAGTTTGCATTCCCATCAGCAGTGTAAGAGGGTTCTCCTTTCTCCTCATTCTCTCCAACAGCTTTTGTTTCTTATATATAATTTTAGCCATTCTGACAGGAATGAGGTGTTATCTCATTGTGGTTTTGACTGTGTTTCCCTGATGATGAGTGATGTTGAGCATCTTTTCATATTTCTGTTCGCCATCTGGATGTCTTCTTTGCAAGTGTCTATTCATGTCTTTTGCCCATTTCTTCACTGGATTATTTGTTTCTTGGGTGTTGAGTTTGCTAAGTCCTTTGTAGATTTTGGATACTAATCCTTTATCAGATACATCATTTGCAAACATCTTCTCGTGTTTTGGCTGCCTTTTAGTTTTGTTGATCGTTTCCGTCACTGAGTAGAAGCTTTTTATGTTGTTGAAGTCCCAGTAGTTCATTTTTGCTTTTGTTTCTCTTGCCTCTGGTGACATATAAGAAGTTGCTGCAGCTAAGGTCACAGAGGTTGCTGCCTGTGTTCTCCTTTAGGATTTTGATGATTTCCTGTCTCACATTTAGGTCTTTCATCCATTTCGAATTTATTTTTTGTGATGGTTTAAGAAAGTGGTGGAACTTGTTCCATTCCTCTGCATGTTACTGTCCAGTTTTCCCAGCACCATTTGTTGAAGCAACTTTTTTCCATTGGATATTCTTTCCAGCTTTGTCAAAGATTAGTTGACCATGTAGTTGTGGGTCCATTTCTGGGTTTTCTGTTCTGTTCCCATTGATCTATGTGTTTTTGTGCCAGTACCATACTCTCTTGATACTCTCTTGTCACATAGATTGATGTCTGCAATTGTCATGCCTCCAGCTTTGCTTATCTTTTTCAAGATTGCTTTGGCTATTTGATATCTTTTGTAGTTCCATACAAATTTTAGGATTGTTTATTCTAACACTGTGAAAAATGCTGTTAGTATTTTGATAGGGATTGCATTAAATGTGTAGGTTGCTTTGGGTAGTATGGACATTTGAACAATATTTGCTCTTCCATTCTATGAATGTGGAATGTTTTTCCATTTCTTTGTGTCTTTCTCGGTTTCTTTCATAAGCTTTCTGTAGTTTTCAGCGTACAGATCTTTTACCTTGAACTTCAGTTAGGTTTATTCCTAGGTATGTTACGGTTTTTGGTGCAATTATAAATGGAATGAATTCTTTGACTTCTCTTTCTGCTGCTTCATTATTGTTGTATAGAAATGCAACAGATTTTTGTATGTTGATTTTATATCTTGTGGCTTTACTGAATTTGTGCATCAGTTCTAGTAATTTTTGGTCGGGTCTTTTGGGTTTTCTACATAGTTTTCTGCAAATGGTGAAAGTTTGATTTCTTCCTTACCAATTTGGATGTCTTTTATTTTTGTTGCTGTTGTTGTCTGATTGCTGAGGCTAAGACTTCCAGTTCTGTGTTAAATAACACTGGTAAGAGTGGACATTCCGGTCTTGTTCTTGATTCTAGAGGAAAAGCTCTTAGTTTTTGCCCACTGAGGTTGTTATTAGCTGTGGGTCTTTTGTATATGGCTTTTATGATGTTGAAATATGTTCCTTCCATCTTTAGTTTATTGAGACTTTTTATCAAAATGGATGCTGTATTTTGTCAAATGCTTTTCCTGTGTCTATTGAGAGGATCATGTGGTTCTTCTTTTTTTTAAATGTTTATTTATTTTTGAGATAGCGCCAATGGGGGGGGGGCAGAGATTGAGAGGGACAGAAGATCTAAAGAGGACTCCATGCTGACAGCAGCGAGTCTGATGCATGGCTTGACCTCATGAACTGTGAGATCATGACCTGAGCCAAAGTCGGACACTTGACTGAGCCACCAGGCACCCCAAGGATCATTATTAATGTGACATATTACATTGCTTGATTTGTGAATATTGACCCATCCCTGCAGCTCAGGAATAAATTGCACTTGATTGTGGTGAATAATTCTTTTAATGTGCTGTTGAATTTGATGTTGTTGAGATTTTTTTGCATTCATGTTCATCAGGAATAATGGCCTGTAATTCTTTTTGGTGGGCTCTTTGTCTGGTTTTGGAATCAAAATAATGCTGGTCTCATAGAATGTGTTTGGAAGTTTTCCTTCCATTTTTGTTTTTTGGATGGCCTTTCTGTGTTTTGTGGGCAAAAACTGTATTCTCCATTTTTGCCTGTCTTCCCAGCAATACAACGTGTGTGCATGGATCAGTAGAATGTTTATCTCTATGGAATAATGCAGTGGCATTTAACTTGTACAGTGTTAATATAATTCCAGCTTGATTGATTAAAGTATTTTCATTTATGACATTATTGATTTATAGTGGCCTCTTTTCTTAGCAGACATCTAACTCAGGTTCCCCTACAGCACAGTGATTCTCCACTGTCACCCTTGAAATAGTTTTCTAAGCCTTAATTTGAATACTTTCATTGACAGGGAGGGTACTTTTTTGAGGCAGCTTCTTTTCACTCTTGTAATTGTTAGAAGTTCTTGTATAAGTTCCATTGAAATTTGCATCCCTCACTTCCCACTGGCTTTAGTTTTGCCATCTAGAACAATATAAGTGTAGTCTGTTCTTCTTTTTTTTTTTTTAATGTTTTATTTATTTCTGAGAGAGAGAGAGAGGCAGCGTGAGCAGGGGAGGGTCAGAGAGAGAAGGAGACACACAATCCGAAACAGGCTCCATGCTCTGAGCTGGCTGTCAACACAGAACCAGATGCGGGGCTCGAACCCACGAACCGTGAGATCATGACCTGAGCCAAAGTCGGACGCTTAACCGACTGAGTCACCCAGGCGCCCCGACCTGAGCCGAAGTCGGACGCTTAACTGACTGAGCCAACCAGGCGCCCCTGTTCTTCTTAAAACCATCCTCTTCAAATTAAAGATCATCCCTGACCTCTTTAGTCGTTTGCATAAAAACATGGTGATCTGGTCCTTGCATTATTGGTTGTCTTCCTAGGTACTTTTTAACCGCTCACTTTTAGATGTTTAGATTGGTTGTAAGTAAATGAAACAGAATATGGTTATCTAAAAGTGGCCTGATGGAGGCTAGGGTGTGGTGCCTTGCTTACTCCTCTGCAGTGTAACAGGAATATTCTATTATTTGACTCTATAATTTTTTTAGACAGTCCATTGCACTATTAAATTGTAAAGAGCTTGTGGTCAACTAAAACCTTTAAGTGCTGGCAGCACTCAGTAGTGTTGGCTTGAGAATTAGGATTTCAAGTATCTTTTGCTCTTTGGGCCTTTCTCCATCCGGAAAACCAATGTTAAGCAAATCTTTCTTTCAGATGAAGTAAAGAAGATCTTAGACAAGTTTTACAAGAGGAAAGAAATTCAGAAACTGGGTGCTGATTATGGACTCGATGGTAAGGCTACTAGCATTTCTATTCGAGATATTTTACTACTTCTTAGATTACACCTTTGTCAGTATTGTGTGAGACTTAGTGCATCCCAGAAATAAGTTCATAGTTGTAGTCTGCAAGACGTCCCTGACCTTTGCTTCTGTCTTGGCAGGAGTTTGGCAAGATGCACTTGGTGCGCTTGACACACAGCAAGGGAGCTGCGTGTTCAGCTTTCCTTCCTGTTGTGCTAGGATTTCACTTCTGGCCAGATCATAATGAACCAGATGCAGACCCCTGCCCTCACCTCAAAAAAAAAGACACTTTGATGAG
This sequence comes from Crocuta crocuta, assembly GCF_008692635.1. NCBI lineage: Eukaryota > Metazoa > Chordata > Mammalia > Carnivora > Hyaenidae > Crocuta > Crocuta crocuta. The sequence continues at coordinate 6,526,708 of NW_027532406.1, read as the reverse complement.
TTAGGTGTGATATGTATATATACACTTTTTAGAAGTTTATTTACTTATTTTGAGAGGCTGTGCATGAGGAGGGAAGGGACAGAGAGGGAGGGAGGGAGGGAGAGAGAGAGAGAGAGAGAGAATCAAGAAGGCTCTGTGGTGCTGGTGTGGAGCCCAACGTGGGGCTCGAATGGTGAGATCATGACCTGAGCCAAAATCGAGAGTCCAACAGTTAACAAGCACCCCTCTATATGTGCACTTATAAATAAGAAATGAAATGAAAACTAAGCCCTACCTATTTTGGTTTTGTGTTTCCTGCAGCTCGTCTCTTCCATCAAGCATTCATAAGCTTTAGAAATTATATCCTGCAGTCTCATTCCTTGGATGTGGACATTCACATTATTTTGAATGATATTTGCTTCAGTGCAGGCAAGTGTTCAGACACTTTTAAAAGTCTGTTTAAAAATGTGTTGAACATACTTTTATATCTTCCCATACTTCATGTTTATTTCTCTGGTCAGAGCTTATTAACATCCTCTGTAAATAATTCTGTGCTTTCATAGGAGGCCTTTGAGGTCGTTTTGCTTTTATAGTGGGTCCCTGAGCTAGTTATTAAATCAACAGTATATCTTAGGCAGGAGAAAGACTGGGGCCTTGACCTTCTGTTCTCCACTCTGTGCTGTATATAGGGCCACAGTGAAACGAACTCTCACTGAAGATAGAATTAATACATGGCGAATTCCATTTGTTTCTGCCACTGACTTTTTTCTCCCTTGTATTAGGACAGAGTTCTTGATCTAAAAGAAAAAAAATGTAAGAACATTATGGCAGTTTGGCTTTGGTTATAGTTTTTAAATGTAAAGTGTTTGCACCTGCATTTCTGTTCAGTAACCATAGGTCTTCTCTCTATATTTTCAGTTCTTTTAAAAAAATTTTTTTTAATGTTTTTTAATTTATTTCTGAGAGAGAGAGAGAAAGAGAGAAGGAGGGAGGGAGAGAGAGAGAATGAGGAGCGGAGGGTCAGAGAAAGGGAGATACAGAATCTGAAACAAGCTCCAGGCTCTGAGCTGGCTATCACCGCAGAGCCCGATGCAGGGCTCGAACCCACGAACCATGAGCCTCATGACCTGAGCTGAAGTCAGACGCTTAACCAACTGAGCCACCCAGGTGCCCCACAGGTTCTTTATTTTTAACTTAACTTTCACCACAGCTGATCTTTACCTGTTTATATCGGAGGAGTAGAACATGGGGGTTGACAGCCAAATGCTGTTTTTCTAGAAAGTGTAAGTGAAATTAGGAAGAAAACATGATAGCAGGATCTCAGAAAAGGAATTCCTTGCTCCAGAGTTTTTCATTTTTTATCCTGGGGGCAGCGTCCGCTGAGCTGTCTCACTAAGAGGAAAAGTTTCACTGAGTCTGGCTATGGATAATATGTAGACTGCGTATGTTAATGAACTGTTTTATTTTTCAGCTCATGTGGATGATTTATTTCCGTTTTTCTTGAGACATGCAAAACAGATATTTCCTGTGTTGGAATGTAAGGACGATCTACGTAAGATCAGTGACTTAAGAATACCACCTAACTGGTTAGTTTCTTTACTTGTGGATTTGAAATTTTCAGTTTCTTTTTTAAAATTTAATTGTATTAAAAAAATTTTTTTAATGTTTATTTATTTTTGAGAGAGAGCTAGAGTACGAACAAGGGGTCAGAGAGACAGGGAGACACAGAATCTGAAGCAGGCTCCAGGCTCTGAGCTGTCAGCACAGAGCCTGATGCAGGGCTCGAACCCACAAACCTTGAGGTCATGACCTGAGCCAAAGTCATGCTTAACTGACTGAGCCACCCAGGCGCCCCTGAAATTTTCAGTTTCTAATCTTGTGAGATTAGTGATCATTCTATATTATTATATATCGTTATAAAATTTTTTTTGTATGCTGGGTGATAAATCATAATGAGCCTAGGAGTTGTCTTCCCTAGAAAAGCAGGCAATTAATTCTGGTGTCTCCCCTTGATTCTGATCAAGCTAGGTTGTAGGTTTTAGTGGGACAAATCTAGAGTAGCCCTTACTTTAGGGTGTTGGCCTTACAGTTCAAGTGTGGCCTTTCCAGTGTGAGCTCTCATCACTTCCACACTGTGGCTGGAACTCCAGCATCTAGCACCTTACCACCCCTTTGAGACTTTCTGCTCAGACCCTCAGCAAGCTGCTCTCTGCTGGGCCCTGCACACGTTCAGTCCAGCCCTTGGTCAAGGATCCACAGGGAAGCCTCACATAGACTTCAAAGCACCCTCTCTACTGAACCCTTTCTTCTCTTCCAGTTTGCTTTTCAGATTCCACCAGCTTTAGCATCTCTGAATTTTCTCTCTACTACTCAGCTCATTGGGACTGTCACTTTGCTGGGGTTCCACCTCCCCGGACCCTCCTTGCTGCAGTAGGCACAGCTCAAGTGTTCCTTTGTTTCAGGGCTTGTGGTCCTACACTGCCTGCTGTTTATGTCCCCACGCAGCTACTGCATATGTTTTGTCCAGTTTTGTACTTGTTTGTGGTGGGAGGGCAAGTCCTGTACCATTCATCATGGCCAGAAGCAAAGACTCAATTATTATATATGTTGGAATTCAGAATCCTAGGAATATTTACTTAGAGGTTCAGGTGTTTAAAGCTGTGGAAATGATGTGAACATATCTATGGGGCTGGTTGGGGTGTAGACTTACTTTAAGTAACTACTGAAGCAAAGGGACCCATACAATGGCAAAGATATTCAAGAAATTAAGTTGTATTTTGATTTTCTGTCCTCTAGTTAGTAAATGCCATTCTTGGAAAATAGTCATTATTTTAGTGTGAATCCGAAACATGTCATTTATTTTTAGTTTTCCAAAGATGCTATCTTGTGAATATTAATAGGATGTTTCATTGGAGTAGTTTTCAGTTGATACCTTTGCCAGGATGGATTTTGAGGTTAATGGGATTAAGCTGTTTACCTTCTTATGTTTTAGGTACCCAGAAGCCAGAGCCATACAGCGGAAGATAATCTTCCATTCAGGTCCCACAAACAGTGGAAAGACTTACCATGCAATCCAGAGATACTTGTCAGCAAAATCTGGAGTGTACTGTGGCCCTTTAAAATTATTGGCACATGAGATCTTCGAAAAGAGTAATGCCGCTGTCAGTATATTACCAAGTANAGGTGGGAAGTGGGAAAGGGAAAATGCAGTAATTTGCCATTAATAAAAGTTGCCACAGTTCATTGTACTTTGTAAGATGTACCCTTATTTTTATGTACTGCTGAGAAAGAAAAAGATGCTACCAACTGAACTCTGACTTGCCTTGAATTGTGAAAATATATCCTGATTTCAGAGATAGTAAAATGTGAAAAAATGTGTATTGGAGTGAATGAACCACAATTATCACAGAATATTTCACAAATACAGAGAAGTGCAGAGAATTACATGCAAATAACCTGAACCCGCTACCCAACTCCTATCGGATTCTAACGTT
>NW_027532406.1:6463417-6523230 GCF_008692635.1 Crocuta crocuta | reverse complement strand
AGTAAACCAGACTCTGATATATTTAATTTACCTTTTTTTTAAAGATCAGACTCTGATGCTATCAAAAAGAACTAATGATAAAGACTGAAGCCAACTTTTCAGACCTAAAAAGGACCAAATGCCCTATATATATGTAGTCTGAGGCATTGTTTCACCAAATGGGCCACATTTTGGTTCACTGTTTTATTATGACTTTATAATGTAAGATGAACCAGTTTGGGAAGATAATTTGCATTCTCTGTTGTTTTGTTCTGAATAATTTGTGTAATTTGCATACATAATGCCTCCTTATCCATAAATATTTAAGAAAATATTTCCTCAGAACAATGACTTTCTTTTGTATAACCATGTGGTATTTATCTAAAGCAGGGTATTTAATATTGATAGACTACTCTTATTTAATCCACAGTCCATATTCAGATTTTGCTAGTTTTCAGTAATACCATCACCACTCTCTTCCAGCCCTCTCAGGATTCTGTCCAGGGTCCCAGCACTGTATTTTGTTCTCTTGTCTCTAGTTTCCATTAATGGGACAGTTCCAGGAGCCTTCTTTTGTCTCTCATAACCTTTACATTTTGGATGACTATTGGTCATTTGTGTTGTAAATTGTCACTCAGTTTGGACATGTCAGATATTTCCTTGTGATTAGTTTCAGGTCACTAGGGAGACGGGTTGACCCAGATTGCCTGGACTTTCCCATATTTAGCACCAAAAACATTTTGTCCTGAGGAATGCCTCAGTTCCTGGGCGAACTATTATACGATAGTATTAATATTACTCCTTCTCAAGGAATTATATTAGGAGGTCTTTCTATTCTTTTTTAAAATATTTTTTTATGTTTATTTATTTAGAGAGAGAGCACAGAGCAGGGGCAGAGAAAGAGAGGGACAGAATCCCAAGTAGGCTCCTCGCTGTCAGTGCAGTGGGACACTGGGCTCCATCTCATGAACTGGGAGATCATGACTTGAGACGAAATTAAGAGTTGGATGCTTAACCACCTGAGTCACCCAGGCTCCCCAGGAGCTCTCTCTTTTCTTAAATATTACTTATGATATTCTTCTTGAATCCAGAAACAGTTCACATTTGTTTTATTTTAATAAACCGCTACAGTACAGAAACCTACAAAGTTAAGTGAAACTGCTACACTTTCTCATGTTTTTGTTACCTGAGAATTTAGCTAATTAGAGGTGTTTCCAAGTTGACATAGGTTGTGTAAGAGCGGCTTTCATAAAATTTTTTTGAAAGGTTTGGGAATAAATTTGATGGTAGTGGCAAGAATATTAAACAACCAACCGTTTTTTGTGCTATTATTTTAAAGATGGCGATAATTCCAGATATCTTTTTGTCACCTTAGGGCGTGCCGTGTGACTTGGTAACAGGTGAAGAGCGTGTGACCGTGGAGCCAGATGGGAAACAGGCTGCCCACGTTGCTTGTACAGTGGAGATGTGCAGTGTTACAACTCCTTGTATGTACATGCCATTTAAAAATCTCTATGGTTTAGTAATTTTTTATTTTAAAATATAGGTGAACATACGAAATGTGTTTTTTATTGTGAAAAGAATTTTAAATTGAGACAAATAGGACAGTAGATACCCAGTGCTCACCACCACGAATAAGTGCCAGACCCTCGGTGGTGGTTGCTTGTGAATGCTCCTCTCCCCTTCTCTCTTAAAGGAACTAAAATGTTAACAAGTATAATGGTTCCTTCGTACCACTCTCCAGTTCATTTCTTTTTTGATCCAACTGCTGTCACGTGTTTGGTGTAGATCTTTCCTGTCTTTTTTTGTATCACTGATAACATACTACCTATCAATAGTGTGGACTGTGTGTTTTAAAACAGTCACGTGATTATCATATTGTATTATTGTTCCACAACTTGCTTGGTACTCTATACAGCGTGTTTTTAGAGCTAGTCTTGTTATATGTATATTATATCATGTGTTTATTGTATATGTATGATATAGATCATAAGTATATATATATCGAGTTTATTCATTTAAACTTAGAACTAAAATTCCATCTTACGACTAAAATTATTAATTCCCCTACTAAAGAATACTTTGTTTAAATTTAGGTTGTTTAAAGTTTTTCACTATTATATATTGCATTGCAGTGAACTTCTATTTGAGTAGTTTTGAAAATATTTTGTTTTATTTTTTAAATGTGTATTTTGACGGGGGGAAGTACATGTTGGGGGGGGGGGCCGCAGAGAGAGGAGAATCCCAAGCAGCCTGTGTGCTGTCAGTGCAGAGCCTGATGGCGGGGCTCAAACTCACATACTGTGAGCTCATTACCTGAGCTGAAAACAAGAGTGGCCGCTTAACCAACTGAGCCGCCCATGCATCCCTGAAAATATTTTAAATAAAAATTAACTTTTCCTTACTAGTAAACAGTCATATCTTTGTTATAGAAAATATAAACATACATGCAAAGAGAAGGAAAAAAAACCCATAACCTCCCAATCTACTCATCCAGATTCAACAAGTGTTAACGCTGTGGTGTGTATTTTCCAGATTTCTTCTGTGTTTATGTTTGTATTGTGTATGCATATACTTATGTGTGCATTGTGGGTGTGTATGTTAAATAAAATAGGGATTATACATTATCTACTTTAGTTTTTTCATCTTATCATAACTTTTTGTGTAAATAATTTTTTTATAAATGAATTTATTATAAAAGTAACACATCGTAGAAATTCTGATAGCACAGGAGTTTATAAATCAAAATTCCCTCTTCGGTCTCCTCTTTTCTAATCTTGTTTGTATGTACCCAATTGGAATAAGTAATTTTTTTTTTTAATGTTTTATTTATTTCTAGGAGAGAGAGAGACAGCGTGAGCAGGGGAGGGTCAGAGAGAGAGGGAGTGACAGACTCTGAAACAGGCTCCAGGCTCTGGGCTGGCAGTCAGCACAGAGCCCGATGTGGGGCTCGAACCCATGAACCGCGAGATCATGATCTAAGCGAAAGTCGGATGCTTAACCAACTAAGCCACCCAGGCGCCCCTGGAATAAGTAATTTTTAATCTGATGGTTTTTCAGTATAAAATAACCTTTCTTTTGTTTCCTAAATGTTATTGTGGGTATATTAATTTTTTTAAATGTGTTCTTCTCAACTCTTTGGTATTTTAGGAAGACAATTAAAATATAATTGATACGACTTAAGGAGAATAAAATAATATGGTTGAAAACATTTTGGCAAGGACACCTGTGTGGCTCAGTTGGTTAAGTGTCTGACTTTGGCTCAAGTCATGATCTCAGAGTTTGTGAGTTTTAGCCCTGCATTGGGCTCTCTGCTGTCAGCACAGAACCCACTTTGGATCCTCTGTTCCCCTTGCTCTTTGCCCCTTTTCCCTGCTCCGTCGTATGTGTGTGCTCTCTCTCTCTCAAAAATAAACATTAGAAAAGTAAAAACGTGGGGCGGCTGGGTGGCTCAGTCGGTTAAGCGTCTGACTTTGGCTTAGGTCATGATCTTGAAGTTCGTGGGTTTGAGCCTCGCATCGGGTTCTGTGCTGGCAGCTCAGAGCCTGGAGCCTGTTTCAGATTCTGTGTCTCCCTCTCTCTCTGTCCCTCCCCTGCTCATGCTCTGTCTCAAAAATAAACAAACTATAAAAATTAAAAAAAAAAATTTTGGCATTAGTAAAATGAGGCACTGATTTTTGCCTTAGTGATGAGGCTTTAAAATCCCTTAGAATGAGCATAGCTAGAGCTCAGGAACTTACACTTTTTTTTTAATGTTTATTTTTTAATTGTTTTTAATGTTTATTGTTGAGAGAGAGAGAGACCGAACATGAGCGGGGAAAGGGCAGAGAGAGAGGGAGACACAGAATCCAAACCGGGCTTAAGGCTTTGAGCTGTCAGCACAGAGCCCAATGTGGGGCTCAAACTCAGGAACCATAAGATCATGACCTGAGCTGAAGTCGGGTGCTCAACCAACTGAGCCACCCGGGCACCCCAATGTTTGTTTATTTTTTGAGAGAGATAGACATAGTGTAAGTGGGGAAGGGGCAGAGAGAGCGGAAGACACAGAATCTGAAGCAGGCTTCAGGCTTTGAGCTGTCAGCACAGAGCCTGACATGGAGCTCTAACTCACAAACTGTGAGATGATGACCTGAACCAAATTGGATGCTTAACCGACTGAGCCACCCAGGCGTCCCAGGAACTTAAACGTTCTGTTCCGCTTTCTGCTCCTGACACCTGTTTGGGTTCCTATGATAGAGAGGCTTCATTTACAGCAGGACTGTCTACTCCTTATTCCTGGAAGCCTAGATGCTTCCTTTCTTCTTTTACTACCCTGTGGGTGTGTTAGTTCTTATTAAGCAGATTCTCTAGGCTCCCTAGAGGACAAATGAATAGGAAAAATGAACCTACTAGATGGTAGATGGTCTGGGTTAGAATTTCATGTTTTTAGATCTTAAACTTGCTCACTGCATATGCTGTGTAAGCTTGAGCCAGTGACAACTTCTTTGGGCCTCAATTTATTCTTCTATAGAATGGCTAGAATGATGGTACTTGTTGCATAGGTTTGTATAAATATTAAATGAGTTAAAACTGTCAAACACTTAGAACAAGCCTGCCAGAGAAGAAGGCTTAGTTAGCGAGAGATGGTAGTAACTATGGTGGGGATGAAAGCTTGAGTTTGGGTGCTGTCATTTGTTTATAACACTATTTAAGTAGATTGTATTGCTCATGACAGATTTTTATTTTAGATGAAGTGGCTGTGATTGATGAAATTCAAATGATTAAAGATCCAGCCAGAGGATGGGCCTGGACCAGAGCGCTTCTAGGTTGGTGATCTTAATGCTAACACCTGTGCTTTGTGACCTCTGCATGGAGTTGCATTTCTCCGTGTGACATTGCCAAATAAAGTTATTAGGACCTTCTGTTTTTGACACAAATCAAACAAAAAGTCAGCCTAGTGTGAGTTCTTAGTCCTAAATATTTTAAAATGGGAAGTCCAGTTTTCATACTATAATGTTAGCATAACCATTTAATTAAAATTGAAATGTTCAAATCTTGCCACCTTTACACAACAGTATTAACATTTTGGTGTTTCATGCAGTCTTCCTCGTGCATATGGCATTTTGTGAATGTATTATTTTGTATCTTTTTTTCCAGTTCTGTTGTTTCATAGACTTTTTTTCACACCACATATTAATATTGCAAATTCTCCATTGAAGAGCTGTACTATTTTTTCCACAGAGTTGAACATTTGTTCCTATTATTGATAGTGCTACAGTAAAAAATTCTGTGGCCATAGCTTTTTATTTATTTATTTTATAATTTCTTTAGGATAGGCTCCTGAAATTGGAGTCCTTGAGGTCCATGAACATGAATGAATATTTCTACTGCTTGATACTAAAGTGAATTTTTGATCAGCGTGTTATAGGGCAGGCGTTGGCAAACTTAAAAACAAATAGCTGAACTCTGTCTTCAAACTAAGTGTATACCTTAAAACCTGCAATTTAAATTAGATGAGAGTGGATCTGCTCAGCGGTAAGGAGCTTGGAGTTTTTTACCCTCCAGCCCCCAGCCTCTGAGGTACCTCAGTAATTCCATGGAACCTGATTTGAAAAACACGAATATAAGATTCAGTACTAACCATGCCAGGTTCTAGTCGTGGCTGGCTTTATGCTCTAGTAGACTCAAGACCATAGACAGAAGTTTAAAAACACTGAGATTGGGGGGCCTGGGGGACTCAGTTGGTTAAGCATCTGACTCTTGGTTTTGGCTCAGGTCATGACCTTACAGTTTCATGAATTTGAGCACTGCATTGGGCTCTGTGCGGGCAGCACAGAGCCTGCTTGGGGTCCTTTCTCTCCCTCTCTCTGCCCTTCCCCTACACTCAGACTCTCTCTCTCTCTTAAATAAATAAGTAAACACATATATACATACACACGTACACTGAGCTTTATAGAGATAATCTTTGCCTGCTAGAATTTTGTTGTCTTGAGATTTGAATCAGAGATAATATTAATGAAACCACTTGGTAAAGTTATAGAGCAATAGGTAAGCAAACAAAGTATTTTTGCTATATAAGGTATTAAATATTTAATTTCAGATCCTTAAAAAAACTATTGATTTTGCATTTAACAGGACTCTGTGCTGAAGAAGTCCATTTATGTGGAGAATCTGCTGCTATTGACCTGGTTACTGAGCTCATGTACACGACCGGAGAGGAAGTGGAGGTACTAGGTTACATGCTTTGTTCTGAAGGTGGCATAGCAAAGGGCCTAGAGTACCTGGCACTGGCTTCATAGGTCCCAGATAGTGGCAAAATCAGAACTTAACTAAAAAGAAAGTTTCATTTCTTCCCAGTCGACTAGATCATACATATTTGGCTGAAACTCATGATCTGAAAATCTGGCAGAGTGACCATCACACCCTAAGCCTTCCAGAAGTACAAGAGACTTATCATCTTCTCTTGACAAAGCCTTTTGGAGTTTGAGCAGTTCTCTTTAGAATTAAATAAGTCAGGAATGTTGGAAGTTTGAGGCTTAGCAAACGTTTATGGTTTTTAGAGTCTCGGATGTCAGAGATTAGGGCCTCTTGTAGAGATCGTTTGTATCCCTTTCTCATACTTGGAGAGTAGAAAATAACTGGTTTTCTTTTAATCCTAGTTTGTGTGTGTGTGTGTATGTGTGTGTTGTTTTACTGTAGTTCTTTAATAAGAGGAAGAAATATTTAAAAATTGGTCCATTACTTTAGTTTTGTGTTCAGCCTTCAGGGGACAGGGTGGAATGTAGTGGAAAAAAATCTGGGTTCTAGTTAATTAGCTTTGTGTTCTTAGGCAGATTGCAGAAGGCTAGAACTGAAGGAATCCTTATCAGACCTGATCTTTTATATGGAGTCTATTTTACTTTTTCATAAAATTGAAATAATAGTAACCTCTGAACTTATCAAGTTGCTGTGAAAATTGAAGATATATGAAAATGCTTTGAAAATTTGTGACATGGGGGCACCTGGGGAGCTCAGTTGGTTAAGCATGCGATTCTTGACTTTGGCTCAAGTCATGATCTCATGGTTTGTGAGTTCGAGTCCTGCGTGTTGGGCTCTGCACTGACAGTGCGGAGCCTGCTTGAGGTTCTCTATCTCCCCCTCTCTTTCTGCCCCTCCCCCACTTGTGCTTCCTCTCTCTCTCTCTCTCTCTCTCTCTCTCTCTCTCAAAAATAAGTAAACTTTTAAAAAAACATTAAAAAAAACACAAAGGAAATTTGTGACGTATAACATTTGTTAATTTAGAAAATACTAATGAGAACTGATGGTAACATTTATAATATGAAAATAAATATTTTTTTATATTTTCCTTTAAAAACGTTGGAACTTGTCAATTTTTAGCTGCTTTTGATTGCTTTGCAAAATTTTCACCTAATTATTAGTGACAGGAAGTTGAGTTAGTTGTGTTATTTTACAATAGAGTGTCTTTATTATAGGTTCGAAACTATAAGAGGCTAACCCCCATTTCTGTGCTGGATCATGCACTGGAATCATTAGACAACCTCCGGCCTGGGGACTGCATTGTCTGTTTTAGCAAGAATGATATTTATTCTGTGAGCCGACAGATTGAAATTCGGGGATTGGAATCGGCTGTTATATATGGCAGCCTCCCACCTGGTAATTATTGGCCTTCATCATGACAGGGATACGAAGTCTCTTATTTTTGCCATTTATGTTGAGATGTGTATGGAAAACACAGTAAAAGATACTGAATAAAGTTGTTGATACATTAATAATTTGTTATGGGTCATAAAATAAATATATTTCTCTAGTTCATCTTGGTGGGGATAGAAGTTTTTTAATTAGAGCTCTTGCTGCTATTGTTGGGCTGTATTTTAAATGTGGAGTTGATGATTTTGTTACCGAAATGTCCCTAAAATATGAGCCTGGTACATTGTCTTAAAGTTGTATTCCTGAAGTGTTTTATAAGTGTTCTCAGAAATAGGGCTAGTGTGGTAGGGGATCGGGTTCTCCGTGTCAGGATATGTGAAGGAGTAGAAATGAAGGATAAGTGGCTCTTGGAGGACAGAAAGCAGTAAGAGTTTTATTTATACGAATGGAGAGTAGATGAGAGTTCCAAGACTTCATGTGATGTGGTAAAAGATCAAGGACAATGAGCTAATATAAACTGTTCTTGTTTTAGGGACCAAACTTGCTCAGGCAAAAAAGTTTAATGATCCTGATGATCCATGCAAAATCTTGGTTGCTACAGATGCAATTGGCATGGGACTTAATTTGTAAGTAATTTGTTTTTAATAATCATGGCTATCAGTGGGTAAGATGACAATTAGAAATTTTCTAATTGGCATTAGAATGACCAGACACTTATGTTTAGGAGAATGGGTATTGTAATATAGATGTGAAGTTTATCTTGCTTACATCTCTTGAGGGAGTAAAAGAAAATATCACATCGCACTAGGGGTTTTGAGTGACATTGTCCCACTAACCTGTTAGAGTCTCTCACTTTATTTTCAGTTTCTTAGTCAGCAAGTATGTGAGTGCCCATTATGAGTGTGGGGCTCTTCATCTCTAGGAGTAACAGTGTCGTGTCTAAATATTCCTCTCCAAGTAATCAAGGCAGTGATACCTTTAGGAATCAAAGAACTGTTCAAAGCTATTAATAGCAGCCAATGGGGGGGGGGAGGGAGGATAAGGAGGGGAAAGGAGCTGAGGGAGAGACAGAATCTTAAGCAAGCTCCACGCACAGTATGGAGCCTAACATGGGGCTTGATCCCACAACCCTGCAATCATGACCTGAGCCAAAACCAACAGTCAGATGCTCAACAGACTGAGCCATCCAGGCGTCCCCAATAAGAGCCAACTTGTAAAAGCAGTCTGAGAGCACTGTATATGGTTTACTTGTAAAAATAAATACATAAGTCATTTTCTGTACCTCACTGAAGTATAATTTACTTACTCCACAGTTCATCCATTGTAAATGCACAATTTAATAGATTTTTAATAAATTTACACATTTGTTAGAAAGTACTATTTAATGGGGAGAAAAAGAATTACAAAATCCCCACTTTCTTATGTTGTAAAGAGTGGACAAGATGGTAAGCAGGTCTAAACTAGAATTGGAGTGAGCGTTTCTGTAGTGACCCAAATGATGAGGAGCTTTTTATACAGCAGTCTGTATCGAGATTACTTTTATTTCTATTTCAGGAGCATAAGAAGAATTATTTTTTACTCCCTTATAAAACCCATTATCAATGAAAAGGGAGAGAAGGAAATAGAACCAATTACCACCTCTCAGGCCTTGCAGATTGCTGGCAGAGCTGGTAGATTCAGTTCAAAATATAAAGAAGGAGAAGTGACAACAATGAATCGAGAAGATCTCAGTTTATTAAAAGAAATTTTGAATAGGCGTGTGGATCCTATAAAGGTAAGGTATAATGTGTTCATTACGTGTTTGTGGAGGACAGTCATTCCTTCCTTCAGTCGCCTTCCAGACCCTTGCTTCAGACACCTGGAAACAGAAATAAGCAAAAGAAAGTTTTGTGCCATCAAACTCCTGTCAAGAAAGCCCTACTTTACTGCTTTGGAGGGCCCTAGGCTAGGGACTCCTTCCTTAGAGAATGGTGTGCAAGTGGAAGGTCCAGATTGAACAAGTTTAGTAAACCTGATTTTCCTTGAGTTCTTTCTGTAGTCAAGCCGTGGGTGGGGAGGAGGGTTGTCGTTGCCTCAGGTGGGCACACAGCTGTCAGCTGGCTGAAAAATTGTGAGAAGCTTGAATGTAGAAGAAACTCTTGAGTGCGGGGCAAAAACAGTACTAAGTAATGCAACTTGGAGCCAGTAAGGACAAGGTTAACTTTTAGTTAGTGCTGTTAATGAGGCAGCAGTGTATCTATTTTAGTTATAAGTTTGTTAACTCATAGTTTAAGTTCTCTAGAAAATTTACTTAAAATTAACATGGCTTATCTAATTTTTCAGTGACCCTAGTCAAGGGGAATATAAATGAGCTGATGCAAGATAAAATTCCTGGAGAAAAGCTGTGGTTGAAATCCTTTCTGTAGCTTTGGTTAGGAGTGTGGTTGATAAGGACACACCTCAATTTCCCCTGCGGGCCGCGTTTCTTGTGCCCATACTCTTCATCCCTCCTGTGACTCAGTTCTCTCTTCATTCCTCCTTTCATCCTTTGCTCTTTGTGTTTCCCACTTTGTTTCTTTTTTTCTTTTTGCTTATACTTGCCTTATTAATATTGGGATACAGTTGAAGAGAGACTGGCCTCCAGTATAGACACTCTTCACGTATTTATCTATGTTTCTGTCAGTTTTACTGCCTTGGTTAAAGCGATTGGGTTTTCCTTGTTCGGTTTTGTTCAGTGAAGATAATGGAGACCCTGGAAATCAGTTTTGGTTCTCTAGCAGATCATCAGAGGTTTGAGAAATACTAACTAAAATGTCTGCAAAAGGTTGATGAGTCAACTCAGTGGGTATGATTGGTTAATGTCACTAAGCCTTCTCATCAGCTTTCTCAATTGGTAATAAATGGGAAAGTGACATTTCTTTCTTCTTTTTTGCTCAAATTCTTGTCATTTAACTCATTGGGTGAGAGCTTAGCCTGAATATAGGACTTTATTTTGAAATAAGAAAAGTTGTTCTCTATAAAGAAAAACTTACAATTGTTCTTTCTTTTGCTAAAGGCAGCTGGTCTTCATCCAACTGCAGAGCAGATTGAAATGTTTGCCTACCATCTCCCTGATACAACGCTTTCTAATCTCATTGTAAGTAAAAACTCACTTTTAATTTTCTCCTAAAATCAAAATCTAAGATATCTTTTCTAAAAAGATTAATACCTCAGACAGTTACTAATTAACCTCGTGGGCATCAGTGGATAGTCTATTTTTGTGACATTGCTATTTATGAAGTTCATCTTTTTTTTTTAATCTCTGAGAGAGAGAGAGACAGTGTGAGCAGGGGAGGGTCAGAGAGAGAGAGGGAGATACAGAATCCAAAGCAGGCTCCAGACTTCAAGCTAGCTGTCTGCACAGAGCCCAACGCGGGGCTCGAACCCACGAACTGTGAGATCATGACCTGAGCTGAAGTCGGACGCTTAACTGACTGAGCCACCCAGGCGCCCCCATGAAGTTCATCTTGAAAGTGAAAACTTGCTCTCAAAATCTTCTGGGACTTTTGAGGAATTTTCTGAGTATGTCAGGTTGGGAAAGCTATAGGGGAGGTCTTTTAGCCCAGGAAGGCAGTGAATTAAGCAGGCCTTTCAAGAAGACTTTTAGGATTCAGAGACTGTCTTTTGTAGACTTGAGTACTTTATTCATGCCCACTTAGGCAGTTCAGTAATGTATCTTTTTCCCCTCCAGGATATTTTTGTAGACTTTTCACAAGTTGATGGGCAGTATTTTGTCTGCAATATGGATGATTTTAAATTTTCTGCAGAGTTGATCCAGCATATTCCATTAAGTCTACGAGTGAGGTATGTTTTCTGCACAGCGCCTATCAACAAGAAGCAGCCTTTTGTCTGCTCTTCGTTGTTACAGGTAAGCCCTTGTCTTTATATTTTGAATTGTTTCAATTCAGTGAATTTCCCCAAACAGTACTTTGTTATCCAAGGTAAAAGAGTTGGAGAGTACCTTTCAATACGAGATACTATAAAAGAACTTAAATATAAAGTTGCTCTTTTTTTTTTTTCTTAAATGACAGTTTTTTGGGGTTTTTTTGAAGGAAGGGGTTCTTGCCTGATGATATACTTCTTTCTTTAATGTTGTTTTTTGCCTCATTTTTATTTTAAGCAGGCTCCATGCCCAATGTGGGGTGTGAACTCACAACCCTGAGATTAAGAGTCACATACTCTACTGACTGAGCCACACAGGCACCCCCCAATATACTTCTTTCTTGGTAGCATTGGTTAATATTTTGTGGAAGGGGAAGGGGAATCGGGGTTAGTTGTGGCAATAGTGTTCAGTTTTCCTAATTATAAGACACTGAGCCAGGGATTGCTCTCTTTTTTTTTTAATGTTTTTTTAAAAAATTATTTCTGAGAGAGCGTGAGCAGGGGAGGGTCAGAGAAAGAGGGAGACACAGAATCTGAAACAGGCTCCAGGTTCTGAGCTGTCAGCACAGAGCCCGACGCGGGGCTTGAACTCACGAACTGTGAGATTGTGACCTGAGCTGAAGTCGGACACTTAACCAACTGAGCCACCCAGGCGCCCGAAGGGATTGCTGTCTTGAATGAGTTTGCTGCCAGGCTCCAGCCCCTTCTTATCTATTTGCATAGAGGTACAACATCTGCCTTCTGAGGAGCACAGGATGCACCCAAACAAGGGGGGCAGGGAGGGGCAGCAGAAGCTGAACTTCCAGCCTCCTGCCATGTCTTCTCACCTTGCTGAGCCTTTGCCCCTCTCCTGTCGCCTCTTCCTGGAGTGCCCTTCCCGTGACAGTAAACCTAGGGGCCTCCTCTTCGAATCCTCTCATAGTCTTGCCCCTGCCTTCTCTGTAGAACTCAGCATTCTGTGTACTGGCTGTGTTCTCACCAAATCTGTTTCTAAATATATGTTCTAAATTACTTTCAAATCACATAAATAATACATAAATGCTTTCTTACTATACGAAGTTAAAGCATTACAGATGGGTTTAATTGGGCTGTGACCCCCAATCTTGGTCTTCTGAGAGCTACAGGTAACAGTTTGTGTCATTGCAGACTGTTTCCATTGCAGTTGCTTACATATGTGTACATACAGAAATTCTAGTTTTGTGGGTGTTTTCCCATAAATGTTAGAATGAATTATTCTGCAACTTGCCTTTTTCTTTTTCCCTTTAATATGTCTTAGAGCTATTACACACCCAGGTATTTACCTAGAAAATGTTTCTTTCTTTTTTTTTTTTTAATGTTTTTTATTTATTTGTGAGAGAGAGAGACAGCGTGAGCAGGGGAGGGTCAGAGAGAGAGGGAGAGCTGAAGCAGGCTCCAGGGTCTGAGCTAGCTGTCAGTACAAGCCCGACACGGGGCTCAAACTCACGAACCGTGAGATCATGACCTGAGCCGAAGTCGGACGCTTAACTGACTGAGTCACCCAGATGCCCTGAAAATACGTTTCTTAGAGCTGGCATTTATGAATTAGTTAGCATAAGGTTGAAGTTTCTGGAACAAAGTGTGAAATGTTATAAACTGACCTGGATGGAGCTCGTTTGTGTCCATGGCCCTGACTCCATTTATACCACCCTTCAAACAGCTGTTCTAATGAAGCAGAAGCATTTTACTAAGGGGTAAGAAGTCTGGAATGGTACAGACCTACAGTTGCTTATGTGTTCTGATACTGGTACCATGTGAAATTTAGAGATTTTTTTCCTGTTTTCTTGATCACCATTATGACTGAACTTTAAAAGACCTCCATCCCATTGATGGCCTCTAACACCCCCCCAGGACAGTTGTTTGGAAACAGCTCCCCTCCAGGGAACTCCTTTAGGGCTGGCTGTTGGATGAGCATCTCTCCTTTCCCCTCTCGGGGCAGCTCCATGTCTAGCTCTTTTACATATTGGATTTCTTCTAGTTTGTGGTCAGAAATATTAAAGTTTGACTTGTCCTGCTCAGCAGATTAGCTTAGTCACATTTCCATCCTTCATGGCTATTCTGTTTGGCATTTATTAGCAGAATGCATGACTGAATTTAGTAAAATCAGAACATTACTTAACCACAACTGCCTCGCCTCTCTGAAGTATTGACCTTGCTTAGGTTAAACATTTAGAGATAATTATCCCTAATCAGAAAATGAACATTTGAAATCAGCTTATTCTTGAAGCTAAAGATTTTAAACTTTTGCTCTAGAGGTCTCAAATGGTTGTATTTCTGTCTCCTATAGTATATTGTGGTGCATTATAATGCCTAGCATTGGTGGGGGGGGGGTGGCAGTCTGGTTTTCCAAGCACATTTTCCTAGCAGTGTTCTATGGTTCGAGAAGGAGGTATGGCAGTCTTATGGTATTGATGAGGTCATTGAAACACAGAATGATGGCTTGGCCAGAGCCACATAGCTAGTGAAGAGGTGCAGTATCTCTTTACTAGGCTTGATCGACTCTTGCCCAACCTTGCACCAAGCCACCTCAAAGAGTTTCTTTATGATAAGGAAGGACATTAAGATACAGCTTATATTTGCAGTTACAGGACTATTCCATAAAGGGTAGAACTGTCCAAAACTTCTAACATTAAACTTGTAACACTAAATGTTCATTAAAGTTAACAGACTTAGGCTCTGTTAGTGTTGTACAAACAACTTCTGATGTACCTATTATTACCCTGCCTTTAGAAAATGAAGGACCTTCCCCCCCACTTTTTTTTCAAAGTATCTTTATAAAGTATTAAATGTTCTTAAAAATATGGAAAAGTATAAAGAAGGAAAGAAACCAGCCTGTGTTGAAAAGCAACCACAGTTAATATTTTGTTGTGTTTTCTTTTTCTAATCGCAGACTTAAGTGCATTTTGATTCTTTCACTATAAACTCTTTTCTTCTCTTTCAGTTTGCCAGGCAGTATAGCAGGAATGAGCCACTGACCTTCTCATGGTTACGCCGATATATTAAATGGCCATTACTTCCACCTAAGAATATTAAAGATCTCATGGATCTCGAAGCTATCCATGATGTCTTGGATCTTTACCTTTGGCTAAGGTATCAGATTTTTCCTTTACCTGCTCTCATTTTTCTGAGTAGTAGGGAAAATCAGAGGTTTTATGAATGGTATTTTGTTCTCTCAAGTTGCAGGCATGTTTTTGCAGGGTGCTCTGTGTTATGTTTATTGTCCACTGTGGCATTTGAGCCTTGTTTATACCCATTCTAAAAATTACTAAGGACTTCTTATGATTCTAGTTAAGATAGGTAGGTTGAGAAAGTGTGCTACGCAGATGGTGGGCCCTGGACCTAAAGCATTGGTATCACCTAGGAGCTTGTTGGAACTAGAGAAAATCAGGCCCACCCCAAACTTAGACTACATTTTAACAAGATCCCAGGTGATTCATTTGTACATGAACGCTTGAAAGGTACTGCTCAGCCTCAGTGATTCTCAAGGGAGGGGCATGTCCCATCAGGGATTCACTTAAGACAAGAATGATGACCTCCTCTCGTAATGACAGTATTCCTCAGGAGTGTTGGGGCTGAGCAAAGGCACTGGACAGAGTCTGCAAAAACAGAACATTTGGGGATCAGTCAGTGTCCAGATGTAGTTACATCTTTGAGATAAATCTGATGATTCTCATACGAGCTATTGCTATCACGTAATATGTCTTTTCCTAGCTACCGGTTTATAGATATGTTTCCAGATGCCAGCCTCATTCGAGATCTCCAGAAAGAACTAGATGGCATTATCCAAGAAGGTGTACACAACATCACCAAACTGATTAAAATTTCAGAGTCACATAAACTGTTGAATTTGGAGAGCTTGTCAGCAGAGAACCGGTCCCGACTGTCAGGAGCTTTGAAGAGCCAAACTAGACGGGTGCGCAGCACCAAAACTGTAGGCAGTAAAGCCGCTGAGCCACCTGCCTCCGGTGCAAGAGAGAAATCCCTTGCTTCCAGGCTGGTGCAGCAGGGACTCCTCACTGCAGACATGCTGAAACAGCTAGAGAAGGAGTGGCTGACACAACAGACTGAGCATGGCAAAGAACAAACAGAGCCCGGGACTTACTCAAAAGGGACAAGAAGAAAGAAGAAGGAACCTGATTCAGATTAGTTTTCTTTTTAATTTTGGAAATAAAAGTCTATTTTAAAACCCTTTTTCCCTCATATGTATTTACTGCTTGCTATATGGTATGTGGCTGTCTCTTAAGGTTTTTTGTTTTTTTGCTTGGGAAAATTAGCTCTTAAAGATAACTGCTGTTTGTTTCAACATTTAAAAATTACAGAAT
This sequence comes from Crocuta crocuta, assembly GCF_008692635.1. Taxonomy (NCBI): domain Eukaryota; kingdom Metazoa; phylum Chordata; class Mammalia; order Carnivora; family Hyaenidae; genus Crocuta; species Crocuta crocuta. The sequence continues at coordinate 6,507,385 of NW_027532406.1, read as the reverse complement.
GTCTTAAGGATTTTATCTAAAGCTTTACCTAGTGGCCATTTGTAGTATAGCACAAAGACAGTGCACTATAAGGAACTCTGAATGGGAATAAAATCAGTTTGGTGAAACGTTTTGACCAGTTTCCTACACCATTGCTGAGGATGTCATGGTTGAAGTTCTTTGACGCACGTTGCTGGTACCCATGTACCAGAGGCTGTCCTTGGTGCTGGATATATGGGGAAAACAAGATAGATAATATTTCTGCCCTTATAGAGGTGGTATTTTGATACGGAGCAAACAGGAGTAAGTTAACAAATGTTGTCAGCTCTGGAAGGGCAAAGGCTGTTTTCTGTCTGGTTCACTTCTATACTCTATGGCTCCTGAAATACAGTAAAGGCACAATCTTTGTGAAATAAATGGATATGATTTCAGAGATATGCGAGAAAGAAGAAAAATAAGGGAAGAAAGTGACAAGGCTTTGGAGTTGGACAGATCAGGGTGCAGTTTCTTATCACTGCTAAGCTCAGTGACCTTGCCTTCTCTGGGGCTTGGTCTCTTCATGGACAATAATGCCTACTTAGAATTATCCAGAAGATTAGGTGTGATGAGATCCCATTTAGCACAGGGCCTGGTGTACAGGAACTGTTTTGTAAATGAACCTGAATATTTGGGTTCATTCTGGACTGTGAATTGAGCTCTTAGGTTGTTTCAAGAGCCAAACTAATTTCTTGAGCAACTGCTAAATTGAGGCTGACTTCAGACTTAGGGATTAGACCCAATTTGGTTGAAATTGGGTCAAGAAACAACCACGTTTACCAAACTAGCCATCTCTCTCTGGCTTTTTCTTCAGTAGTTCAGAGTTCAGATGATACTTCATTTAATTGAGATGGCAATCTTTTTTCTTCTAACTTTTGCTTTTATGGAAGTAAAGGGTGAACAGGTGGCACTGACTGTAGTTCCCCTCTGCTTGTGGGTAAAGAGTAGTGAAATGCCTGGAAGGGCATATTTCTTTTGATATTCTGCATGTGAGCAACTTCAGCTTCTAGAATTTGCTTTCTCCTGTGATTTGATGCTACAGCAGACCTAGTCCATCCATTCTTGCCCACATGGTCTTAAGAAATATTCATGAACTGACCTGGATAATGGATGTGATGTCGTTGTATTTAAGTGGTACAGGTCCATCACTTTGAATGTTGTAATTCTCCCACTTTCTCCAGCCTAGAGGCCAAGTTGGTGAGTCAGAGAAGACACTTAGGCAAAACACTTGCAAACATAGGCCAGTTAAATGTCAGTGAAGCCTCAAATGGGAGGGGTGGGGTTGCTGTTAGGGAGGGGCTGTTTGGACACCGAGTTGAGAGTTTATAAATAGTGATAAATCATTTACCCTTTATTAACTCTTCTTTGTGGGGGGAGGGAGAACTTTGTGGTTAGAAGAAGATACTAAAGAAAAATGAAATCAAGAAAAATAATTTTGAAAGGAAAAACGTAATTGGAGTCGCCCTAAATAATTCTTTGCAGTGTGCTTTAAATTGTCACCATGAAAAGAGCTTGGTTTTCCTTCCACTAGGGTCATGTTCTCAATGTTTCAAAACCACAACTTTTTGTTTTTCCTTGCAGTCTTCTAGCAGGTTTTGAAGTACTTGCTTGAAAGCCCTCCGTAGATTATTGTGGATTCAGCTGTACATCAACATGAGGCTTAGATGCCCACCTCAGTTCCATCAGAACAGATCTAGGTAATTCAGTAAAATGTGCATAGTACGTAACTGGTTAGCAATAATAACCAACGGCTTGTTATGCTTTTGTGCACTGTATTTGTAGACTACTATAAATCTACAAAATAGATTTGGGTCCTTTGAAAAGATGACTTCTTGTGAATCACAGACCTGCAAGACAATCATAAAACACCAAGTCCCTTCTAGCTTAGGACTACGAGTCTGTAATTATGATGCACTCATTCTGGGTGTGTCCAGCTCAAACCTATTCGGATATAATGACAGGTTATGTTAAGAGACAAGCAAATGTATAAATGAATCCGGCTATTTTCTCTTCTCTGTTTCTAAAGCTATAAAATACATAAACTTGAGAAGAGATAGCAATGTTTATAAACAGACTTCTGAGTTAGCACTGTTATGTAAAAGCCTGTCACTGAACGTAGGGGGACAATTTCAGCTAGAGATGATAAATAACAGTTGTCTTGATGGGCAAAAATGCTAGAGAACAACAAAAAACTTGTGAAACAGGATTGGACAAAGGAGACAATGCAAGAAGCTACTTTTGGTAAAGTTGGGTAGAGGAGGTGCTCTTGAACTTGGTCCTTCAAGGATGTACTTTTATAATCTACCCTAAAATTCAATGTCATGTGCTCTCTATCCACTCCAAGCCCTTGAAAAGACCCTGGTGCTTGCAGAAGCTTGGGGAAAGGTTTGTAACCTTAGTGACTGCTTTGACCTACCAATGGACACACCTGTAAGTAGCAGTGAAATTGATAATCCCTGCTGGAAGGTTGTTTTATTTTTAAAGTACTTTAAATCAGGCCAGGACAGGGGTGCCTGGGTGGCTTAGTCCGTTAAGCGTCCGACTTTCGCTTAGGTCATGATCTCGCGGTTCATGGGTTCGAGCCCCGCGTCGGGCTCTGTGCTGACTGCCAGCTCAGAGCCTGGAGCCGGTTTCAGTCTGTGACTCCTTCTCTCTCTGACCCTCCCCAGATCACGCTGTCTCGAAATAAATAAAACATTAAAAAAATAAAAAATAAATAAATCAGGCCAAGACATTATGTATGTATGTATGCGTGTGTATTAATTCCTTTTTTTTTTTTTACAAGTAGTTTATTGTCAAGTTGGTTTCCATATAACACCCAGTGCTCATCCCCAGAAGTGCCCTCAATTCTTAATTCCTTAAGTAATCTTTAATGTTTACAAGTTGTCTGACTCTTCTCTTAACAGCTACATTTTTATTTTCTTAGCATGTGTATCACTCATTTTTATCCTTTTAAAACTAATAAACAGATGTTTACCACATTCTATCTATAAAATTCCCTTTTCATATAAGTATTTAAAGTATAATAAATTCAAAACAAATTAATGATATAAATTCAAAACAAAGCTTACTTGGAAATAAGAACTTTCCTCTAAGATACACTTCTGCACGTTCAGCTCTCTAATCTATATACATAAGCCAAATAAGCTTAGGCTATTTAAAAAACATTTTTGTCAGAGGAATATATACACAGCTTAAAAACCAGAGACAAATGCTGCCAACTCTATTATCTGTTTCTTCTATAATTTACCTTGTTGGTGCAACATAATATGCATCTACTATCTTCTGAGTTAGCATTTTAAGACATTAGCATTTTAAGACATTAGCTACTGATTTCCTGTTGGTATCAGGTGAGGAGTTAGCTTTCTTAAATCGTTCCTTTTCTTAAATCATTCATTTTTTTCCATTTCCCTTTTGATATAGCTGTTACTCCTTTTTTTTTCTTTTTTCTTTTTTTGAGTTGTTGTTACATCAGTATTTAGAAATTATGCTCATGACTTTTGTCATTTCTCTAGGTTTATTTTCTAGCCCATTGGAACCTTAGTTTATCATAGTGATTGTTTCTTAGAGCTCTTTATTATTATTTGATAGTTCCTCTTTTTGTTTTGAAAATAAAAGAAGTGATGATAAACAATGTAATATCCACGTCTGAGAAGAGACTTAGATATACATTTGAAAAGAAGGGGTCACAGAATTCAGAAGAATAAAGGGAAATACAACATTGAGGGAAAAAGAAGGCAAGAATTTTGTTGCTTCATGTGAGAATGTTGGCATTTTAACAGCTGACTGTCCCAAGTTCTAAGAAAGTCAGTAAAACCTTGGTTTGCGAGCATAAGTCATTCTGGAAACATGCTTGTAATCCAAAGCACTCGTATATCAAAGTGAATTTCAAGAACCATTGGCTCAATTGTGATCATGTGACATTCGGCGTCACGTACTATGGTTTTGCAAGACCTCATTCGCTTATCAAGTTACAATTTATTAGAAATGTTACCTTGTCTTGCAGAATGCTCGTAGAACAAGATACTTGCAATCCATGGTTTTACTGTAGATGCTTCCAATGCTGAGCTTTTTGTGGAGACGTGGAACCATCAGAAGAAAAGAAACTACCTTGAGAGATGGAAGAAAAACCTCTGTGACTTGGTCTTCTATATTCTGCACGGTGATTGAATTTCACCACTACCTGCTCCATACACTGTGACTTTACCCAGATATATATACAAATTCATGTAAATGGTTTCAAGCTGAATTACCAATTCTGCCAGCTGTTTAATTTTTAGTAATATTAGAATTCGTGTATTTTCACATATTATTTTAACTAAGTCTTGCCCTGATCTTAAAGCTCATCTTGCCTGTTTTCCTAAGCAAGTGCTCTTCTTCACTTACTAATGTAAGTATATCCTGTACTGTTAGAGTGGAGTTTACAGTGTAGGCCTACATCTCATTTACTGACAATCTCAGTATAGTATTTCCTAAAGGCCGTTACCTTATTCGCTGAATTTAAACTGCTCAAAGCTAATTAAGAATGCTATTAAATGTAACCAGAGATTGTAAATGCTTAATACTATCAAAGTAAAAAATATATTGGGAAATTCCTTATAGATTCATATAAGCTTTTTCTCAGTTATAACCTTTCCAAATTAGCCCAAAATCAAATTTCTCTTTTTGAACGTAAAACACTTGTTAGGAAAAAATACTGATTTTTTTTAAGTGTCACATAGTTCCTCCACCTGTTCCTCCAGTTCAATTATTTTTAGACCTTATTTTTGCTTCATGAATGCAATATCTTATTTTCCTAAAGTTACTACAGGTTTTTAAAAAGTTTTCTTCTCTTTGATTTGATTTAATTTCTGCCTTTACTTTCCGTAACTTTTCTTGAGTGTCTGGCAATCTTTGGCTATGTTCATATTTAAAAGTGACGAATTAAGCTAATAGGAAGCTCTGTTGACATGGATGGGGCTTATTAACTTTTGGGTTTTGATGCAGGTTAATTGGATCATAAGCTAGCTTTTTTAAAATTAAGAAACAATTGGTGTATAATATTGTATAAGTTTAAGCTGTACAAAGTGTTTGATACATTTATATATTGCAATATGATTACTACAGTAGCATTAGCCGACGCCATTATCATGTCACACACATATTTATACTTTCTTTTTTGTGTTGAGAACAGTTAAGGTTTAGTCTTCTAATAACTTTGAGATTTATAATATAGCACTGTTGACTGTAATCACTTTTTTAATGTTTATTTATTTTTGAGGGGGAGAGACAGAGTGTGTGGGGGGGAGGGGCAGAGAGAGAGGAAGACACAGAATCTAAAGCAGGTTCCAGGCTCTGAGCCGGGCTTGAACTCACGAACCATGAGATAGTGACTTGAGCCCAAGTTGGATGCCTAACTGACTGAGCCACCCAGGTGCCCCCCAATTCAGGTTTTTTAGACTCCACATAGAAGTGGTATATAATATTTGTCCTTTTCTGTCTGACTTATCTCACTTAGCATAATGCCTTCAGGGTCCATATTTGTCACAAATGGCAGGATTTCCTTGTTTCTCATGGCTGAATGATGTTCTATTGTCTTTATCCATTCATCTATTGACAGATACTTAGCTGATTTCCGTATCTTGGCTTTGGCTTTGTGAATAATGCTGCTGTGAACATGTGTGCAGATGTTCCTTTGTGATACTAATTTCAGTTCCTTCGAATACATACCTTGGAGTGGGGATGCTGAAACTTGTGGTAGTTCCATTTTTAAGTTTTCTGACGAACTGCCATACTGTTTTCCATAACAACTGTACCAATTTACATCCACACCAACAGTATATACGGCTCTCTTTTCTCCACATTTTTACCAACATTTGCTATCTCTTGTCTTTTTTATAAAAGCCATCCTAACGTGTGGGAAGTGATATCTCACTGTGGGTTTGATTTTCATTTCCCTAATGATTAGTGATGTCAGACACCTTTTCATGTTCTTTATGCCCATTCATGTGTTTTCTTCAGAAAAATGCTATTCAGGACCTTTGTTCACTTTTAAATTGGATTGTTTTCTTTTTTGCTATCATATGAGTTCTTTTTTTTAAGTTTATTTATTTTGAGAGACAGAGTGAGAATGGGAGAAGGGCAGAGAGGGACAGAGAGAATCCCAAGCAGGCTCTGTGTGGATGTCAGCACAGAACTGGATGTGGGGCTCAGTCCCCAAACCATGAGATCATGACCTAAGCTGAAATCAAGACTCGGTTGCTGAGTCAACTGAGCCACCCAGGTGCCCCTTATATGAGTTCTTTATATATTTTGAGTACTAGTCCCTTATCAGATGGGTGGTTTGCAAATTTATTGTTTCCTTTGCTGTGCAGAAGCTCTTTAGTTAAATGTAGTCCTACTTGTTTGTTTTCCTCTTTGGTGCCTGTGCTTTTGGTGACTTAACTAAGAAGTCATTGACTAGACCAGTGTCAAGGATTGTTTTCCCTATGTTTTCTTCTAAGAGTTTTATGATTTGAGTTTACATTTATTTTTTTTTAAGTTTATTTTGAGAGAGCGAGCAAGCAAGCAGGGGAGGGGCAGAGAGAGAGGCAGAGTGAGAGAATTCCAAGCAGGTTCTATGCTGTCAGCACAGAGCCTGACACAGGGCTGGAACTCATGAACCATGAGATCATGACTTGAGCCAAAATCAAGAGTCAGATGCTCAACTGATTGAGCCACCCAGGCGCCCCTCAGGTCTTACATTTAAGTCTTTGATCATCTTGAGTTATTTTTTGTGAGTGGTGTAAGGTTAGGGGTTCGGTTTTATTCTTTTGCATGTGGATATCTACTTTTCCCACACCATTTATTGATGAAACCACCCTTTCCCCATTGTTGGCACCCTCATCAAAAATTAGTTGACTATATATGCAGGGGGTTATGTGGGAGCTCTCTGTTCTGTTCCATTGATCTATCTACCTGTTTTTATGCCTGTACCATACTGTTCTGATTAGTATAGCTTTGTAATATAGCTTGAAATCAGGCATTATGATATTTGTTCTTTCTCAGGATTGCTTTGGCTATTGGGTTATTAGCTGACTTTTTTAGTGTATTTGCCAAATATCAGCATCTATAGGGTTTAAGAAACTTGAAAATTTAGAATAGTTTTATTACTATTTTTTAATTTTCTTAATGTTTATTTTTTAGAGAGAGAGAGAGACAGAGTAAGTGGGGGAGAGGCAAAGAGAGGGATACACAGAATCTGAACAGGCTCCAGGCTCTGAGCTGTCAGCACAAATCCTGAGACGGGTCTCAAACTCAGGAACTGTGAGATCATGACTGAACTTATGCGGGGCTCGAACTCACAGACGGCGAGATTACCTGAGCCTAAGTCAGACACTTAACTGACTGAGCCACCCAGGTGCCCCTATTCAATTATTTCTTTACATCAGTATGGGTTCATGGATATTTATATTTTACACATTGGGTTATAATCTGATAATACTCTTATTGCTCATATTGTCCTAACTTTGGTTATTTGAGCCCTATTAATTGGCTATTTGTATCCTTTTGACATGTCCCCAACATTTTTTTTGGTATTTTTTCTTAGCATTTATTTATTTTCTGGCACTACAAGATGCTCCAGGCTCATTTTGTGTATGCCTTGCCCCACACAATTCTAGAATCAGGTGCTTCTCCAAGGAGCTCAGGTTCCTGTGTGTGTGTGTGTGTGTGTGTTTGTAGAATGATATCAGAAACTAAGATCCACAGGGCGCCTGGGTGGCTCAGTCAGTTAAGCGTCCGACTTCAACTCAGATCATGATCTCGCGGTTAGTGGGTTCATGCCCCGAGTCAGGCTCTGTGCTGGCATCTTGGCATCTCAGAGCCTGGAGTCTGCTTCAGATTCTTTGTCTCCCTCTCTCTCTCTCTCTGCCCCTCCCCCTCTCATGCTCTCTCTCTGTCTCTCAAAAATAAACATTTAAAAAATTAACAAAAAGAAGAAACTAAGGTCCACCTGCCAGATGTGCTTGTTGCTACTGTGTATCATTGCTTCTAGGGTCTTTCAGCTGACAGAGCAAGGAAACATAGATGAGCATACTAAGCCATGTACATGCAGACATCTACAAATATTTGTACATGTATGTATGTATATATACATATCTATCTGTATATTAAGCTACTCATGAGTTTTACTGACATCCTCACCTGTAATCCAGTAACATGGCCATTCTAGCCACCTCCCCTTGCTTGTCAGTAACCTCCCACCACAACTGTGAGAAAACTGCCTCCCTTCATCCCCCCTCCATGTACGTAATGATCCAATCCTAGTATACATGTATAGTGCTTTCAGAATAGTGAAGCTGTGCTCTGGGGGGAACAGCCTTAGCAACCAGAATATAATAGTGCTGTCCTGTGGGAGGTACAAAGAATAAACAAGAAGCTGTCTTTAAGTTGACAGACTTGAACTTATTGAAACAGCAGGAGCTATAACCCAAAGTTCTGAATGACTCTTAAACTGCAGCTGGCAAATGACCCCAATGGGGCCTCGAACCCACGTCTTGTATGGGAGGGATGACACTATGGGGATGCCGGAGAAGTTCTCTATACTCTAGCGCTGAGCGGAATGAGCAGTAGGTTCAGGGGCCTTGGAGTAAAAATTGAACAAATTTAGTCCCCATGCAATACGTCTCAGACTTCCCAGGCCTGTTACCTGGATATCGTTCCTTTTGCCGGGAGTCTAGCCGACTCCACTCACTTCCAGATTTACTGAGGTCAGCATCTTTCCTCCCATTCCCTCCAGTAAGACTATTTCATTGCATCCACGGTCTCCTGAATATTTTCTTCAAAAAAGTTTTTTTAAATGTTTGTTTTCAAGAGACAGAACTCGAGAGGGGGAGGGGCAGAGAGAGAGGGAGACACAGAATCTGAAGCAGGCTCCAGGCTCCGAGCTGTCAGCACAGAGCTGGATGCGGGGCTTGAACTCACAAGCCATGAGATCATGACCTGAATCGAAGTCAGACACTTAACCAACTGAGCCACCCAGGTGCCCCTCCTGAATATTTTCTTATATTCACATACGTTAAATTCATTCTTTGTGCTATAAAGTTCTGTGGGATTTGACAAACATTGTGTTATGTATTGACTGTTTGAGCCTCGTACAGAACAGTTTCACTGCCCTAAAATCTCCCCTGTGCCTCATTTATTTAATCCTCTTCTTTAAAAATTTTTTAAGTTTTATTTATTTATTTTCCAAGAGAGACTGAGACAGCATGAGTGGGGAAGGGTCAGAGAGAGACAGAGGGAGAGAGAGAATCCCAAGAAGGCACTACGCTGCCTGCAGAAAGAAAGCCCCATGCAGGGCTTCAGCCCGTGAAGCCACAAGACCACAACCTGAGCCGAAATCAAGAGTCAGACACTTAACTGACTGGGTCCACGCAGACACCCCACTGACCCTCTACTTGAGGCCCCCTGATCTGCTTATTGTCTCTATCCTTCTGCCTTTTCCATATCTAAAGCCATTTAGTTTTACCAGAGGAAAAACTGGATCCCCTAACTCCTCCCAGGGAGGGAGGGAGGGATGCCTGTAGATGGATGTCTGCCGGCAGACACTGGACAGGAAGTGGTTTGGGGGTCTCATTGCCCATTTTGAGGGTTTTGCTTGGAGACCACATGTTCAGTCTTGTGCCTCATTCCCACTTCCCGTGGTGCCTGGTGGTACCAAGTCCAGAGGCTTTGGGGTTCAGTCTCTCCAGCGAATAAAAGCCTGCTCTCTGGTATGCGTGGCGATCGTTTGGTCACCAGTGCCCTAGGTGCAGGGGCCCACGTGGTGCGTAGGTGCGTACTGCTTTTTCTAAATAAAAGTCTCCCATTGTGGCACTAGGCCTGCCTCCTGCTCTTCTGAGGTAGCAGGGCCTGCAATTCCTGAGCATTTCTAGAGTTAAAAATGTCATTTGTCACTTCTCAGCAAAATCACTGTTGGGTTTCCTCTGCTAAGCTGGTCTCTGTCAGCTTTCTATCTTTCAAAACTATGTTAAGATCTCTTATTAATCCCTGTGTCATTTCCTTGTGTGTTTACTCCATGTTTAACCAGAAGTCTCGTTTGCTTTTACAAGTTTGCTGGTTTGTGCAATTTAGGTTGTAACTACTCTGAAAAATGTTAAAAGTCACATGGGTTGAATTTCCTTGTATGACTGGTTTCTCTTTGAGATAGATAGATAGATAGATAGATAGATGTTTTTGAAGTTTATTTATTTTTGAGAGAGAGAGAGCATGAGCGGGGGTGGGGGGGAGGCAGGGAGAGAAGGAGAGAGGAAAGAATCCCAAGCAGGCTCCATATCGTCAGCGCAGAGCCTGACCTGGGACCCAAACTCACGAACCGTGAGATCATGACCTGAGCCGAAATCAAGAGTCAAACACTCAACCAACTGAGCAAAGACAGGAGCCCTGCAAAGAAAANTTTAATGTTTTATTTATTTCTAGGAGAGAGAGAGAGACAGCGTGAGCAGGGGAGGGTCAGAGAGAGAGGGAGTCACAGACTGAAACAGGCTCCAGGCTCCGAGCTGGCAGTCAGCACAGGGCCCGACGCGGGGCTCGAACCCATGAACCGCGAGATCATGACCTAAGCAAAAGTCGGACGCTTAACCGACTAAGCCACCCAGGCGCCCCTGCAAATACAACTGTTAATGTGGAGTTGTGATAAAAATAATTTGTGTGCAGTGTATTTCTTCACAAACATTTCCAATCCTCTCTGGGTCAGGAATAAACCTATAAAAAATGATCGGGAGCATTCTTTTGAAACTTGCTGAAGTTAACATTTCTGCTTCATTTGTGCTTGCTCCCGTAGACACCATAGGAACTGTAACTGTGGGCAAGTTTGCAAGTTTCTGCATTGACTTTGTTGTATGGAAGTTTGCTCTCTCACACACTCTTACTCTTTTGCAGCAAGTGGAATACCAGCAGGTTAGACTGATTTATATTGTGGACAACTTAATTTTGAATTTATCATTAAGAAGAACATGGAACAGAATTCAAGATCTATTTCTTTTAGTTGAACAGGAATAGAATATCTATAAAATTCCTTACTGTTACAGTAATGTCAGTAGACAGAACTGGTTTATGGTTATGCTTTATTGAATGTGTTGAAAGGGCTGCGTGCATTTTCTTATTCTGAGGGACCAAATGGGATGAGATACAAGAGCAGTTGTAAGAAGGGGTCCCTAGCTGTGTGAAGGCTTGGATTAAAGAAATGCTCTCCATGTGCCCACTGTGGGCCACGTGGATTCCTTTATGTGATCTCTTTTACCTTGGAGCAGCTACGAACCCTCTGCAGACATGAACCTAGACCTTCCTCTTCAGTGAGGGCAAAGCCAAAGTGGAATCCAGGGCATGTGCATTCTCCACTGCGCTCCCTCGACTCTAGGCTGCTTTCCCAGGATGGTCCCCTGTTTCCCTAGCCTTTGCTTCCAGGTTAGTAAGAGCCAGTAGAGCACAGCGGCTACGCATGGCGTCTGAAGCCATACTGCCTGCGTTCAAGTATTTATTACACCATGTACCAGTTGGGCCCTGTGGCTCAGTGTTTCCACCTGTAAAATGGAGAGAATGAAATGATAGTTGCTCTGGGAATTAATATTGTAAAGCCCTTAGTATATGCTATAAAAGTGTTTACTAAATAAATTGGTACATTCTATTAAACTTTTAGTCCTCCGACCATGCTCAGTACTTAAAAGAAAGTGAGTATTATCTTTAGGCCCTGCCATAAGGGAGAGTTCTATGGAAATGGAGATGTGTATAGAGTTGAGAGTTTCCCTTCTCACATGAAAGATTTGGGTTAGATGGGTAGTATCCTTTAATGAAAATGCCACTTAGCAGTGCCACCCCTCAAATGGGTATGTTTTTTTAAAAAATTTTTTACATTTGTTTATTTTTGAAAGACAGAGCACAAGTGAGAGAGGGACAGAGAGAGAATGAGACACAGAATCAGAAGCAGGCTCCAGGCTCTTAGCTGTCAGCACAGAGTCCAATGTGGGGCTCAAACTCACAAACCGCGAGATCATGACCTGAGCCGAAGTCAGACACTTAACCGACTGAGCCACCCAGGCGCCCCTCAAATGGGTGTTCTTAAACAAAATCTAAGTGCTTATAAGACTCACACCCAGATATCCTTGAATAGCTACATAAAAATTTAATAAGAGTGAAAAATTCTAAGTGTTGGGCCGGAATAATCAGATGAGAAATAGTACAGTAATCGAATTATTTTGTCTTTATTCTATAAAGTGAGGGGGGTGAGCTACAGGACTCCAAATGTATGTGATCTTTATAGTGGTTAAACTTCTCAGTTTTGTTGGCTAGCTCAGACCTGGAATATAGATGCAGAGGTGCTGACATTAAAAGTGGAAGGATGTAACAGATGAGCATCCTCCAATATCATCTGCCTGATTAAAACTCCAAAGGCTGCCTATCTGCACACATAAGCAGCCATGAGACTGTTGCGACCTTTGGTCATGGCTTTGTGTCTTTTTGTCCACCGGCCATTGTAACCTCTTACCCCGATGGTGAATAAATCAAGGACAGTCGGAGCCACACTGCACTGCAGAGGTGACTTTTTTTTTTAAGTTCATTTATATTGAGAGAGAGAGAGAGGGAGGGAGGGAGTGGGGGAAAGAGGGAGGGAGGGAGAGACGACAGGGGATCCAAAGCAGGCTCAGCACAGAGCCCAATGTGGGGCTTGATCATGACCTGAGCCCCAAGTCGGATGCTTAACCGACTGAGCACCCAGACGCCCCTAAATGGAGGAATTAAGCCAGGTACTGGTATCACCTGTGGACAGGTGACCTGGCCCAAGATGTACAGACTCTGGCACAGCACGTCTGTTTCAGGATACCAACAATTCCACATGGTTTGGGGAACTGAGTAGTTTCAGCAACTGAAGGTTAACTTTTGTTTGCTTGGATAATAGACAAAAGAGAAAAGAGAGTTCATAGTCTGAAGGGTGAGCAGACTGAAAAGGATAGGGTTTCTCAATCTGGGAGACAGTTTTATATCAATCTGAGGAAAGTATCTGGAGTGATTTTAGTCAAACCCTGTGTGCTTACACTAGACTTCCGGAGGCTCCACCACATGACGGATGGGTAAAGATCTCTAATCGGTGGCTTCTGAAGAGGTAGCAGTTGAAGGTTCTTTCACCAGGCAATCGTTCGGTAATCATTTTGATTGATGAGGTTGTGCGGCAGAAGAACAAACAAAGCTGAGGCTGCTAAGCTGACAGGGAAAACATTTTTTCCCCTTGTACTGGTGAGCAGGTGCTGTGTAGGAGCGAGAAACACTGGGGGGCAGGGGAGGCACCCAGCAGTCCTGCCTTAACATCTGGTCGGTTGCTAATTTTAGGAAGCATTTGATTAATGTTTGGGAAATTATAGTCAGGCATTCCTTCATTTGTTATTTCCCCTCACTGGGAAGACCTTGTTGGAATGGTATCTCTGTATCTAGCTATCCAAGTAGTTGGAATTCTTGACAGCAATCCAACAGAAAGCCGGTGCTATTGATAGTTATCAATTGAGTATCTATTGCACAGAGGAAGAAGAGAGGCAATATTTTATCGGTTAAGAGCTAGGCCCTAGAATGAGACTCCTGGGTCTGGTTCCTCACTGTACCATTCACAGGCTTTGTGATTTTGAGTAAGTCACTTAACCCTCAGTTTTCCCATCTATGAAATGGGAACAGTAAGGGCTCCCTCCTTGCTAGCTGCTCTTGTTAACACCACAGTTGTTGTTACTGATTTTGTTAGCTGACCAATGAGTGCAGGAAGAGTGCAAGGTCTAATGCACCCACACACCCGCCCCTTTCTGGGTCCTTCTCGCATCCAGTATGATGAGTGAGGTAAGCAAGTAAACCAAATATCTCAGTGGCATGAGACATTTCCTGTCACCAGCTTCAATCTTTCTCTCTAGCAGCAGCTTTCCAGTGAGCACTGGTGACTTCATTCTCGTGGATATTTTTTCCTGGGTCACTTCCTATGTAATCAAGGTTTTCTGGCTTATCACTGTGAATAGATAAACTTTTACCAGTTCTTTTCCATTACCACAGGCTGTTGGCCAAGAGATCTGATCTGTCACAAATGGAGGGATTTGCCCCAACATTCTTGAGATCTCCCTGACCAGGGCAGGTTTTAGACTCAATTAAGACAGTAGTGCCACAGGGGGCCAGGGAGTCAGGAGTTACATCCCTGGGTTGAGAAGAAAAGGACTAAAGAGAAAAGGCTGAGGCCAAGCATTCTCAGAGCAGTTCAGCTGGTTCAAAGTTGGCTTTGTTTAATGCCCAGCTTCTCAGATTTTCCTCGGCTGAGTGGGCTTGGTGGAGCGCTGGCTGGAGAGTGTTGCTTAGCAATGGCATTTTGTGGCCCCCGGTTCTCAGAGGGTCAAGCAACCCATCCCCTGCCTCCCCTCCACCGATCCTCAGCTACCCTCCCAAGCCTCCTATTAGACAATCAAGTGTATGCCCGAGGGAGGGACCAGAGCGAGGGGGCGAAGTTTAATCATTGAACGAAGCAGTCTGGAAGTATTTAATCTGTAGCACCTAGTTCCTGGAGGCCTCTGCCCGACCTGGAGCCGGCAGCACGCCAGAGACACGGGAGTAAACACTGCACAGAAATCTCTGCCCATCTCGGGAGAAACCAAACTTGGGAAAGATGTTTGCGGTACACTTGATGGCATTTTACTTCACCAAGCTGAAGGAGGATCAGATCAAGAAGGTAAGGGCTTGCAGAACTGAGAGATACCTGCCTCATTCTTCACTGGCGGAACTAACCGATACTGTGGCTACATCCACAGGGATTTAAGAAAGCTTATTAGAGAAGACACAGGGAGCACAGGACCAGCAAAGAACTCATGGAGGAGGGAGAGAAAGTAAACCTCCCACAGGGTGGGCATCAGGCATTGTCCTGAGCCTCGCGTTTCACTCTGCAGTTCCTGGGAGATATCACTGGGTGCGGGTGAGGAGAAAGTCTTCAGAAAGGTTAAAGACAATCGTGTTTGATGGAAGGGATATTTGAGGGGAAATGCTATGAAGGAGGAGAGAGAAATTTTGAGAACTTTAATTCACATGATTCTTCATGTGCTTGAAAGAATAGAAACATGGGAACCAACCAAGAGGGATGTGGGCTTTCAATGTGAAATAATTGAAATATGATTGCCATGATTGCCGTGGCCGATTGCTGATGGTAGGCTGTGCATTATTCTGCCACTGTCCCCGAGAAACCTTTCCACAAAATTTATAGCAAAGTAGGCTGCTTAAAAGTTGCCCAGGCTCAAGCCTGGAGCCTGCTTTGGATTTGATGTCTCCCCCTCTCTCTGCCCCTCACATGCTCACACTCTGTCTGTCTCTCAAAAATAAATAAATGTTTAAAAAATTATATTTAAAAAAAAGGAGGGGGCTCCTGGGTGGCTCATTCGGTTAAGCGTCTGACTTCGGCTCAGGTCATGATCTTGTGGTTCATGGGTTCGAGCCCCGCGTCAGGTCCTGTGCTGACAGCTCAGAGCCAGGAGCCTGCTTCCGATTCTGTCTCCCTCTTTTTCTGCCCCTCCCCTGCTCACACTCTGTCTCTCAAAAATAAATAAATGTTAAAAAAATTATACTAAAAAGCAGTTGGCCAGGCTCACCTGGGGGCCAGCACCATTCTCGGCTGGCAGCCTGGCATGAGCCCAGCCTACCACACTAGCCCCTCCCGCTGCCGGGTGGCAGCGCCCTGGGCACTAGTGTCTCTCCGTTTACAGATAACAGAAGTCCTCTCAGCAGACAGACTTAGCCAAGGTCACCGAAGTATTTAAGGTGGCGTGAGGATTAAACCCAAGTCTGACTCCCCAGGCATTCTTTCCATTGTGCCCTGATGCCTCCAGGCTTTTCAAACACAGAGAGGAAATGTGGCCCCTTACAGCCCTCATATGCTTGGTGGGATGAACCTCCACTAAATTCTGTCCATTAGAGATTTGGGTTAGAAGTTACAGCTAATCTTAAAGTACTGTAAATCAATCTGACTTAAGCTGTCTTAATTTTCACTTCTTGATTAGTTTCACGGAGTCCTCTACTGGCTTCTTGAGGAGGTAGAAAAGTCCTCAACAGCACAGCTTAGTAAAGAAGAAACCTGCGTGGTCTCTCTGCAAAACCCAAGAGGGAAGTCTTTGGGACATTTCCATTTGGTTCTGCATATTCGTTTCATTTCCTTGGGCCCCTTTGTCACACCCTAGAACCAGGTGGGACACGTTTGTCCACCAGCCTAGCTAGATGCAGCCTCTGCAGATTTCTTCCTCTGGGAGGAGGGCGAGCCTTTGTCAAGGCCTGAGGTTGACCCTTCCCACCTCCCTCTGTCCCCTTCAGGAAAGCTGAAGAGTGAGCTATAGAGGTAGTCAGGAGCACCCTGTGGCCACTTTAAGTAACAGGTGACTGCGACAGTGTAGGCATCAGGTTTATGGGTTGCTGGATGAGTCACAGTTTCTGAGAACACGGGCTCGTGCCCTCCTCCACGTGGTGAAAACACACCTGGTCAAAAGGCACAGGCCCTTTCTTTTTCTCCAGGGTCAGGTAGTCTGTCCCCTCCTTAGTTTCTGTGCTTCCTGCCTCCAGAGTGTCAAGATCCTGGGACATACTATTTAGACGCCGGAACAATTTTTTAAAATCTCCCTATACCAACGTTAAAACAAAGACAAGACAAAACAGTAAAACAGGAAGGGAGGGAGGAAGGAGACCCCACTCTGATAGTTTCTTTTCCAATTCAGTATATTGACATTATTTGACCTATTGATTCCATTGGGCTGAATCTGGTCACTGACCTGAAGATTGTTCACTCATAAGAGAAGGACTGATTAGGTTTTCAATGTGTACCTTTTACAGGTGAGTAAGTCAATGTTACGAAAAGGGGAAATGTTACCTTCATTCCCACCCCTCTCACAAACACTGTCAGATTTGCTCTGTGGGAGCCCGTATGGTATGTTTTATTTCTTACTCACCCACAATCCTGAATCTTTGCCCTTCGCTTCTTGTTGTATTGTAACCACTTTGTACAATTCCCATTTCTTCATAATTATCATTTTAATATCTCCTAACATTTAATCATGTTGGATATACTATAATCTTTTCCCTCTTGTTGGACATTTGGCTACTTAAAAAACTTTTTTTTAAACATTTATTTGTTTTTGAGAGACAGAGACAGAGCACAAGCAGGGGAGGGGCAGAGAGAGAGGGAGACACAGAATCCAAAGTAGGTTCCAGGCTCTGAGCCATCAGAGCCTGACACAGGGCTCAAACTCATGAACCGTGAGATCAAGACCTGAGTGGAAGTTGGATACTTCACCAACTGAGCCACCCAGGTGCCCTTGACATTTGGGTGTTTAAATGTTTAAAAACATTTTTTTAAACAATTAAGTTATTGTTATGAAAAACACTGGAATGTGTTTAATATTCTCCATCTTTGTGGTCATAAGGTTAGATTTCCAGAACTGAAATTACTGGGTCCAAGAGGTGGACCTTTTTATGACTCTGGATTCATTCATATGGGAACTTTGGACTAAGTAAGTGATCTCTAAAGTCACTTCTGGCTCCTACATCCTGTCATTCAGCAGAGCTGAGCTTACATTTTTAAATTTTCCCCTCCTATGTTAAATGCACAATGCACTGTGTGTTGGCTCTTTTGTTTATAAGATACCCTGTTTCACGGTCTCAGAGTCTTCCCAAAAGTGTGCTTGGGTTTCTTCAACTCAAACACCCTCCCTCAGAGCCTGCAAAGAATGTACCTGGTGACACAGGTCCCAGATCACCTGTCTGGATTTAAAATATTCCCCCTCACAACATATGTTTCATTTTCCCCTTCTGGCTGCTGTACCAGGTTCTGTGGGAGGTACAAAGAATAAATAAGAAACTGTTGCTAAGTTGACATTCCTTCTGTCAGGACTTGAACTTACTGAAACAGCAGGAGCAGGAACCCAAAGTTCTGAATGAGTCTGTTAAACTGCAGCTGGGGCCTCAAACCCATGTCTTGTAGGGGAGGGATGACACTATGGGGACGCCGGCGCTGAGTGAAATGAGCCGTAGGTTCAGGGGGGCACGTCTCTGGGGCCTTGGGGTGGAAGAGGAGCAAGTTTAGTTCCCATGTAGTACGTCTCCTCCTTCCCCAAGCCCCAATTACTTGGGTCACGTCCCTTCCGTCGGTCTTCTCTGTGTGTGTGATTGTGCCAACCAATTAGTCATAAACAGACTCAGGGTGAACAGGAAGCCCTTAACGAAGCATGACCCGGTTCCATCCTATCTCCTCAAATGCACTGAAAGCCCAATTGTCCTTTTTTGTTAATGGCTCTCTGATGGTTTTCTGGCCTCTCTCTGGCCCCCAAGTCTGTGGAGCCATGGGCCATTTCGCTGTCTTGGTCTCCATATTGGCCCCAGACTGAGCTGGGATGCCGCCCACGAGGCCTGGGTGATGACTAGGATTCCTATGATAAAGGTCATGTGGCCCCTGCGCTTTTGGTGTAATGTCTCTGTTGTGTCCTGCACAGAGCTGTGAAGCAAAACCACGCAAAACCAGACTGGATTCCAGTCCCAGGGCTGCTGTTCTCTTGCAGCTCTCCCAGTGCTGCTTCATGACTCTGAGGCTTGGAGTCCTCATTTCTCAACCAGAAGCAAGAGTTCTGGCCTCCCCTGGCTGCCTCAAAGTGATGCTGGGGAGATTGAATGAGGTTGTGTACCTGAAAGCACTTTGTAGACCACAACAGATGTTCTTAGCCTGTGAGAAAAGTGTGGGAGAGTGATTCCTCTAGGAATGTGCTGGGATCAAGTCTCCTTACGGGCTGGATGGGCAAATACAAGGCATCTATGCCACTATCCCTACTTGTGACCCCCTCGGTCATCCATTCCAGTAAGCCCTGGGAATCCAGGCTGCCACTACCAAATGATGGGCATTAGCATGAAGAGGAAGCAGTTCTACTTCTACTGAGCACAGCCACAGTGATTTTTAGAAGTTCCCTCCATTAGGGCAGTGGGCCTTTGCCTACTCACTTGACAATGAGTGTTATCCACCGATTTTTAGCAGCACCTTGAGCTGGCTTTAAAAATTAAACTTCATCTTAATTAGAACAACCTCAGTTTAAAGCAGAATGGCAATTTAAAGGACTAGAATTTAGAGATTGCAGGTGGAAACTAAATTGAGCTGAGCTTCCTAGCAGCCCATGAACAAAGGGAAACAAGTTTGGATATATATTGTCATCATTGGAAATGAAAGCTTCCATGCTTAGGAATTTAAGTTTCAAGCTTAAGCTAGTCTTTTGCAGTGGAGACACAACTGGACAGTGGTGCAGGCCCTGGACTGGGAATGAGAAACCCTAATTCCTTTGTAGCTATTGCCCCTCTATCATCCCATCAGAAAAATGGGAGAATCTTTTCTTCTTCAGAGCTTGCCCTTCAGAGAAATGCATTCCTACCTCCCAGCCTTCCATTCTATTCCTTTCTTCCAATTCCCCACCTTGTCTGCAGCTTGGTGAGGGGTCAGGCAAGGAGCCTTTGGGAATGGACATCATGACGCTGTCCCCAGAGTCAGAAATGCAGCTTCACAATGGGAGTGGGGAGCAAGCACCCCTGGCAGGCAACCCCGGTCACCCTGACTCTGTTCCAGGTGGACAGGTTCCTGTATCACATGCGGCTCTCCGATGACACCCTTTTGGACATCATGGCTCGGTTCCAGGCCGAAATGCAGAGGGGCCTAGGGAAGGACACCAACCCCACAGCCTCCGTGAAGATGCTTCCCACCTTTGTCAGGGCCATTCCAGATGGCTCAGGTGAGTGGGGCTCGGGGCTGCCGGGGACCCTGGTCCCACCGCTTTCTTCTTGGCTCATGGGGACCTGTCCCCTGGCTTATCTCTCCAGCCCTCTGTGCCCATTCCTCTCCAGCTCTCTATGCTTCAGTCTATTCAATACCAGAAGCTTTGAACCAAAGTTCAAATGCACCCTGCTTTTTCTCCGCTCCCCATGGACCCACATGTTTTGTTTATTCACTTGCTGGAGCATCCCACATTCTCCCCCTCGTGAACACCAGCCTGGCTCTTCAGTCTCAGGGTAGTGGTCGCTGCCTCCATCTACGAAGCATTCCCATGCTGGGGCTCCCTACTGGGCCAGCACTTCCTGAGGGCAAGGTCTGTGTCGTTCTGAGCACCTAGCGAAGTGCCTGAGGCACACCAGGCCCTGATAATAAGTGGTGTTTCATGCCTGGGTATCTTGATTCTAGGCCCAGGGTCGTAAGTAATGGAAGATAATGTAATGTAGTGGAAGGAAGAATAAATGATAATTCAAGAGAGCTGGGTTCTAGGCCCATTTCTCGGTGACCTTTGGCAAAACGTTTAGCCTTAGTTCCTTTATCTGTAAAAAGAGACAGTTGGCCTCTGTATTTGTTTTCTGTTGCTGCTATAATAAGTTACCACAAACATAGCCTCTTAAAACCACCCAAATTTATTCTCTCATAGCTCTGAAGTTCAGAAGTCTGCACTGGGTCCCACTGGGCTATAATCGGGCTGTCAGCAGGGCCACGTTCCTTCTGAAAGCTCTGGGGTAGAATCTTGTTCCTTGGGTTCTCTGCCTGCATGCCTTGGCTCATGCCCCCTTTTATCTCCAAACCAGCCGCGTAGCATCTTTAAATCTCTGACTCTGATCCTGCTGCTTCTCTCTTCCACATTGAAAGACCCCGTGATTGCACAGTAGGCACACTCAAATACTCCAGGATAATCCTCCAAATCAAGGCCAACCCACATTTTAATCTCATCTATAACCTTAATTTTCCCTTGCCACGTAACTAACTTATTTACAGATGTAGGGGTTAGGATGTGGACATCTTTTTTTTTTTTTTTTTAAATTTTGAGGAAGAGATTGAGTGAAAGCCTGAGGCGGAGCTTAATGCCACAACCCTGGGATCATGACCTAAGCCGAAATCAAAAGTTGGATGCTCAACTGAGCCACCCGGGCATCCCAGGATGTGGACATCTTTGGGGAACTATTACTGAATCCACAAGTTTCCATCCAACTCCATTCTCAGCCTCTGGGCGGAGCCACAGGACAGACAAGAACTGGTATCTACCAGCACCTTCTGTGGTCAGGGGTGTTACTGTCCCCTAAGAGTCCTGAGTTGTAACTGTTTTGCCCACGTCAGACGGGAACACTGAGGACCAATGAGCTCCCCCAATGTCGAGGTCCCAGTGCTCCCACCAAGTTCCAGAGAGCTTTGGGGCCCTTGAAGGAACAGGGACTGAAGTTTAGGGAGATCCTGGGGGCTTTGATTGATTAGCTGGGTTCTGGGCCCCTGTGGGCCAATGACTGGGTCAAAGTAGTTTCTGCCATTTGAGAGTTCTTCGGAACTGTGAGTCCTATTCCCTCAGGGGTGGCTGGGTGACATGGTGGGCAATGTACTCACCCTGGAGGGACATAAGCTTTGGAGAGAGACAGGCCTGTTTAAAAAAATCTGCTGAGTTCCAGACACTGCCCTATGAGAGTGCCTTGAAGAGTCATCCAGGGCCATTCAGAGTAAGGACCTGAGTCATGGGTGTGTGTGTGGCGGTGGGTAGGGGGGTAGGGGTGGGGCACCCCTGGGGCGAAGTCCTCCCAGCTTCCAGGGCTTTGGCACCTCCTGCAGAGGTGTGTCCCCAGAAGTGAGGGAAAGTGACTTCGATGGTCTGGAGGCTGCGGGCATGGATGCGTCTTTCTGGCCCTGGCTGCTTCAGGAAGGTTTGAAAATGAAAGCGACAAGTCTTAGAAACCCTCAGGCCGTGAGGCACCACCTCCTTTCTTCACTCTCTCCTCAGAGCCTCTCATCACCTCATAAATCTCAGCAGTGATCCTGTCGCAGTGAGGTCTCAGGACCCAGGGTCCCTGGGGCCAGGTGGCCTTGGTAAGTCCCAGGACCACTGCACTCCTGTCCACATCAGCAAAAGGTCGGGGTTGTTAGGATCCGATGAAGTCATGTGGAGGGAGTGCTTTAAAATCTCCCAAATATTGCCCCAAGTCTTCGGCGGCTCCTGTGAGCTGCTGGTGTAATTTCATGGTTCCTAACAAAAGCAAACAAATAAACTGCTATTAATCCATGGAGGCCTCCATTTTAGAAATGTATGCAGTTGCCAGAGAAATCCCGAGTTCACCTATGGTCTGTAATTCCCTTCCTTTTATCCAAACCTACCTGAGAGCAGCAACTTGTTAGAGCTTGGCTCCCTCCCAGCCTTTCAGTGAGGGAGCGGCAACTGACTGTCCTTACAAAGTGCCTTAAAAGTGTTAGCGTTTGTGCCTTATCCTCTACCAGTGATGAGGGAAAGGGGACAGGAAGCACCCGTCACATGATTGTGACAGTGATCGTGGTTCTGTAGGGCCCACTCAAGCTGCTGCTACTGAGGGGGGAGCTGTGAAGGGGAGCTCAGGGAGCCCTGACGCAGTCAGCTGGTGCGCCCAGGGGTCTGCCCTAGCACAGGGGTCCCCTACTCACCTGAGTATACGACTCAACTGGGGGGCGCCTGGGTGTTTCAGCGGTTAAGCATCTGACTTCGGCTCAGGTCATGATCTGACAGTTTGTGAGTTCGAGTCCCATATCGGGTGAGCGTGAGCCCCACTTCAGGTGAGCTTGAGTGAGCCCTGCTTCAGGTGGACACGAGCCCTGGGTGAGCCCCGCTTCTCTCTTTCTCTCCGTTTGCCCCTTACTCACTTGTGCCCTCTCTTTCTCTCAAAAAACAACCAGAAAAGAGAAAACAAAAAGCCTCACGTAGAGCATGCCTAAACATGTGGTTTCTCAGGTCTCTCCCCCTGGAGATTCTGAATCTCTGGGAATCTCCAGGCTCAGTCAGCGTGCATGTGTGGGAATGGGCCAGAACGGGGGCATAAGCCCTGGGAGTGGCTTAGGAGAAGGAAACCCTGGAACCTCTGAAAGATCACAGAAGGATTATCCAGAGGCGGATTGTCAAGGCAGTCTCACCCTCTTGGGAGATCATTATCTGTTTACTTGTTAAAAATTTTTATTGAGATATAATTGATACAACATTATAACAGTTTCTGATCTGATGTTTGTATATATTGCAACATGATCACCACAGTGAACCTAGCATTTGGCAACATAGTGACAAGTTTCTTTTTTCCTTCTGATGATAACTTCTGAGATCTACCCTTTTAGCAATTAGTCAAATATGCAACACAGTATTATTAACTACAGTCACCATGTTGTACATTATGTCCCCACGATGGATGGTGGTAATAATCTTAATCTCTATAGAGATCCTGACGGCCTCCCTGCCACTATAGCCTCTTCTTCTAGGCAGGTCCTCCCTCCTTCAGGGTCCAACGAGTCCTTTCTCTGGGGTCAAAGTCACAGGAAGGCCCACACCAGGTGGTTTCAATGAAATTGCATCTTGAGTCACGGGTGGAGCTGGGTGATTGCACACTGATGACAGCATTGGTGCCCAGAGGAAGGGATGACTCCCTGCTACACTCCGCCAGGCTTTGCAGATCACCCCCAACCTGAGCCACAGCACACGGACCTCTGTTTTTGAAATCCTCCAGTCTATTCTGACTGGTGCTGGAGGCATTTTCCCCAAATCTCAATCAGAGCTTGGCATTCCCTTGCTTAAAATCTTTCTGTGGCTTCCCCTCACCTTCTGGATAAAACTCAAGCCCTTTGGGGTGGGGTAGTTTTTCCAAATCTGCCCTAGTTTATCCTGAGACTACCTGCTAGGCTCATTTCTGTCACACCTCCCTCTTTCCTCAGAAGCAGACCCTGCCCTCCCTATGTGAGCTCATTCCTTGGCTCCAGGTTTCTTCCCTGGGACCTCCTCTGGCCGGCTGCCTGCCTCCCTCCCTCGCATTCCTCAGTACTCCGCTCCGTTCCGCCTCTTCTGGGGTATTGACTCCTACCTGCCTTCTGCCTTCCTAGCACCTGGCATGTTATCCGGCACACAGTCAGCGCTCAGTAAATGTTCACACACGGATTGTGTGATCATCCCTATTTCCTACTTAAGATAACATCTGTGAAAGCATCTCTTGTTTGGTACGTGATGAAGGCTAATAAAAATTGCACAGTCTCAGGTCCCTGGATTCCCTTCATGAATAATGAGTGGCTCCAGCAGGCTTCTTTGGGGGGCTGATCTAGGGAGATAAGAATCTTGCTGTCCAAATAAGCTCCACCAAAACAAAAGACCCAGCTGGCTGCGTCTGTAGATGACTAAGCCTGTGCAGCTCCAACGGTAGTGCAGAGACCTGCAGCAGAGACCTGGGAGCTTGTTTAGAAATCTAAAACCTCGGGGAGGCTGGGGGGCTCAGTCGGTTAAGCGTCTGACTTCAGCTCAGGTCATGATTTCACGGTTTGTGGGTTTGAGCCCCGTGTCAGGCTCTATGCTGACAGCTCAGAGCCTGGAGCCTGCTTCTGATTCTGTGTCTCCCTCTCTCTCTGACCCTCCCCAACNCTCTCTCTCTCTCTCTCTCTCTCTCTCTCTCTCAAAAATAAATAAACATTAAAATAATTAAAAAAAAGAAATATAAAATCTCAGGGGTGCCTGGCTGGCTCGGTTGGAATAGCATGTGACTCTTGATCTCAGGATCATGAGTTCAAGCCCCATGTTGGATGTAGAGATTGCATACATGTTTACCTACATACATACATACATTTTTTAAAAACCCACAAAATCTCCGACCCCACCTAAACTGAATCATCAAGCTGCAAGTTAAAATTCTTGGAAGATTCACATGCACTTGAAGTTTGCAGAGCACTGCTCAGGAGGGCCCATCTCTAGCTCTTTGCCAGGAACAGGAACCCAGGTGAGCCAGGTGAGGAAAGGAGCTGTGGTACAAGGACACAGAAAGCAAAAGGAAGACACACAGGATCTCGTGAGTCTGAGGGCAGGACTGTGGAAGCTCAGGCTGCAAGGGACCTAGGAGTCGGAATTTTTCTACGTGGTTTCGGCTGACATACATAGGGCCACCTTGGCTCCTCAGCTGGCCTCTGGTTTGGGTGATCCTCCTTCTATGGCTTTTACCACCAGCTAGCAATTTCTCACTGTTTTCTCTCACAAGAAGTAAATCTGAATGGCCAGCTGGTCCCTTATAGCCATGAAACTGTGTCTAGGGTCACATGGTACAAAACAAGGCCACCTGGGTGACCAGATTTGTGGTCATGGAGTGTCACTTACATGCGCCTTGGGTGTATATCATGAAGGATGCCTTTCCTGTAGCCACTTTTCAGGCACAGATAATTCTATACAACGGCTCGTTGGTTCAAGAGTTTGCACACTTGCATTCTTATCCCATGTCTGTGCCTGATGCAGACACTGGCAAGGGTCCCAGTAGAGTCCTGGCTGGGTGCTGAGGTGAGCTCCCCAGAGTGAGCTGCCTCGCCCTAACACATGTGTCATCCCACGTTTTTATTAATAGCATCTATCACTGGGCGGGGTCTGGCCCCAAATATGACGATTGTTGGTCCCCCATGGGCTACATTTGGTCCCTGTCTCTTTTCCCTTCTGAGGTCTTTTCCCTCTGCCCATGAGATTGAGGCTTGCATGGGGCTGGCTTCTCTTCCCCGCACACCTCCCTGCCCTTTCCTTCTGCCTTCCCAGCACTTTGCCCATACCCGGAGTCTCTGCTCTCAGCCTGGTTGTGGCATGTTAGGATAGACTCCATCCTCAAGGCCTTTTCTTTTTCTTTCTTCTTTTTTTAGAGAGAGGAAGCACACAAGTGGGGTAGAGAGAAATAATCTTAAGCAGGCTCTGTGCTGAGCACAGAGCAGGACACAGGGCTTGATCCCATGACTCTGGGATCATGACCTGAGCAGAAATCAAGAGTCAAATGCTCAACCAACAGCCACGCAGGTGCCCCAAGCCTCATTTCTTTTTCTTNCAGAAGCTTTTAATCTTGATGAGGTCCGAATCATTTATTTTTGCTCTTGATTCCCTTGCCAAGCCTCATTTCTAATACTGCCTGCCTGAAGTGGGTTTACCTTCGCCTCCACATATATGCCCTGCAGTGTGGCCCAGTGGGCAGGGCCCAGGCTGCAGAGTCAGACAGGTTTGGGTCACACCCCAGCTCTGCCCCTTACTGGGAGGGCTCCGCTCAGTGGCTGTACTTCTAGGGTCTCAGCAAGTGGGTATTATGATACCTACTTTATGGGATGGTTATGAGATTTAGTGACATTTATAATGTGTCCCATTTCTAAAGCAGAGTTTGCCATATAACAGACGTTCAATAAATGATAACTTTTTTTTTTTTTTAAATAGAACATGGGGAGTTTCTTTCCCTGGATCTTGGAGGGTCCAAGTTTCGAGTCTTGAAGGTGCAGGTCTCTGAGGAGGGGAAAAGAAATGTCCAGATGGAGAGTCAGTTCTACCCAACACCCAATGAAATTATCCGAGGAAACGGCTCAGAGGTATTGGGGCAAGGGGTCTATGAGGCAAGGGCCAAGGCCTTGGCATCAAGTTTACAAGTGACCGTGCTTTAGCCCAGTGTCCTGTGCTTTGTCTTCTCTGCAGCTGTTTGACTATGTGGCTGACTGTCTGGCAGATTTCATGAAGACCAAAGGGTTGAAGCATAAGAAATTGCCCCTTGGCCTAACCTTTTCTTTTCCCTGCAGGCAGACTAAACTGGAAGAGGTAAGGTTCATGCTGGGGAGGGAGGAAGCTGTGTGGGATTTGGGGTTTGGGGCTGGAGAATGTGGCATGTTCAGGAGTCAGGCTGGGAACAGGAAAGATCAGCAAGTTTTTTGTTTTGTTTTGTTTTTGTTTTCCTTTTTTGCAGGTGGAAATGTGAGGCAGACAATTTGCAAAGGCGGCAGCCTTGATTTTGCACTTGACATGGGCACAGCCCATGACAACAGAATAGTTTTTACCCTTTAGTTCTCAGACTTGGTTTCGCGGGAACCCCTAGGCTTGTTAGACATAGGTTGCCGAGCGTCACCTGAGCGTTTCTTAATCAGTGGGGCCTGAGACTTGGATTTCCTACAGCCTCCTGGGTGACAGACATGGACACTGGTGGTCAAGGGGCCACACTTAGCACTGCTGACGTAGCTGAGCAGAATAAGCACAGGAAGGCTCAGGGAGACTTACATCTCCAGGGGGCCCTTAGGAGGAGAATGCAGGTGGGATCGTTGGAGTGACAGCGTTATTACTACCCAGCTGGGGTCTCATCTCTGTGTGCCTCAGATGTGGAGTTGATGAATAGGGAGAAGTGAAATCCAATCTATGTAAATCTGTGAAAATAAATAGGAACCATATAAAAGAACAATGAGCTTTCTGGGGCCAGGGGGTCACGGTCAAGAGTCAGGTCTCCCCAGACCACACCTGTCTGGGGTGGTGGCCCATGATCTCCTGTGCATACTGGTCATGACACCCAGCTGACAGTCAATTCATGGAGCACCTTGATATCACGGACTGCCTTGAGATGTGTTTGCTGTGGTCGGCGTGAGCCACTGATCAGTGTGGAACAGCGGAAAAGCAATGGGTTTTCATGTGCCACACACTTGTCTTGAATCATGGTTCAGAGCAAGCTGTGTCCCCCGGTCAAGTTACTTAACTTCTTGAGTCCTTTGTTTTCCCCTTCTGCAAAATGGGGATAATAATTGCTACTTCCCAGGCTGAGGGGAAGCTTAGACAAAACCTCTGCAATGTGCCCAGCACTGTGCCTGGTGCATCAATGGTAGCTATGTGACTTGTCTCTTGATGCTTTAGTACCTTGTCCCCCGGCTCAACAGATGTTTCTCGAGCAGGTGCTGTTTTATATTATTCTTTTTCTCCACTTCCAGGGTCAGTAGCACAATGTCTTGTATTTAATAGCTGATTGTTAACTATCTGGCCATTAAAAGGTGCAATCAATTATTTACTTGATTCCATTGAATGGGAACTTGCCATGATCAATCTATACAGAGGATGGGCTGAGGTTCACATTTTTTATTATTTTATAAAAACAGGGATTAGGGGCGCCTGGGTGGCTCAGTCGGTTAAGCAACTGACTCTGGGTTTTGGCTCAGGTCATGACCTCACTCTACTTGAATGTGAGTTCAAGTCCCGCACTGGACTCTGCTCTGACAGCGTGGAACATCGTTGGGATTCTCTCCTTTCCTCCATCTCTGCCCATCCCCCATTCACATGTGCACACATGCACTCTCTCTCTCTCTCTCAAAATAAGTAAATAAACTTTTAAAAAAAGGATTAGAAAAAAGTAGAATAAAAGTTTCAGGGGTGCCTGGGTTAGCTTGGTCAGTTTATCTGACTTTTGATTTTGGTTCAGGTCCTGATCACAGGGTCATGGGACTGAGCCCTGCATTGGGCTCCATGTGGAGCATAGAGCCTGTTTGGGATTCTCTCTCTCTTCCTTGTAGCTCTCCCCCACTTGCATTTTCTCTGTCTCTCTCTCAAAAAAATTAAAATTATGAGTGCCTGGGTGGCTCAGTTGGTTAACCATCGGACTTTAGGTCATATCATGATCTCATGGTTTGTGGGTTCGAGCTCCGCATTGGGCTCTGTGTTGACAGCTCAGAGTCTGGAGCTGCTTTTGATTCTGTGTCTCTCTCTCTCTCTTCTCTGCTCCTCCCCCGCTTGCACTCTATCTTTCAAAAATAAACAAACATTAAAAAAATGTTCTAAATAAGAAAATTAAGAAGCTTTCAGAGAATGTTAGAAGAGGCCAGGTGGAGTCTGGCTGTGGGGGGGTCATCATCTTTGCTCGCTGGAGGGGCTGGGGTCCCAGAGTCTGTAGAGGAAGTTGGAGAAGGAGTCATTGAGAATCAGGCCTCCAGATTTGAGATCAGATTCACCAAATAGTTAAACACCTCTTATTTGAGCTTAGAAAGGGAGACCCCAGGAAGAAGGAAGAGATTTCTCAAGCTCTGTTGGAGTTCATTTGAGTTTGATAACCAAACTTGTATATTTTCTTGATAACTGGTGGGTGAATGTACAGTTTGTTTATCTGGGATTTTGGCATTTATCTAAGTCAAATCCCCACCAGCGTCTTTATGTAATAATAATAATAATAACAATAATAATAATAATGTCACTGTACCTCAGAGTTTGGCAGTGTATCTTACACTGTATTGAACTCTTTATGTGTATTATCTCATTAAAATCCCCAGTCATATGAAGTAGGTATGATTATTTCCATTTCATATATGAGAAAAGCTGCAACTCAGAGATGTTAAGAGATTTGCTCAAGGCCACACAGCCCCAGCTTACAAGCTCTCACCTACACTTTCCAGAGACATAGCCCTAGAACTTTGTTTAAAATGGCAGCAGGTGCCTGGAAACATTTTGACCCATTTTGTGTCATTTCCCTAGTAAGTATTTTCAGGTAACATTTAAACTAGGGAAGAGGGCTTGGTTATATCGAGGAAGGGAAAAATGTTTTTTCTCATCAAAGTCTAGTTGAAGTACTTATATTTTATAAAATTACCCCCTGCCCCAACTGCCTTTCAGTGAAGCCTAAACAGAAGTAGAAAAGCTTCAGCCTCTAGAAATGCACTAGTAATAACAACTTAGTGTGGGCTCAGCTATTTAATCATGGTTCTGTTGCAGACATAGGTTTTATGACCCTAAAATAAGGGTTCTTGGAGAAGGTAGGGGTTGATAAACTGAGTGCAGAAGGAGGTGGGAAGGGAAAGCCTTCCTGAGGTTGGCCAAGGAGCCTTCTTTGTGAAACTAAAAAATGATTAAAGAAAATAAGAGCTTGGGAATTAAGAGGGGAGGTCACTGTGCTATGGTTGTTTCTTTTGTTGTTTTTAAATGAGGGAACAGAAAAGTCTTAGCTAGAGAGAAATTTCCTTGTGTGTGTGTTTCTGGTGATAAAATTAGGGCGCCTGGGTGGCTCAGTAGGTTAAGCATCCAACTTTGGCTGAGGTCATGATCTCACAGCTTGTGAGTTTGAGCCCCGCGTCGGGCTCTGTGCTGACAGCCCAGAGCCTGGAGCTTGCTTTGGATTCTGTGTCCCTCTTTCACTCTGCCCCTCCCCCACTCATGTTCTCTCTGTCTCTTAAGAATAAATTTTTTTAAAAAATATTTTTATTTATTTCTAGGATAGAGAGAGACAGCGTGAACAGGGGAGGGTCAGAGAGAGAGGGAGACACAGACTCTGAAACAGGCTCCAGGCTCTGAGCTGGCAGTCAGCACAGAGCCCGACGCGGGGCTCGAACCCACAAACCGCGAGATCATGACCTAAGCGAAAGTCGGACGCTTAACCGACTAAGCCACCCAGGTGCCCCTCTTAAGAATAAATTTCTTAAAAAACACTGATATTATTGTTATATGCATAGTTTCAGAAAATATAATTGTATGTATTTTCCCCCCCACGTAACTAAATACTACAAGCATTTATTCCCCACCCCCCCATACGCCCTGCCCTCAATAAGTCCCACATGTGTCTAACACACTTTTGGGGGGGACTCCACCCTGCAGTCTCTTATTCTTCTATCCCACGAAGCAGGGATGTTCCCATAACCAATGAAGGCAGAAGTTAGGGAGAGCTGCCACCAGGTGGCGCTGTGGTGCAGAGGAAAAGACCTGGCCGCTGTTCAGGAGTCCGACGACTGCGTTCCAGTCGGACCTTTCACTCTTCTAGCAGTTTCCTTCCTCTCTAATAAATCTCAGCTTCTTTATCCATAAACTGAAGGGATTGGGAGGGTGTCGTCGGGGAGTTGATGAATTTGGGCTCAGCTACTTTTGACTGTGAGGCCTTGGGCAAATCTCCTATTTCCAAAATTCTCTTCTCGTTTGAAACATCCCTGTGATTATTTGCTGTTTTACAAAACTATTAGGAAACACCAGTTTTTAAAAACGGTTTTATTTGGGGGGCACCTGAGTGTCTCAGTCGGTTGAGCATCCGACTCTGGCTCAGATCATGCTCTCACAGTTCAGTATGTGAGTTCGAGCCGTCAGTGTGGAGCCCGCGTGGGATCCTCTGTTCGCATCTTTCTGCTCCTCCCCCGCTCAAGCTCCCTCTCTCAGAAATAAATTTTTTTTTATTTTTAAGTAATCTCTACACCCAAAGTGGTGTAGAGATAGATCTCATGACGCTGAGATCAAGAGTTGCATGCTCTACCGACTGAGCCAGCGAGATGCTCTGGGAAACATCAATTTTAAGCAAATAATTGACGATGCAAACAGCAAACCATTTTTCTAACTTGAAATTAAGTTCCCAAAGGAGTCCTTCCAGGTAACACCATGCCAGTTCTGTTTCGTGGACTTGGCAGACCACAGGTTCTGCACACATAATGTGTATCTACCACATGCCAGGTATTTCCATCAGAGCATTCCTGTGGGAGAGGCGGGTAGATGACATTTCTCCACTTCACAGATGAGTAAACTGAGGCTCAGAGAGGTTAAATGACTTGTCTAATGTCTTGTGAGTCCAAGTGTTCTGAATCCTCATCAATTATTCTTTCTGCCACTATGTATACCGTTTCAAACTGCTCATATGAGATAAAGATGTTCAGATTATTAGGAAAACCCTCTGAAGGAATGTGGAAAGAATTAGGAGCGATTCAGCTAAAAGAAGAGAAGGCCACGGGGAGGCATGGTACGCATGAAATGTCTGCCACTCGTTTTCAGAACTGAGCGCCTTCCTCATTTTAACTGCCTCTGAAATCTTCTCCCAGGGCATCCTGCTTTCATGGACCAAGAAGTTTAAGGCACGGGGAGTTCAAGACACAGATATAGTGAAGTGTCTGACCAAAGCTATACAAAAACACAAGGTGAGGAATTCACCTCAGGGTGGGAGCTCCCCCAGTCCCAGCCCATTTCTCTTGAGGTGGGGTCTCCTACTGTGCCTGCCCCAGACGGAGAACCAGAGACGGGCTTGATCTTAGGGAAGGTCTCACTGTAGATGTGACCAATTGTGACCGATTTGGATGAACCCACTGGTGAGCCTTGGTGTGTGGAGCTGCTTCCAATCACTGTCGAAAGGCAGCCCGGCGCCCTCAGAGGGTCTCGGTTAGGCCCTGGGCAGTGTGACGCTCTAACCCCACCTTTCCTCTCTGAGCTTAAAAGATTGCTTTCTCTCCAGTCTGGCTGTCTCTTCTATTTTCCACTCTCTGTTCGGGGACTCTCTCTTTTCTTTGGGTAAATTTTATAATTAAATACCGGAAAAAGCAGGATACACTCCTTGCTGAGCCGAAAAGCACACAAATAAACCCAAGCGATTTGTTATCCTGACAAGAGGAAGGTTTCGATGTAAATCTTTTTCTTTAAAGATGCAATCACAGTCTTTTGTATCTTGTGTTTTTCTTTTATTGTTTCATTTTACTTTAAAATGTTCCCCCAAACCTTGGGGAACCATGGGGTAATAACCTGAGCTGACTTGTCAACATGGGAAACCCAGATGGGATGTCCCTAGTGCTGCCCATGGAGAGGACTTAGCTGAGGCCGGATAGGCTGTCCCCATGGGGGAGGACTTTGCTCCCAGGATAAACAGGCTTTCTCTGGTGTTTCTCAGAGAAAGGCTGCAGTCCTGGTCTGTCACTCATATTTGCATTGCGTGGAGACCTTTGCCCACAGGGCAGGAGCATAGGTTCCACTCTGTAGCTCCCACTGCCCTTCCTCTTTTCTAGACCCTGAACCTTGATAGAGGCCTTGTTTCCTCCAGGCAGGCCCAGCAGGCAGGCTCTAGTGATTGCCTGTCACCTTCACTGCTTTCGCTTCCTCTGTGGGGACAGGTGAAGGGATAATGCCTCCTGCTTACCCACCGATGTCTTTTGGCACTTGTGTTCGAGCAGGACATAGATGTGGACATCCTGGCCTTGGTCAACGACACCGTGGGCACCATGATGACATGTGCCTATGACGATCCCTACTGTGAAGTTGGTGTCATCATCGGTAACTCAATTTGACTTGATTTTCTGGGTCGGGGAAAGGGGCTAGTCTGGGGCTTAGTTTTAGCAAACTGAGTAAATCCTGCGGGAGGGTATTGGCACCTTCTATTTATGAGAAGTAACATAGGGAAATGGAAAATTAAAACATTCATTCATCATTCATTTATTCATCCATCCATCCATCCAACGAGTATTTACGGAATGCCTTTTGTGTGCTAGGCCCCATGCTCTGTGTTGGGTTTTCAGTGGTGGGTTATACTCGGAGGCTCCTGTGGTCAGGAAGCTTCCAGTGGGGAGGCGGGGGAAAGGCCTGAAAGGGCTCAACAAATAATAGAACTTCGGGGGGTGCTTAGTGTGATGACAACAAACGAGCTGGGTGGGGTGACCGAGAGTGAGAGTGGCGAGGCGGGCAGGGTAGGTCTCTCTAAGGGGTGACATTTGAGCAGGGACCTTGGTGATGAGGAGGAGAGACCAAAGTGGAGATTGGGAGGAAGAGAGTCCCTGGAGAAGGAAAAAGGAAACCTATGGCCTCTGAGGTGGGACTGAGTCTGGGATGCTTGAGGAGCCCTGAAAAGCTGAATGGTGGCGGAACCAAGGTGAGGGAAGGCTGAGGGTCATGGGCAATTCAGGTCAGAGGGAGTGGACAGGCCTGGGCAGAGTACAGATGACACAGGACAGAGTGTCAGGTCCTTGGCTTTTACCCCGAGGGGAGGCAGGAAGGCACTGGAGGATTTGGGTGAGGGATGGATAAATGGGGTGTGCATTTTTAAAAAGCTCATTTTGGCTGCTGTGTCAGCCAGAGAGAATTGACTACTGGGGACAGGAATGAAAGCAAGGTGACCAGCCAAGAGGGCATTGCACCTCCTGTGCGGGCGGGACGTGGTGGGGGCCTGGCCCAGGGATGTCACAGCACCACGAAGGTGCCTGTCGGTGGTTCTCAACACCTGAGCTGGGAGGGGGTCTGCCAGGGGCGGCCGTGAGAAGGCCGCATGGGGGACAATAAAACCAAATGGATTGGATTTATCGACTGTTCTTAAACATTTCCTGCCACCTCCTCATTCCCTTACCCCTGTTGGAGAGAGTTTTCTGAATTGCTTTCTCTTAAATTTTCAGCCCTTCTCCTCAGCCTGACTTTCCCAAAGGGCAGGATCTTTACACGCAAGGGGCTTCATCAGCGTTCCCATTTCCGGAGCTGCACAGCTCAGAATGGGGTGGGCACTTGCCAGTCACGTCTTCTAGCCACTGTCCCCTGTGTCTTGGTGTCTACGTGTGGCAACCTCCAGATTGGATGCCAGGTCTAAATAGTGTCCATACTTTTCTTAGAAAAGTTTTTTCTAGGTACCGCATTCCATTCTGCTTCTCTTATTTCTTATTTCTCATGTTGGCTTTAAAATCTGAGAACAGGGGCACCGGGGTGGCTCAGTCGGTTAAGCGTCCGACTTCGCTCAGGTCATGATCTCACGGTTCGTGGGTTTGAGCCCCGCATCGGGCTCTGTGCTGACAGCCAGCTCAGAGCCTGGAGCTTGTTTCAGATTCTGTATCTCCCTCTCTCTCTGACCCTCTCCTCCTCACGCTATGTCTCTCTCTCAGAAATAAATAAAACATTAAAAAAAAATAGATAAAATCTGAGAACAAACAGCATTGATGGGAGGTAGGAGAGAGAGGAAAATGGGTGATGGGCATGGAGGAAGGCATTTGTTGGGATGAGCACTGGGTGTTCTATGGAAACCAACTTGACAATAAACTATATTAAAAAAATAAAATAAAATCCTCAGACCAGAGCATCAGATGAGGGAGATCCTTTAAAAAAATAGTTTTTAAGCAGCTTTATTGAGCCGTAAAAATCCTCTCATTTAAGGGATACAATTCAATGATTTTTAGTAACTTTTGAGTTTCCTAACCATCCCCACAATCCAACTGTAGAACATTTCCATCATCCCAGTAGATCCCAAACAGATTGTGTCTACTTGCAGTCATTCCCCAACACTCTAGTGTTTGAGGCATCTTCTTGGAGTGATTTTCCGTGTTTGAAGAATGGAATGTTGCTTTCTTATGTCATAGCTCATCACTGTCAAAGATAAGGAGATAGCTTATGCTAGGAGCAATTCGTGGCAGGCCAGGAGTGAGGAATATTTTTAGTACCAGATACAGAAGAGGCTAAGTAGCTTAGAGAAAGGATTAAAAAAATTAGCTGTGGGTTAGTGATTTTTTTCTTCAATTTACAAGGTTAGGTTAACTCATCCTCCTCTTTGTAAATGTGCTTTGTCAGCCCTCATACATATTCATCAGGGACTTCTTCACAATCCACCCCATTCATGACAGCAAACCATTAACATCTGAGAAGTGTAGACTTGACGTGTCAGCTTTATTCCTCATGAACTCCAGGCTTGCCAAAGCTGCCTCCCTCAGTGAGAAGCAGCCCCGGGAAGTGGATCAAAAGTGCTTTGTGGTACATGCAGAGGACTCTCAGGCAGTGAAGAGTTCGCTCTGTCTTTGCCCAGCTGGGGGCCCTTCCGTCATTGCGTACTCGTACTCGCTCTGATCCCTTGTTCAGGCACCGGCACCAACGCGTGCTACATGGAGGACATGAGCAACATTGACCTGGTGGAAGGCGACGAGGGCAGGATGTGCATCAACACGGAGTGGGGGGCCTTTGGGGACGACGGGGCTCTGGAAGACATCCGCACCGAGTTCGACCGGGAGCTGGACCTCGGCTCTCTCAACCCTGGCAAGCAGCTGTGAGTCCCCTCGTGAGCTGTAAATCGGGGCCTCGGTATTTACAGTAAATTCCCGGTCCCTCAGGTACACCTTATACCCGGCAGATTTTCTAGGTGTGACTAGTTACCTGCCACGATGACCCTGCGAGGCGAGGCTCGTGTTTCAGTGTCACTGGACACCTGCAGAAAGTGAAGGCAAGGAAATAGAGTGATGTCCCCCAGGTCAAAATTCTGATTCAAATTCGGTCCGTGTGTCTGGAGCATGTATGTGTGAGGCAGGGGAGCTACACTGTGGACCAGGTGACTTGGGTCCTGCCCTCTTGGTGTGTTCAGACAAGCGGCCACAGAACAGGCCGATGCAGCCACGGGAGCAGGACTCCAGCAAGGTCCTCACTTGTGTTTCCAGGGCTCCCCCGTCACCCCACTTTCTCAGAGGCCTAATCACAGCACCTGGGGGCCTCTCCTAGCTCTCATCCCGCACTCACCAGTGGATGACTGTTGGGGGTCTGCCTCAGCTCTGCCGAATCCTGAGCTCCCAGAGCTTGCCTTTCCATGCACCGTGTCTTACACACTATTGCAGCTCATTAAGTGTTTGTTGAATGAAAAGACATTTTTAAACTAATTTTTTAATGTTTATTTTTGAGAGAGAGAGAGACAGCATGAATGGGATGGGGCAGAGAGAGAGGGAGACAGAGAATCTGAAATAGGCTCCAATTCAGGGCTTGAACTCACAACCCGTGAGATCATGACCTGAGCTGAAGTCAGTTGCTTAACCAACTGAGCCACCCAGGTGCCCTGAAAAGACATTTTTAAAATAAATTTTTTGTGTGGGGCCCCTGGGTGGCTCAGTTNTTAAACATTAAAAAATAATTTTTTTGTTTTTTTTTCCTTTCAGAGTGGAAATAATTTTTTTTAAGTTTATTTATTTATTTTGAGAGACAGAGAAAGAGAGGGGGAGAGAGCATGAGCACCGTAGGGATGAAGAGAGTGAGAGAGAGAGAATCCCAAGCAGGCTCATTGCTGTTAGTGTGGAACCCATCATGGGTCTCAATCCCACAAATTGTGAGATCATGACCCGAGCCACAATCAAGAGTTGGACGCTTACCTGACTGAGCCACCCAGGCTCCCCTGAAGAGCCTTTCTTTAAAAAATTAAATAATTTCAAACTTATAGAAAAGTTACAAAAATGGTACAAACTTCCCCTTCACCCAGATTCCCTAAATACTAATATTCTCTCTTCCTGTGTACAAGTATATACATACACATATGCACAAAATGTCTAAATAGAATTACTTTTTTGAACCATTTGAGACTAAATTGTTGAGACATAATATCTCTTTAGTCCTAAATATCTCAAAATGTATTATTTGCAAACAAATATACTGTCTTGCATAACCAAAGTATAATTATCAAAATTAGGAAATTAATAGTTAGTTGATTCTAATTTTTAATTTATATGACTTACTAAAAATTCATTAGCTGCCCCATTAATGTCCCTTATAAAAAAGAAAAAAAGAATTGTCCTGGTCCAGGACAGGGTCACATGTTACATTGTGTTGCCATTTCTCTTTAGCCTCCTTTAATCTGGAAATCTTCTGTGGTATCTCTTAGTTTTTTATGATCCTAAGGCGGCTAAGCCATATATTTTACAGACTGTCCCTCAATTGTATTTGCGTGGTGTTTCCTCCTGATTAGATTCAGGTGGTGCAGTTTGGGCAGGAATATCACAGAGGGGACGATGTTTCCTCTTCGGTGCATCATGTCTGGAAGCAAACAATGTGTGTTCTATCATGTGTGACCCTATCTCCAACCACTCGGCTAAGGGGCTGTGCAAAGGTTTCTCTACCAAGTTATTATTCCTTCTGTGAAGAATACTTATCTAGTGAAGAGGTGCTTTGAGACTATGTAAATGTCCTTTTTCATTAAAGTTTCACTCTTATAGCATTTCTTGATGAATTTCTAAATCTATTATTCCCTCCATGTTTGTTGTTATTCTACTGTAAATAACAGATTTCCTATCTCCTCCATTTATTTTTTTATACTAATATGAACTCATGGATTTTTAAAAAAATATTTAATGGGTTATAATTTCTTCTTATTGTTATTTATCTTGATGCTCAAATGTTTTCAGACATGACCAATGGAAGCTTCTCCAAACTGGTCCCCTGTGTCTTTACGATGTGCTCCCATCACTCTTGAAGTTCTTCCTTATTTCTCTGGCCCAGTGAGATGTGCCAGGCTCATCGCACATGTTCCTAGCCCCATTCATTTTTCAAGGAAGCTCTGGTGAATAAATATGTAAAGTACCTCCTAGAAACCATTCAAACACTAGAACCGCATACCCAGAAAACAAATTTCTGCTTTGGATGTACTTGCTCCCCAACACACACCCATTTCACTGGTGACACAGAGCTGTCGTGGCCCAACAAAGACCTGTTTTTTGGACTTTGTCATCCTCACTCTCTCCATCTCACTTAAAACAAATTTCATCCCCACAAGCCCAACCTGGGTTTCTTTTGACTGTCCTCTGCTTCTGCAACGTTCTAAGAGTTTTTATAATGAAATAGGTAAAGTTGATTAGAAAACAGGTTGTCCTTGATTTTGTGTCTATTTCTTGGAGAATAAAAATTATATTTAGTTGTTTACCTGGGAAATAATTAGTAATCGCTTGTTGGATACAAATTCAGAGTCAAGGTGTAGGTAGCCCAGTGGGATGTGTCACCCACACTATTACAGAACCTCTCTGGTTCTAATGACACAGCATCTTTCTCTCTTCGACAAAAGCATGGTATAGGAATTGGAAGCATCTGAAATTTGGATTTGTCATAGTTGGTGATCTTGGGATTACCTGAAGTCAATGAAGTCAAGATTCCTTATGCCTAATATGAGAATGGTACTCCTGTGCTTAGGGGTGATTGGTGATAAAGCTCCTTAGATTCAAGCACTTTGTGAGAAAGAAGGAATATTAGGTTTCCTCTAGAGTAGTTCTCTCCTTTTATAATTTTTTTCAAATGTTTGTTTATTTTTGAGAGAGACAGCGCAAGTGGGAAGGAGCAGAGAGAGAGGGAGACACAGAATTTAAAGCAGGCTCCAGGCTCTGTCAGCACAGAGCCCGATGTGGGGCTCAAACCCATGAACCCATGAACCACAAGATCATGACCTGAGCTGAAGTCAGGCACTTAACTGACTGAACCACTCAGGTCCCCCCTCTACTTTTATAGATGAGGAGAATGCATCCCAGAGAGAATAAGTGAGCTCCCAAGGGCACCTTGGGCTGGGCTGGGTACTGAGGCCTCCTGATCCATGGAGTGGTCCTTCTATTACTCCTGCCCTTGACCATGGGTCATGGCTCATGAGCATTGGGAAAGGATGCTACATAACTAAAGGTGTTGCTGTTACTGATCTGTTTACCAAATTGTAGGTTTGAGAAGATGATCAGCGGCCTATACCTGGGTGAACTTGTCAGGATCATCTTGCTGAAGATGGCCAAGGTGGGCCTCCTGTTTGGCGGCAAGAAATCCTCTGCTCTTCACACTAAGGGCAAGATTGAAACACGGCACGTGGCTGCCATGGAGAAGTAAGCTGTTGTCTGGGTCCTTTTCACCTTGACTCCGCAGAGGGGTAGGGTGGTGAGCCAAGGCGTGATATGCTCATGGTAGTGGTATAGCTGAAGGGACCAGATCCGTCGAGATCTTCACCAGGACAGCTTCAGAACTGGGCCCAGCTTCAGGTGGATTAGCGATGCCTACCGTGGCTCAGATGTGGCTTCTTATTGGTTTCATTGCCAGGGATTCTGTGGTTGGAGGTC
The DNA here is from genome assembly GCF_008692635.1 of Crocuta crocuta. Lineage (NCBI taxonomy): Eukaryota > Metazoa > Chordata > Mammalia > Carnivora > Hyaenidae > Crocuta > Crocuta crocuta. The sequence continues at coordinate 6,468,057 of NW_027532406.1, read as the reverse complement.
TGCTCCTTTCTTTTCCTGCCTTCTTCCTTCCTAAAGTGGTGACTTACAACTTTTTTAGGGTTACAGACCCCTTTGAGGATCTAATTCAAGTTCTGGACCCTTTACCATAAAAATGCACAGTGGTACTTAATTTTGCTTACAGTATTAGGGCATCTTTGGGCCCACTAAAGATTCCCATGCATGGAATCTTAAGTTAAGAACTCCTGCTACAGCAAGGAGCTTCTCTCCCTGGTGCTATTGGGGACTGACTTTGGCTTTGGTAATGTGAGTCCTCACACAGAGGTCCCTGCAATGGGGAGATGGCTGGTGAGTGCGGCTGGAACCAATCCACTCAGGATTCTGTTCCTCAGGCTTAGCAATACAGCCATTGCCCTGAGCCTCGTAATCAGTTTAGATTCTGAGCTCAGCAGAGTGGCATCTGATTCCTAGAGTCTGATTTTGTGCGCAGCATAGCAGGGACTCAGTGTCTGTGAAAGGCGGGGTCATAGAGGGTGATTAAAGGGGTGAGCTCTGTGATCTAACTGCCTGAGTTCAAATCCTGACCTTTGCACTTAACTGTGGACAAGTTCCCCTCTCTATGCCTCAGGTCTCTCTCTGTTCGATAGGATAATGATAGCGCTTCCCGCAGAATTGTTGTGAGGGTTGTGTTATACGTGTCAAATCTGTAGACAAGTGCCTGGCACATAGTGAGCGCTCAAGAAACGGCGGCGGCTGTGGTCATCGTTGATATAGTTACTGTTATTCTGTTGCTAGGTTCCAGCTTACTTATTTTCCCAGTCCTGCAAGGTGCCAAAGCTGGTTCTCTGAGGGGACTCCCATGGGATGGAGAAATGTGTTCTTCTCATTCCTGTCCCTCTGGCCAGGTATAAAGAAGGCCTGGCCAATACAAGAGAGATCCTGACAGATCTGGGCCTGGAGCCTTCGGAGGCCGACTGCCTCGCGGTCCAGCAAGTCTGCACCATCGTCTCCTTCCGCTCAGCCAACCTCTGCGCCGCGGCCCTGGCGGCCATCCTGACACGCCTCCGGGAGAACAAGAAGCTGGTGCGGCTCCGGACCACGGTGGGCGTGGACGGCACGCTCTACAAGATACACCCACAGTGAGTGCTGCCTGCCAGGCCGCGCGCCTCAGAACGAGTCTCCCAGAACAGAGTCCCAGGGTTCTCTCGAAACTGCGCTGCTTCTCTGTGTTGCTGGAACCAACCATGTCCTGTTGGTTCTGAGTCTACAGAGGAGGGAGGGATCATATTCATCTAGCTGGCTGGGTTGCTTTGGGGGATCATTTTTAAAGAAATATTCTGGGGCGCCTGGGTGGCTCAGTCCATTAAGCATCAGACCCTTGATTTTGGCTCAGGTCATGTTCTCATGGATGTGAGATCGAGTCTCGAAATGGGTTTTGTGCTGAGTGTGGAGCCTGGTTAGGATTCTCTCTCTCTCTCTGCCCCTCTCCTGCTTGCAGTATGCTCGCTCTCTCTCTCACTCTCTCTCTCACAAAAAAACAAAAAAAATTTTTTTTTAATGTTTTATTTATTTCTAGGAGAGAGAGAGAGACAGCGTGAGCAGGGGAGTGACAGATTCTGAAACAGGCTCCAGGCTCTGAGCTGGCAGTCAGCACAGAGCCCGACGCGGGGCTCGAACCCATGAACCGTGAGATCATGACCTAAGCGAAAGTCGGACGCTTAACCAACTAAGCCACCCAGGCGCCCCTTTAAAAAAAAAAAAGAAAGAGAGGAAAAGAAATATTTAGCTAAACCCAGTTGCCTGACTAGAAGAGCATCCATCCATGTGTTTATCCATCTGTCCATCTATCTATCCACCTATCTATGTTATTATCGAGCACCTACTATGTGGTAAGATTGGAAACTAAAATACATTCAGTTATAGATGAGGAAAAATCTTAATGGCAGAGGGTGTCAAGTTCACAGGAAGGATTCTGATAAGAAAACATAGAGAAGTGAGAATTTCCCGGAAGGAAGGAGTGTGAGAGCCCCTCTGGCTAATAGAGGCAGGACTGGAAGTCAGGCAGGTACACACTAGAAAGAGCTGGGGAAACAACCCTTCACCTTCCGACAGAGATGATGTTCAGTCAATACAGTGTTGTATTGAAATATTAGTGACAAAATAACTACTTCTTGGGGCGCATGGGTAGCTCAGTCAGTCAAGCATCTGATTTCGGCTCAGGTCATGATCTCGCGGTTTGTGGGTTTGAGCCCCACATTGGGCTCTGTGCTGACAGCTCAGAGCCTGGAACCTGCTTTGGATTCTGCATTTTCCACCCCCCACCCCCCTAACCTCTGCCTCTTCCCCTCTAGTATGTTTTCTCTCTCTCTCAATAAATAAATAAACTTAAAAATAATAGCCACCTCTTTGAGCCTCCAGGTATTCCTTCTGCTACCCTCGCTGCTGCCCTAGTCCCTCCCCCTAGTCACCCCCCTGCCCTCCCACCATCTAGCAACTAAAGAGGTGAACCCAGCTCGGCAGGGCTCCCCAAGACCCCATTCCACTGCTACACCTGGGTCTCTTCCCATTGGCCAGGCCTGGGCCTTTATGATTATTACATATTTTTCCACCACCCCTGCCTGCAGATACCCAAAACGCCTGCACAAGGTGGTGAGGAGACTGGTCCCGAACTGTGACGTCCGCTTCCTCTTGTCAGAGAGTGGAAGCACCAAGGGGGCTGCCATGGTGACAGCGGTGGCCTCCCGTGTGCAGGCCCAACGGAGGCAGATCGACAAGGTGCTGGCTTTGTTCCGGCTGACTCAAGAGCAACTCAAGGGTGTGCAGAGCAAGATGCGAACTGAGCTTGAGTACGGGTTGAAAAAGGACACCCACTTGCTGGCCACGGTCAAGATGCTGCCCACCTATGTTTGCGGGATGCCGGATGGTACAGGTGGGCCATGCACAGAGTTCCCCCCGAAACTCCTTAAACGCAGTGAGGTGTTTTGTTTTAAAAACCTTGGAGTCGTGTCTGTAATGGAGGGGGGTGCAGAGTAGAAGGTCGGTACTCCTTCTGGTCTATTTGCCTAGGTTGATCCAAGGCATTTGCAGGGGAAGACTACATAGGATAGGTCCCATGTCTGTGTCGGGGTAGTCGAGGACACGGAGTGTACCCCTGTTGGTGAATAGAAGACCCAGGTGTTGTCCTTGGGAGCTGCCATCTGGACACTTGGAGTGGTCTGGCTTGTCTTCTGCCTGCTTCTCTGCCTCTCTTCTCCTGGGGCTTGGATATTCCTCTCTGCTCTCCCTGCTTTCTGACCCTTTCCCTGTGCTCAGCCCAGAGGAGCCAGTAAGCGGTGGGATCAGTTCTTTGGACAAGTTACTTCACCTTTTTCAACCTCAGTAGCCTTACCTGGAAACAATGACCTTTGTAAAATGCTTTATATCTTGTGATTTGCTTTGGAATCTTTCATTTCACTTCACCTTCGCAACCACTTTGTATGTTATATAGTGAAAAAATGATTCCCATTTTATTGCTGACAAAACTGAGACTCAGAGAGGTCAAATGACATACTCAAAGCCACATGGCTGCACCTTTGGTCTCACAGCAAAAAAGATCTTTCCTTCGAGTCTATGTGGGGGAAAAACAAGGAACAGTAAAAGACACTCTTAAAGTGTTCATTCTTTCATCCCTTTACTTCTGCCTTCATTTTTCAAAATTTCATTAAGCACCTATGATAGGTCCATCTCTGGTCCAGCCATGGCCATAGGGCAGGGAGGAAAACATAGTCCCTACCACTGGGGAGCTTACGTTCTGTTGGGCTTACAGACAATAAATAAACACCATGAAGCATTTAATAAATGGTAAACAAAGGCCACGTAGCAGCAGATGCTATGAAGAAAAATAGAGCAGGATAAGGGGTCGGAGAGCTGGCTGGGAGTGATGTCTCTGGCAAATTCAGGAAACAGTAGAATGACCAGTGTGGCCTGAACGGTGTGAGAAGACACAGAGAGTAAGGTGAAAGGTCACACAGGACAGACCCTGGTGCTCTTCGATGTCGGGAGAAACGAGAGATGCTATTGGCCTGGAAGGTTAACGGGGCTCGGACTTGACATGGCTTCTTATTACTCACATGCAGGTGTGGGGATCCAGGAATGAGAAGAGCAGGGGGCAGGAAGAATCATTCCATGAACACTCCCTCTAGGCCACAGAGACAGGATGGGAACACCCTCCAGAGTTCACTGCAGTCAGTGTAGCCTGGCCTGGGTTCACCCTCAGAGGCTCCTTGAGCATAAGTAGCATGTGTGGCCTTTAACAGATACCAAGAAAAGTAGGCGGCCTCAGTCAGGCTCAAAGTGCCTGCCCAGTGCTCTGACGCTGTGCTTGGTGGCGGCCACACTCCTCCGGCTCCAGAGCCCCAAGGGAGAAGGCTCTGAGGCTGCTGTATTTGGGGATCTCCTCTTCCTCTCAATGCCTCCACGTGAGGCCTTGTTCTGTGGACGCTGGTGGAAGGCAGCTCCAACTTTCTCCACCACAGAGAAAGGCAAGTTCCTTGCCCTGGATCTGGGGGGAACCAACTTCCGGGTCCTCCTGGTAAAGATCAGAAGTGGACGGAAGTCAGTGCGAATGTACAACAAGATCTTTGCCATCCCCTTGGAGATCATGCAGGGCACCGGAGAGGAGGTAAGTGCTGGGGGGGGGGGGG